>NW_024426885.1:10936986-10973186 GCF_017311325.1 Ursus maritimus | reverse complement strand
CCCCCCTCCCCCCCTCCTCCTCCTCCTCCTCCTCCTCCTCCTCCTCCTCCTCCTCTTCTTCTTCTTCTTCTTCTTCTTCTTCTTCTTCTCTCTCTCTCTCTCTCTCTCTCTCTAACTGAACTGAGAATCCATGACCTACTTTGGCACTGTAGAACACAAACGAGCTTTCACCTCTGGGCCTCCTTTCCCCACAGCTGTAGGCTTGCATCTGTGATTGGAAAGGTGTCTCAGCCATGCTGATTTCTCCTCTTCCAAGGACCTGAGTGATAAGGATGGCAGCTACTGGAATTGATACAGGAAGAAGCCTTTGAAAGCTGCAATAAAAGAAGCTGGGACCCCGCGCCCCCCCAATTCTCTTCCTCTGGTGATTGGTGCAGTATAGACTGAGCCCACTGCATATGAGAGGAGCACGGACATCGGGGTTCTCAACATCCAAGTTATTGTTGTCTGATTCCTTGCAGTGAAGAGATTTCTTGGGAAAGCTACAGTCAGTGTGCCATGAAAGGAAATCTATAGTAATGAACCAACCACATGTAAAATTAATCTGTCCTCAAACATTTATTCCTGCTCCTGGTGGGAACCTGTCCCCCCTGCTCGGTTCTCAGTGGTGATTGGATATTTTACTAGGACAGTACAGTGCCAGCACATTGCAAGTTGGTGATCGAGGGAAACTGCACATCTTGAGAAAGATTCAGGATTTCACGAAGTCAGTGAAAGTGATGTTGCTGAGCTGCTGGACCAAAGAGAACAGTTTAACGATTGAAAAGAAGCACATCCAGTAGGATGAGGCCAGTAGAGTTGCTTCAGAAGAGACAGATTTGAGTAGCAAAGGATTATAAGATGTAATTGAGGAAAAATGATGAATGCTCCTGATTTTTCTGTAAAAGATCCTCTTAGTGATTTTGAGGGCAAAATGGATAGTATCGCTGAACACTCTTGTTTCCTACATTATGTCAAAAACAACCCAAACTTGATTTATTCTTTGTTTTAGAAATTAGCTTAGTTGCAATTGTAACCCACCTTGTGTTAAATAGAAGATAAAGTTTTCGTAAGTTGTAGTTGAATGTTTTTGAGCTGGAACCTCAGTGAAAGCTCTTTTGCACTATTTAGTATGAAAGGTTGCTTTCTGTTGTGAGTACATTCACTTTAAGTAACTTTTTGCTGTCAATGAGATTGCCTGTCCCTGAGAGTAAGTTTCAGACGTCCTGAGGCCTGTGGAGGTCTGAAACTCCTGGAGAATCACAGAGAGTTGGAGAGACAGATCTGACAGGACCAGTGCTGTGGCTTGAACAGCTGCTGTCTAGACTAGGCCATTCCCCTCCGTGTCCCCACCTATTCACCCCTGGGTCCATGGCTGCTGGCTCTGCCCACCTACTCTGGGCAGCATATGACTCCTTGCCTGTGCCCCCAAACCTGCCTTTAGAAAGTTTTGAGAGTGCTAATAATCTCCCAGAGGCTGTTAGTTAAACTGAGTGCCAGATTTGGGAAGTAGGGGTGGAAGGGAATGGAGAATAGTACCAGGAAGGGAGAAAAAAACCCAAAACACCGAAAGAAGCAGAACCCAAATAGCAAAGCCCTTATTTTTTCTTCTAGAGGAAAAAAAGGAAAACCTAGCTTTTTTGTCAGTACCAAAATAGCACCTCACACTGCCCCCCTCCCCAGCCTCTTGTTCAGTCCGTTAAAATTCTCAGGTGAAGTTTTGGTAAATATGCCTTATTAAAATTTAGACTCACTGAGAAGTGTCATCCTGAAGGGCAGAAAGCAGGAGATTTGGGAGGTCTGACTAGCTTCATGCCTGTTTATTTGAATGAATAAATGAATGTAATTTGGGTCTTCTATCACTTTTGGTAGTGACCTTGAGGAGAATGGCATTCATTCACCCAACTGACATTTATCGATTGCTTCCTGAGTTCCAGGCACTAAATTATGTGTTGAAGCTATAAAGGTAAATAAGACAGCATCTGCCCTCAAGGAACTCAGTCCAGTAAAGACATCAAGACAGTGTAGGAAGGATTCAGGGGCACCTGGGTGGCGCAGTCATTAAGCGTCTGCCTTCGGCTCAGGGCGTGATCCCAGCGTTCCGGGATCGAGCCCCACATCAGGCTCCTCCGCTATGAGCCTGCTTCTCCCTCTTCCACTCCCCCTGCTTGTGTTCCCTCTCTCGCTGGCTGTCTCTATCTCTGTCAAATAAATAAATAAAATCTTTAAAAAAAAAAAAAAAGACAGTGTAGGAAGGATTCTTCCAGGATACTAACTGGCTCTGTGTACTCTGAGACCAAACTGTAGGCTTGGATATCACCCTGATCTGTTGTTTCTGTAGACTGGTGGCTTGTGTGACTAACTCCCTCTCTTCCCCACCTTGGGGAAATGGTGAGCGCTGTCAGGAGCTCACCTCCATTCTGTGAATATTGTCAGAGACCAGTAGCAGATGTTTCGGTCTTTCATTTCCAGAATTCCAGTTTTCTCTGTAAGCCTTTTTTAAAAATTAAGATATTTCCAGGGCACCTGGGTGGTACAGTCCATTAAGCATCTGACTCTGGGTTTCGGCTCAGGGCATGATCTCGGGGTCCTAGGATCGAGCCCTGCACCAGGCTCCACGCTCAGGGGGGAGTCTGCTTGAGAGTCTCTCTCCCTCTCCCTCTGCCCCTCCCTTTGTTCACACATGCTCCCTACCCCCCCCCCCATAAATAAATAAATCTTTGAAAAAAATTAAGATTTGTCATCAGGCTTCTGGCACCTTTCCCATTTTCCATGTTTTTGCAGTGTCCTGGAAGTCATTTTTGATCTCATAGGGAAGGGCTTTCAGTGTCCCAGGGAATAATTGTTCTCTTTCTCATCTTGGAAATTACAGTGGGAAGAGAACAGTTAAATTATTTCTGGGCCAAGCACCTGTTTGTGGGGACAGTTTGTGTTCAAATTTCATGGGTAGGATGTCACATGGTGTGAACATGAGTATAAAATTTAAGCTTGCCATTTCAATAGAAGGGACATAGGGACAGTTCGGTTGATACGGAACTAAGCATAAAAGCTTTCTCTTGACTGTATACAGCTAACATTTCTTGAGCATTTACTATATTCTGGGCACACACCAAACTGTTTTAAATGCATTGTCTTGTTCAATCCTCGGGAAAACCCTATGTGGTAGATATTCTTACAAATCCCATTTTGCAGGTGAGACCCGGAGGGTTTAAGTATCTTGTCCAAGGTCCCGTAGATAGTAAATAAAAGCTAGTATTCAAACCCAGGCACTTAGATGTTACTTTGCATCAATATGTACCTATCATATATTTAGTTTAAGATGTTAGTTGAAAAAAAATCTCCAATTGATCATGTATGCACAAAGTAGCTGTTTTCTTCCTCGAAAACTTTGTAACAAAAGTATTTAATGTTCATGTTTGTGAGACATGCTTCATGGCTAATCATTTTCAAAGAAAACGAACAATGCAAGTCCTGATTTAGCCTATTTCAGAACCTGTGTAGGTCATGCAAAACATCCTAACAAATGGTACAGAGTTGCAGTTGTGTGTTTTGCAATGTACAGGAGAAAAATGAATGAAGTCTGTCTTTTCACCCTTAAGAAATAGTTACATTAGAAAAATAAAGTAGCAATGAAGCTTGAAAAACGTCCCAGTGTAACAGGCAACCTGGCCAGTTTCCTTTATTCTGTATTTATTCTCATTACAAGCCTTGAATGCTCCCTGGGCTCTCTCTTGCTAAATCAATGTTTTCAGAATTCTCAGTGGCTTGAATTTTATAATCTGAGAAATCAATCAAGTGCCTCGGGAGAATGCCATGTCGTATTCTACTTGCAGCCTCCAAACGCCTCTTGTAATTAAGTATTAGTTGGAGTTCATTGCACTTGAATAATTAGGCGATGTTCAGGCAGGCTTCCTTTGTTTCTTTTTCTTCAGGAGCATTGCTTCTGTTTTCTGGTTAAGCAGATCACCGTCATCATAAAATTGCAATGTAAAGTCTCCATAATTATGATGCTTAGCATCTCCTAAAACCAGATCCAGTACTTTGGGCTCACTGGTATGTGGCTCAAGCTGGCACCTGTAGCCCTGGCTTGCACAGTGCCTGCCCTGTGATAGGGGAGCTTTTATAGGTAAGCTTTACAGTGAAAGGAGACCAGGACTGGGGGACTTGAACTTGGTGTCCCTTTTTTAAATGGCCTGACTTGCTTGATGACTACATGAATGCCTGAATAGTCCCCAGTATAGGACAAACAGTTTGGTGGCTGGCTCTATGTACCTGCACTTGTTTTTGGATGAGACCATTTTCTTAGTACCCTGCTGTTGTTTTATAGGGACGGTTAGTTAACAGTGAAATATATGTACGAAGCCACATATAAAACCTGTGTGGTTTACATAATAACAATATTAAATTAAATAATAGTTATAACAGTAATAGTAATAAGTTAAATAATATCATTAATAAATATTAAATCATAAGAGAAAAGAGATCCTCATGTACCCACTACTTGGATTAAGACAAATAGAATTTAAATACACTCTTAAAAATCTGGCACAACCCTTCTTGGTGCCTTATTGTTCTCTCTCACTATTGCCATCATCTTGAATTTCTAAAAATAAGTTATTTGCTTTTATAGGTGGTCTTACACAGACACACACATTCCTAAGCAAAATATTGCTTCGTTTTGCCTGTTCTTGAGCACATAAATGGAGTCATATATATTTTTGTGATTTGTTTCTTTTAGTTACCATTGTGTTTGAGATCCTCCTATTTATTAATGCATATGGTAGAAGTTCATTCATTTTCATTGCTGTGCAATATTCTAGGACATGAACACCCCAGTTTTTGAAAAAAAAAATCATTCTGTTAATGGACACTTGGGTCATCTCCAATTTGTAGCAATTATGAACAGTGTTGCTATGGACTCTTGGTGTACTTATTGCAAAAGTAATTCTCAGATGTATTCCTGGCAGTAATATTTCTGGGCATTTGCTCATCTTCAAGTTTAAGAAATAATGCCGAACTGTTCTCACAGTCTCACCAGAAAATTATGAGAGTTCCTCCGGCCTATGGCCTTGTCTGCACTTGGCTCCATCAGAATGTAGGCTTTGCTGGTCTGCGGGGGTGTGATGGCAGCCCTGGGGTTACCGTGTGTATCTTCCCAATGGCTACCGAGCTGGACCATCTTCTCCGAAGCTTCATGGAATTTAGGTTTCCACCTTATAGGACATCACTGTTCCTATCTCTTGCCTATTTGTCAATTACATTGCCTGCTTTTATTTCACTGACTTACAGGTTTTGGGGGAAAATATTCTGGATATTAGCTCTTTGTTGGTTTTATTGTGCAGCGAACATCCTCTTCCTCTCTGTGCCTGTCTTTTTCATGATCTTTATGTTTGGTTTTGCCTCCTACATTTAATTTGTGTATTCTTTTATTTTAGTAATTCTTTTGTTATTACAGAACTAGCCCATGCATACTACCTATAGTCACTACTGCCCAGAAGTTACCAGCTTTAACACCTTAGTGCATATTCTTCTGGGCTGGACGATGTGTGTGTGTGTGTGTGTGTGTGTGTGTGTGTGTGTGGTCAAAATTAAAATTCAGTCAATAATGTCCACCTTTCCATTTGAGTACATTTTTTTTTAAAGCTTTTATTTATTTGATGGAGAGAGAGACAGACAGCGAGAGAGGGAACACAAGCAGGGGGAGTGGGAGAGGAAGAAGCAGGCTCCCAGTGGAGGAGCCTGATGTGGGGCTCGATCCCAGAACACCGGGATCACGCCCTGAGCCGAAGGCAGACGCTTAACGACTGAGCCACCCAGGCGCCCCTACATTTGAGTACATTTTCATCTCATGACATATGCAAATCATCTTCAGATTTTCTCAGTATTCTTTACAGTGGTGGTCAAGCCAGTATCCAATGCAGGGTTTATTGTGTATTTAGATGAACCAGATTCTCAGTAATAAATGCAATCAGTTTTTATCCATCCTTTCTTTATGGTTAGTACTTTTGGTGTCGTTCTAAACATATGTCTTCCAGTCTCAAGACTGTGTTACCTTCTAATTGCTCTTCCGTTTTGATGTCTCTTTTAGGTCTGTAATCCATCTGGAATTGATTTCTGGGTATGGTGCATGCTGTGCAGTAGAGGTCCAATTTTATTTTTTCCATATGGGTATCCATCTTTCCCAGCACTAGTCACTGACTGACGTTGATCTATAACCAACCTGTGCCGTATTTCCTGTCCGCACAAGGGTGGGTCTTTTCCTTAACTCTCTCTGTTCTGATCCGTGGATCTATTTGCTTCTTCCTATAGCAATGCTGCAGTGTTCTGATCACTTTGCATAGTAATAACTTGAGATTTAGTAGAGCAAATCCCCATGTTAGGCTAGATTGGGCTGTCTTTGAGTGTAAATTTCAGTGGCCTAAAACTTTTTTTAAAAAGGTTTTCTTGGGGCGCCTGGTGCTCAGTCAGTTAAGCATCCAACTCTTGATTTCGGCTCAGGTCATGATCTCAGAGTTGTGAGATCTAGCCCCAGGCAGGGCTCTGGGCTGGGTGTGGAGCCTGCTTAAGATTCTCTCTCTCTCTCTCTTTCCCTCTTTCCCTGCCCCCCCCATGTGTGCATTCTCTCTCTCTAAAAAAAAAAAAAAAAAAAAAAGAGTTGTATCTTGCTTATGTGACATGTAGAATTGTAGCCACTCAGGGGCCCAGACACAGACTTTGTTGTCATCTTACTGTGTGCTCCCACGAGGGAGAAGAGAGCATGGAGAATCCTGTCTAAATGCTTAGAATTGACACATGTCGGGGCGCCTGGGTGGCACAGTGGTTAAGCATCTGCCTTCGGCTCAGGGCTTGATTCCGGCGTTCTGGGATCGAGCCCCACATCAGGCTCCTCTGCTATGAGCCTGCTTCTTCCTCTCCCACTCCCCCTGCTTGTGTTCCCTCTCTCGCTGGCTGTCTCTATCTCTGTCAAATAAATAAATAAAATCTTTAAAAAAAAAAAAAAAGAATTGACACATGTCAGTTCTGCTCATAGTTCATTGGCAGAACTAGTCACACGACCACACCTAATCTCAGGGGTATTGAGGAATGTAATTCTTTTATCACTAGAATTAGAGGATTGATTACCATATCTCTGACCTTGTTCATCTTCCATAGTGTTTGGCTATTCTCAGCCCTTTGCTCTTCCATATGCATTTTAGAATCAGGTGGTCAAGTTCCATGAACATCCTAATTGAGATTTTGATTGACATTTTATCAAATCTGTGGTTCAATTTGGGGAGATGTAATACCTTCCTATGTAAGTGCGTGGTACAGTTAGTTGTCTATTTAGGTCTTAACGTCTGTTAGTAGTTTTATTTCCACATTATTTAACACATTAATTTTTAGATACTTTATATTCATATTGCTACTGTAAATTATATTTTTAAAATTATGTTTTCTATCTGATTGTTTTCTGGTATCCAGCAATATAATTGACTTTGGTATATATATATATTTTTAATGCAGAAGTTCTGCTAAACTCCCCCTAGTAATTCTGATTACTTATCTGTAAATTATTTTGGGTTTTCTACAAAGAAAATCTATTTCCCTACAAATAATGACAGTTTTATTTTTTTCTTTTCCAATTCTAAAACTTTTTTATTTTATTCTTTTATATTCACTACACAGGACCTCCCTACAATGTTCTAGAAGTGTGTGGATAGCAAGCATCCATGTCCCGTTATTGATGTAAAGGGGATGATTTAAACATTTTACCATTAAATATGACTTTTTGGTAGACGTTTTTTATCAGGTTCCTTTTACTTATAATTTGCAAGGATGAATTTTGAATTTTGTGCATCTGCAAGTTGGTGTTTTTTCCCTTTAGTGTGTTGTTGTGGTGATTTATGGTCATTAAGTATTAAATTATGAAACAAGTATTAATTCCTGTAATTAACCCACTTTGGTTAAGCTGTGTTCCCCTTTTTCCTTAATGCTAGATTTGGTTGATAATATTCTGTTGAAAACATTTGTAAATATGTTTTGAGTGATGTTGGCCAATGATTCTCATATCTGGTACCACAGGTGTCTGGTTTTGTAATCATTGTTATCAAAACCAGACGAAGTACAAAAAAGAAAGACAAGACCTACAAAATCCACCAAAATGGTTGGAAACCTTATTATTTAATTCAGTGACTGACAGATCAAACATAAGGGGGAAAATATATAAGATTTGAATAGCACAGTTAAGCTTCATAAAATGAGTGTTCCCTCATTTTTAATTCTTTGTAAAGAGTCTGTGTAAGATGATTTATATCCTTTTGGGATGTCTGGCAGGTATGTCCATAAAATGTTTGGTACTAGAATTTAAAATACTGAATCAATTTAAAGTTATAAAGGTCTTGTGTTTTAGCTGTTTTTTTCTTGATATATTTTTGGTAATTTGTACGTATTTTTAGAGCTTAGTCCATTCACATAAACTTTCAAATGTATTGAAACAAAGTATTTCATAATATCCATTTGTTCTCTAATTAATATCTGCATTACTCATTTTTATATTGGCTATATGTGCCTTCTCTCTCCCTCTATCCTGAAGTTTTTTCTTATCTTTTTTTAATTCATATTTTTTTATTATATTGTTAGTCACCATACAGTACACCCCTAGTTTTTGATGTAAAGTTCCATGATTCATTATTTGCGTATAACACCCAGTGCACCATGCAATATGTGCCCTCCTTACTACCCATCATCGGTCTATCCCATTCCCCCACCCCCCTCCCCTCTGACGCCCTCAGTTTGTTTCCCAGAGTCCATAGTCTCTCATGGTTCGTTCCCCCTTTTGTTTACCCCCCCACACTTCTTCCCTTTCTTCTACTACCGATCTTCCTACTTCTTATGTTCCATGAATGAGTGAAACCATATGATAATTGTCTTTCTCTGCTTGACTTATTTCGCTGAGCTTTTCTTGTTTATCTTGCCAGAGTTTAATCTGTTACTCTTTTCAATATTCCCTCTTTTCCTATGAGCCTCTATGCTATGTGTTTGCTTTACTTTTCATTATTCCTGTTGCTATCTTTAGTATTTCCCACTTTCAACTTATTCTGCTCTTTTTTTTTTTTAACTTATTGAGTTAACTTACATGCATTGCTCAATAATGCTGTTCTTTCTTCCTTTTCTAACTTAAGCAGTTTGGGCTGTGAATTCTCCCATAAATGTTGCTTGAACTACATTCTGTAAATTGTAATATATAGTTTTCCTTAAATTTACTTTTGAAAATTTTCTAATTTTCATTTTTTTCTGTGACTCATAAGTCAATTAGAAGAGGTTTTGTTTTTTTTTTTAAAAAAAACCATCCTAAACATATGGTATTTTTCTTGCTATACTTTTTAAATGATTTATAGTTTTATTGCATTGTGATCAGATTATGGGATCTGAAAATTACCGCTCCTTTGGTCTTGAGGCTAGCTTTGTGGGTTAGTATATGGTCCGTTTTCATATAGCTTAAAAAGGAACGTAAATTTTAAAATTGTAGGACCTAAAGCTGTACATATGTCCACTAGACCAAGCTTGTTGTGCTGTCCAAATAATATGTGTCTAATTGTTCTGTTTATGCGTAATTCATCAATTACAAAAATGTGCATTTAAAATATTCCACCCTCATAGTAGATGTGATAGTTCTATGGTCTTGTAATTTTGTTCATTTTGGTTCGTATATTTTGAAGTGCTGTGTGAACAGAGTTTAGAATCATCATACTTCCTGTTATACCTTCTGCCTTTATGATTAAGTCATGACTATATTTCTAATGCTGTTTTGACAATAAACACTATCAACAGTATTTTCAATTGAAATCAGCTCTCTCTGGGTTAATATTTGCTTCTTATATCTTTTTCTATTCTATGGCTGTGCTCTGTGTTTTATGTATTTGGTTTTGGACTTTTAGCTGGGGAGCTAATTTTAATTATAGTTGTTGATTACTCACTTGTTAGGGTTTATTTATATCATTCATTATGTAGTGTTCTCTCCGTCCTTCCTGTACAATGTTTATATTACTATTTCATTGTTTTCCTCTTTTCTTTTAGAAGTTCTGTCAGTCCTCTAGTTTGACACACACAGTTAACCAAGTCTTGAGTCATTTAATATCTTTGTTTTTCCTTCTGAACATTGACTATGAAGACACTGAATGCTTTCTCTCAGATAAATGCATTCTCACCTGTCTGGTAGATCTTTGGGGTTTTCATTCTAGCTTGAGTCTTTCTCTCTCTCCCCCAACAGAACCACCAACCCATGCGTGTATAAACCGTGTACAACCCATGCATGTGTAACCCGTGTACAGCCCATGTGTGTATGAGCCATGTGCAATCCATGCGTGTGTGAGCCATGTACAACCCCATGGGTGTAACCCGTGTGTGACCTGTGCCTGTGTGAACTGTGTACAACCCGTGCACATGTAACCTGTGTACAGGCCATGCACATGTGAGCCGTGTACAACCCATGTGTGTGTAACCCATGTACAACCCATGCGCATGTGATCCGCTTACAACCCGTGCACGTGTAACCTGTGTACAACCTGTGAGTGTGTGAGCCATGTACAACCCATGCGTGTGTAACCCATGTGCAACCCATGCACGTGTAACCCATGTACAACCCGTGCTGCGTGACCCATGTATAACCGGTGTGTGTACCCGTGTGCAACCCATGTGCGTGTAACCCACGTGTGTACTGACGCCTCCGCTTACCGTCCCTTTCCTCCCTCAGCCCGTCCACCTTCTACCTCAAATAGAGCCTTTAAGTTTCCTCCTTTGATATTCTTTTTTGGTAAATGCCTTGTTTCTTTTGATTTTTCTGAATTTCCTTTGACCTCATTCTTGGAAGATGGCTTTATTAACTATGGAGTTCTAATTTGACAGTTACTGCCTTTCTGAACTTGGAAGCTGGTATTTCGCTGTTCTCTTGCTCCAATTTTTTTGGCGTTTTTGAAGTCAGTTGTATATCTTACGGCTGCTTCTTTGTTAATACTGTGTTTTTCCATCCTGGGTGCTTTTAGCGCCTTGCTTTTCTGGTGTGTCATTAAGTTTTATTATTATGTGTCTTGGCGTGGGTTTCCTTTTACATACCTTGTGTGAGATTCACTGGGCTCCCTAAATCTCAGGTGTGTGCCTGTCAGCATTCTGAGATGCTCCAGCCATTGTCTGTTTGAACATGGCTGCTCCCTATTCCCTATCGTCTTCTCCTCTACTGGAACTCCAGTCAGACTTTCTCACTGTATTATCCATGTCACGTAACCTCTTCTGCGTATTCTGCCCCTGCCCCAACCCGCCTTCTTCTAACTGCATTCTGGAAAAATTTTGAATCTGTCTTCCAACTTATTCATTCTCTATACAGGGTTGTCTCACATGCTTATTTAATCTATTGCGTTTTTAAGTGCAATTACTCTATTTTTTTATTTATAGAATTCTATTTAAAAAATCTTCATTATTTTTTATAGTGCGTGTTCTTTGTCCTTATTTTCACGCTTCCCTATAATTTCCTTAAACACATTGCAAATAATTATTTTATATTCTGTGCCTTGTAATATCTGAAGTTGTTATGAGTCTGTTTTTCCTGTATACGCCCTGAAATCTTTTGTGTTTTGAGCTTTCTTACTCTGGGCTTTTTTTTTTTTAGATTTTATTTTTTTAAATTTATTTGAGAAAGAGAGAGAGAATGGGGAGAGGGGAGAAGGGAGACAGAGACTGTCAAGCAGACTTCCACTGAGTGGGGAGCCCCATTCAGGGCTCAGTCTCATGACTGTGAGATCAGGACCTGAGCTGAAGTCAAGAGTTGGACGCTTTACCAACTGAACCCCCCAGGCACCCCTTAACTCTGGGTATTAATTTTTCCCTAGAGCTTTGTTTTGAGGAATATTTTGTTATCTGGGTTGAAGATGAATTTTTCCAGAGAGCACTACCTGCTCCAGGGCCATCCAGAATTAATTCTCCATGTAAGGTTTTGTGGGGACTGTATGAGAAGCTACGAATGGGACAGCAAAAACCTGTGAGAGGCGTGTTACAGCTGTGAGGTCTGTCCACACAACACAAAGATGGAGACAGGCAAGTCTCCTTATTGTTTCCTCCTTCTTTACTCTGAATAAGGTTTATTCAGGGGTCTCCTGTTAGATTTGCCACCTCGGATAAGCCTGACACTGAGTCTTTCCACCCCTGTGCCTCATGGTGACATCAAAGCAGGGGCTCAAGGTCTGTGGCTTTCTGTGAACACACTCAGGGCACAGTCTGACTTCGCCGTTTCCTTGTATCTAAGACCCATGCTTTCCTTTCATTTTGAGGAAGCTTGCTTCCATTAATCCTTCTCTTTCTGTCAACTCAGTAATAAGCTGAAAAGATGGCTTGCTTTTGTATTTCACTCAACATTTAGTTATTTCAGTCAGGATCTGTAGTCTGCCGTGCTGCTGGAAGTGAAATCCTGGGTTGGGGAAGTGTTAGCTCTCTCTATATTGGGAAAGGAGACTGAATGAGGGCTGAGAAGCAGACAGATCTGGGTCCGAGGCCAGCTGTGATGTTTCTCATCAGTTTCTCCAGTGTTTCTAACACCACCTTTCATTTGTACATTGAATTTCTGTTTACCACGTACTTTCACAAAAATCGTGTTTTTAGACTCGGGTGAGGCAGATAGTGTCGTCCTCATTTGGCAATTAGGTAAGACCGCTGGCGGGGGACACCACTGTGACGCGGAACCCTAATCTCATAACACCTGGAAGAGTTCTCTTTTTGTTCTATTTTGTGCTGTCTTGGAATACAGGATTTAAAAGAGCCCAGCAGGTGCATTTCAGTTTGTTGTGTTGGGCAAGTTGTGACTTGGATGCTGTTTTAAGGAAGATCGTCTGAGATCAGAGATAAGGCACAGGAGCTTCTGTTAATATGGAGTTGGGGTCATCCTCCTGGTACGTTCCCCAGCCTGGAAGCTCTCTGAACCCTATAGTTCGGGCATTTTTGTGGAGGCTTCATCATATAGTCGTGATTGATCATTGACCCTATTTCCAGCCCTTCTCTCCTTGCTGGAGAATGGCAGGTGCAGCTGAAAGTCCCAACCTTCTCTTCATGGCTTGGACTTTCTGGGTCTTTCTGGTGACCAGCCCCCATCCGGGAGCCCACCCAGATTCACCATATTAGAACAAGAGATGCCCCTAGTACTTACCACTTGGGAGTTTACAAGGGCTTCAGGAGCTGTGTGCCAGGAACCAGGGGCAGAGACCGATATATACGTTGTCTGTCATCTCACGTGTTCTCTTCATGTGTGAGCTGAGATCACTGATCAGGGCTAGTGTTGGGGGCAGGTCAGAAGGGGTTTTTCCCTAACAAATCATACTGCAGGCAGTATAACAACTCACAAAAGGTCACGTGCTTGGCAGATAGCTGGGCAGTAGCCATCATTAAAACTTCAGAGGCTTCTCCTGGATGCATGTGCCCCACGTATGTGCACCCCGGGCATATTCATGGCTACTGCCTTTTCAGTTGTTTCTGCAACATGTGCATTGCTCCTGAAATTTCACCATCAAATTTATGTTCTGCTACGGCCTTGAGAGGCAAAATAAAATTATTTTCCATGAAAACGTTATCTTGATCTGAATCTGGCCTGTGCTTTTATCAGCTTCCATAATGGTGTTATGGAAAAAGGTAGTTTCTCCATTTTGAGGGCCTATTTTTATATTTATGTTTCAGATCATTGTGGCATATAATCACAACAGAAAAAAGCAAAAGTTGTCTTGGTGACTTAGACCTTCTGTAGGTCAGGATGCTCTGATACGCAAAACCCCTTCCCAGCTCGGCGACTGTTCATAGCTCTCTCTAGGGTGAGCAGTACCATTTACGATTCCTAACAAGACTTTGTCATCAAACAGTGTGGGGTGTGTGGGGGGAGCCAGAGTGGCTTCTGTCATTTAGAAATCTTTATTCCTTCTCTGCTGACGCTTCACCCGTTCCCAGGATCGTGCCTGCAAGGACCGACCAAAAGACCGCCACCTTCTTCCCCCAAAGTCCCTTTCTTCCCAGCCGCTGGAGTTCCCCCCTGCACTTTTTTCTGCATTGTGCCTGAGTTGGTTGTGGGTTCCTTTTTTCCGAACAGAATCCTATTTGAAGACGCAGGACTGGGGTTACACAAGGAGCTTATAGTCCTCCGCCTCTTCTGTTTGCGTTTCCTGCCGCTGACATTTGCTTGCAGACTAATTATGAGCTTCTTGGTTCCTTTTCCTTTTCCCCATTGCTCATCCTCAAACAAGGCAATACTCTCATTCCTATCATCAGATGGAAATCTCGTCTGGCTCAGGAAGCTTAAGTATCACCCCGCCTAGAAATAGGGGATGAAGGATATGACCTTTCACGGCCATAATATTTTTCTGTCCCCAAGGACCTTGGTCTGTTGCCAGAGTACTTAATAGAGTCCAGTTATGTTTGTGAAATGAATAAATGGTCTCTACCATTTATATATTCATTTGGTTACCATGTATTGGTTACTTTTCTTGTCAGGCAGTGTGCTGGGTCCTCGGGCTTCGGCGGTGACCCTGAAAGGCCCATGCCTCCTGGGGACATCAAAACAGATTGGCAGTTAGCAGTGCCATAACTGCAGTTTTGCTAAGAAAATTATGATTTCTTGCTCCATTTAGAAATAATTCACCGTGGGAGTGCCTGAGTGGCTCAGCTGGTTAAGCATCCAACTCTTGATTTTGGCTCAGGTCATGGTCTCAGGGTTGTGAGATCAAGTCCTGTGTTGGGCTCTGCACTAGGCATGGAGCCTTCTCAAGATTCTCTCTCTCCCTCTGCCCCTGCCCCTCAAAAAAGAAAGAATTCGCTTTTAAGGGCTATATTAGCCTTCGGTCAATAATTTGACCTATCTGGGCCTCCATTTCTCATCCATAAAATGGGCCTAATACCTATGTCACTGACTGACTGTGTATGTGTCTGGAGGGTGGGGTGTGGTAAGGAAGAATTGAATGAACGCCCCAGCTTGTCTCCCTCCCATATGTTATTCTGACCCAGTGCCTGACTCTACTCCCTCTCCATTATTTGGTGCATATCTGCCTCCTTCTTTTGTGAAACCTTCCCTGCCTGTCAGATCTGTAGCCATTTATTCACTATGCACATTTATTGAGCACCTAGTGAGTGCAGGCATGGGGAACACAGCCTCTGCCCCCATAAAGCTTCAGAATCCAGTAGAAGGGAGGCAGTTGCTAGGCAATCATGTAAACAAGAAGAGTGGTGTGAAGTGTTTTGAAGGACAGGTACGAGGTATAGTAAGACCCCATCACACCTGCTGGGCGGGGGCAGGGAGGGTCTTTGGAGGTGACATTTAAACCGAGACCTGAAGAGTGAGGAGCAGTTAGCTAGGCAGAGAAGGGATGCCCATCGCTGTGCTCCCATAGAGCCCCGGCCCAGCTTCCATATTATCCGACCATCCCTTCCTTTTATTACTTTGTTCTTTCACTTGTATTTATCGAGCACCCATGACTTGTTGGCACTGTTCTTGGTGTGGGGCATATAATGGCAGGGGATGCAGACACCGTCTTGGTCATGGAGCCATCCTGGTGCCACAGAGTTCACATCCTTGTTATCTTGGTGCATGCATTGTCTTCCTTTCCTCTTGCACACTTGCAGATTCACTTGGGAGACAGCATCATTTTGAGAAAGAGCATGAGTGAGAAGGCAGAGGGAGGGGGGAAAGGGATCAGACCATCACCGAGAGCCTAATGCCTGCCAGGCACTCTGTCCAACATATCGTGGACACGCTGTGATTGGTTCTCCCAATCACTCTCTTGGACAGCTGCTGGCTTGTCCATTTTACAGATGGCAAGCCTGACTTTTAGAAGTTAAGCACCTTGCCCTAGGTCACACAGATAACAGGGGGTGGGGTCAGGACGCCTACCTAGGTCCACTCAGCTGTGCTGCAGAGCACTTCTCACCCGTGCTTAGATCCTCACTCCATCTCTGACTAGCTGTAGGTTCTCAATTCATGTCACATCTCTGGAGTTGTATCCAGCGGGTCTCGTTGGCCACCTGGCCTCCTGGAGTGGGTCAAGATGGTCCTCTCCATCCCCCTGGAGCAGACGGTCAGGCGATGCTGGCTTCAACATTCCTAGGCTCAGCCTGTCTTCCCCAAGCTGCATAGGATCTACCCAATCTCCTTTGGTCTAACAGATGTCTTGCAGTTTTTCGCCAGCACAACAATTCTTATTAAATCTTAAGGCTGATGGTACTGAGGTGGGTCATTCTTCCTGAGGCTGATAGCCACTATGACCATGCCTAGAATCACAGGCGGTTCAACGGCAGGGTTGAATGACGTTAGCTCCTGGATCCCGGATAACCGAGGTGGTTTTACAGCCCCTTCCTTGTCTGTCCTCCACGCTCCAATTTTATTTCCTCCATGGAGCTTCCCTTGTTTTTCCCAGTTTTTCTCTCCCAAACAAAACTCCTCCAGGGCAAGAACTGGGTCTTATGCATCTTCCCATCACTGTGGTCCAGCGAAGTCCCTTGTTCCTTGAGGCCATTGATAAATAGGTGTTGAGAGAGTGAATGAAGGAATGTATGACAATAATATACCTTTGTGCTAAGTCCTCCCTTCAGTCAGCACATATTTATTGGGGCCAGTCACTGTGGCGGACTGTCCAGATCCAAGGGTGAGGAAGGTAGCATAAGTCCTGCCCCCATGGAGATTATAGTCTAGTGGGATCTATGTCTGCCTGGTTATACAAGCAAAGAAAAGGAATTATGTATAGATGCTTACCAAGATAAATCAGGACCTAAATCCTTTCCTCTGAATTATCTAGTTGAATGAATTGATACTTTTGGAGTTGTTGAATTGTATTGATTGTGATGAACTCTTGTCCTTAAAAGAAATTTTAGAAGAATCATTGATGTAAGATAGACTTTTTGCCTCCTACATTTGAGCAAAAATAATCTCATGGGTCCTAAACTGGGGAGAAGGCAGGCTATTTTAACAATCACTATGGGTATTGAGTCTGTTCTGTAGTTTTCATCAAAATTGACCCTTGAAATTGTAACTCTGATTGGGTAGTTAAATCAGATGTCAATGATCTTCTGTCTTCATACAGAATAAATAGCTGTAATGCCTCAAGTTCCATTGAATGGTCTTAGGCTACAGATGCACTGTGGGTCCACATTCTCACTAGGATTTGTAGCCAACTACTTGCATCTTTTTTTTTTTTTTAAGTAAAATCTCTTAACCAATATCTTAGAGTATTAATGAATCTAGCTTGTCATAGAAAACAGAGCGAGCATCTTGGCTTGTCTGAACTGTGAATTAAGAAACTATGAAGGAGAAACTAGTCACGTGAAGGCGTTTGGGGCCACAGGGACATCAAAGTAGGTTCTGACACATTGAAGCTTGTTTCTGGGGAGTCCTAGGAGAAAAGCTGGGTCACTTAGCACAGTTGCAGCCTCCCGGCTCTCTGACCCTCTCATCCGAGAGTTTCAGGCATCCTGCAAAGTGGAATCAGAAAGATATATCCACTGACTTAGCTCCCTGAGTCTTCAAGTCTGTTCATTTTGCCAGCTAAGATCATTTTATATCTACTGAGAGCCTTGCAGGCTGCAGAATTATAGCAGCCTGATACCTTGCTCTAGAATTCTCTCAGAGCAAGCATGCAGTTATATAACTAAAGAGCTGCAGATTACAAGAGTAGACTTCGTGAAGGCGTTTCTTGCAGAAGGGAACTTTACAGAACCAAGACTATGGGTCAGGCAAGTAATCACTTGGTGCCAAGCACCACGCTAAGCATTTTACAATTCCTCATTAACTTATTTGCAAGATAACTTTGTAAGGCAAATGCTACTAACCCTGTTGCACAAACCAGGAAACTGAGACCCTAAGAGGCGAGGCTATATGGGAGTTAAGTGGCAGAGCTGAGACCACACGGGTTTGCCTCAAAAACCCACACTCCTCAACAGCACACAATACAGATTTTCCTCAACTTGTAATGGGGTTATAGCCTGACAGACCCATGGTAAGTTGAAAATATCATAAGTTGAAAATGCACGTTAAACACCTAACCTACTGCACTCCATAGCTTAGCCCCCCCCCCCCGAATGTGCTCATAACACTGACACTAGTCTACAGCTGGGCGAAATCATCTAACACAAAGTTTATTTTATAATCAAGTATTGAATCTCTCATGTGACTTATCGAACACTGTGCTGAAACGGAAGAACAGAACGGCTGTAAGCGTGTTCGTTGTTTGCCCTGGGGATCGCGGGACTGACCCGGGCTGTGGCTGGTGCCGCCGAGCATCACGAGAGAGGATCGTATCACATCACAACCATGGGAAGAGGACAAAATTCAGAAATCGAAGTATGGTTTCTATTGAATGCATGTTGCTTTCACACCATTATAAAGTAAAAAAAAGAAGATGTAAGTAGCACCCTTTAAGTCAGGGACTGTCTGTAGTCCCTGCTGTTGAATGGATTTCTTAGTCCTCAGATCCCCTGTGTCACTGAATTTGCTGTTGCTGTTGGTTTAAACAAAATCACCCCAAGCTCAAATGCTTCTTTGCCCTGGTGTGGAGAGCAGGGACAAATTGGCTTGTGTAGTTTTCAGCTCAGGCATGAGGGTGATTTAACCAGTCGGCACTGGAAGACAGGGGTCAGGTGACCTGTCAAATTGGCAGTTTGGCCGCGCAGTTTGTCCTGTTGGCCCACAGATGAGGTTCGTTTGGTCTGCACTGTATTAATTTTTGATGTTGCTAATATATTAAAATGGAGACATTTACCACATATATCGGGATTTCCCTCCTTTGCCAGAAGAGCAAAACTTCTAGGAACACAGAGCCCGCATTTCTACACAGCAGACACCAGCTGCATCTTTTAAGCGGCAGGTGCTCCCGGTCCTCACCACTCCCAGTTATCACCACGCAGTGAAGCCAGGTGTTCATTGTCATTTACCATCACAAATGAGCCATTGTTTTTTTTTTTTTTTTTTCAGAAAGTGAAGTGTTTCTTATCTGAGTGTCTAGCAACAGTGGAGTAATAGAAGGTAGACCAGGAGGGTTTTCTTCAAAAAGGTGCCTCAAATACCAGTTACTTTACTCCTGTTCCCTATGTGCCTGACCCCCAGGGGCATGACTTAGTGGCTCTTGTGGTTCAGCCTCTCATTTTACAGAGCAAACTAAGGCCCAGCGAGGGAAGGTGACTTGCCCAAGGTCCTGTATTCAGTTAATGACAGAGCCACGATGAGAACTTGGATCTCTGACTGCTGGGAGCACTGTCCTGGTTGTAAGGAGTGTCTAAGTACTGACCAGATGTGCTCATTCCCACGTCCTGGTTTTGGATGGTCCTACAGAGATGCACTGACGTTCTCAAAACACCCTTCAGTATTAAGATTTATTCAGCCATCTGGTATTGGTCTTCTCCCTCTTAGAGAAGAAAATACTAGCTGGTTGAGCATCATAAAATGGAAAATTTGTACAGATTACCTCATCAGGGTACAATTCCATTTTTGGTGCCAGGACTGATCCGTTTGTCTGGAGAAATTCATTAAAATTAGCAAAAGTGAAAAACACAACACACAAAGCAGGATCTGTCATGATTCTTATCTCATTTTATTTTGAAAGCTTTGTGTGTGTGCACGCCAGTTTTCTTATTTCTGGCAATCATTGGGGTCCGAAGGTGGTCTACTTGCTTTCAAAGTCAACGGGGGAAGGCAGACCACATTATTTCACCTGAACTAGCTCCATAAATAGAACTTCCTTTGCAAAGGAAGAGTTGTAAACCTGTGGCAATTCGTCTGTGAGGGTGGGAGAACCAGTGATTCCCTTTCAGAATTCCCAGGCAGGCAGAGAGGCCTGGGCAGGGCGGGTGCCTCGTGTCAACGTCTTGGGCCCACAGCTTGTATTGTGATGCTTTGCTTATCTCCTCTCATTGAAGACCATGCCAGAAGTGAGCCTTGAAAGTGCCAGAAACAGGGTGGGGAAATCATTCTCCTTCATCTGCTTCCTAGTTGACAGGCTCCAAGAACATCTTTGCTTTTCACAGCCAGATCAACATATAAATATTTACAATCGGCTGTTTCTAGCTCAGAAAACCTGCTACAGGCTCTGAAAGCAAGGGGCATATGCTCTTCCCCATAGATCACTGTGAGAGCTTGTGTGTGTTTCAAACTTTGGAGAGCAAATAAACGAGAGTTGGGAGCCCCAGGGACAGGTGGCATCTCAGTATCATCTTGCCCACTGGCTTGGGAGTGTTCTAATCGTATTTCTGTTGTTCATAATGGTAGCAAAATATGAACACGTTTCCCCTATTTTATGATCTCCATCTTCTGAAATGTCCACTGCCTTGACTGCTCTGCTCTCCGCTACCTTTCTTAATCGTGCTGGAAGCAAGCGCTGTGTTTCAGGGGAGAGGCAGACAAAATGAACAGGGCCTCACTTGTTCCACACGAGCGTAAAGGGTTTTCAGCTCTCCAGTGTCTCAAGGGCATGTTTCATTGAGAAGAGAATAGGGTGTTGCTTGGCTGGCCTTGGAAAGCCTTTCTTTAAAAACTTCCCTGTTTTCTTTTTCTCCCAGTTGAATCGAATCTGAGCCTCAGTGAGCCCCAGGATCCGAGAGCTGGATGGCTCCCCGGAGTTTACGTCCTGGTCCCAAACCTCCAGCCTCACAGGAGGAGATGGGAGAACAAAATGTGGGATCCTATGACTTCAGGGCGGTTTGGCAGAGCCTAGTTCTAACTCGGACAGTGTTCAGGAAAGCAGGAATGCAAAGTGCCCGTGGTGTCCACAGCTCTGATGTGCCTCCCAGGCCACAAGGCAGAGCCCCAGAAGTCCTTTGCCAAAGGACGCTCTGCTGGCTCAACAGCTGTATAAATGTCACTGAGAAAGGTGACAAGCATAAGGTTCAGCGTGAATTTGGAGCCTGTCGTGTCACCTAGAAAACTAAATGCACATAGTGCTGCTTTAAAAATATTGCCCGGGGCGGCGCCTGGGTGGCACAGCGGTTAAGCGCCTGCCTTCGGCTCAGGGCGTGATCCTGGCGTTGTGGGATCGAGCCCCACATCAGGCTCCTCCGCTGGGAGCCTGCTTCTTCCTCTCCCACTCCCCCTGCTTGTGTTCCCTCTCTCACTGGCTGTCTCTATCTCTGTCAAATAGATAAATAAAATCTTTTTTTAAAAAAAAATATTGCCCAGGGGCCCAATAGAATATGTAGAAGAACGGCAGCAGCTGCTGGATGCCCACAGGGTCCAGACTGTTGAACCCAGCCTTTAAAATGCCTTTGATTCCCGGCTCCTTTTCAAAGCAGCAGACGCTCCCACACTTTGCAGGGCTGCAGTGTGCGTCCCGGGGCATGAGAGAGAGGACATTTCACCTGCTCCCCAAAGAATGAGGACCAACCTGCTGCTGCCCAGATGGGCCAAATTCGAGTTCCGGGGGGACAGGGAGGTGATCTAGTGCAGTCCGGGGGTCTGGCCTTGAGCTGCCCGCCCCAGGTCTTGACCTTGGATGGTTTTCAGTGGCCCCTTCCCTTGACCGTCTTGTGCCTCGAGGCTCAGGTGGCATTGGCTGCTTGAGCTGGGACTTGTCTGTCCTAAAGTCTCCGGACCAATTGTTTTATGGGGACACAGACAAATTCCTTCTCATCATCTACCCTGTACTCATTGACTTCCTTTTTTTTTTTTTTTTTTCTTTTCTTTTCCCAAGAGATACCAGTTAGGCAACACTTAAGGCTGCCTCTCTGATTGAAATCTTGGAGACTTTCATCCATAACCCTACACAGCCGCAGGACAGTTCTTTTATGCTCCCACATTCAGTATAATTAGCCAGATAGACCTGCTAAGCTGTCTGGTTTGAATGAATTCCATTACTCCTCTGTAAGAATGCAGGGTGAGGCCAGTACCCACCAGAGCCAACTGTCCAGCCTCCCCCTCCCATTCTGCTACCTCAGGGGAGGGTGTCAGTGAATCGAAGAAGCAGAGTAACGTGGGTAAGGATGGGAAATTAAGAACCCATTGTGCTTGCTAGGATGGTGGCCAAATGGGGCCACTTTCGAATGCCCGTAAGTCACTTAAACACCTTCCATCATGGCAAAAAGGTAGAACAGGCCTGGACAATGAAGCTCCTTACATATTCTTATTTTAAACAGAATATTTAATATGTATTGGCACTGCTTTGCTGTTTATTTAAGTGCTAATTATTATTCAAAAATGTTTAAGTGCTTCATTTTTATTCCTGAGATAAACCTGATTTAATATTCTGTTTAAAAAGAAAAAAAAAAAAACTACCCTCTCACCTTCTTTAAATTTGGTTGTTGAAAACGTTCTACTTTGGCATAAGCTTATGTTTGGACCTGGGGGATCCCTTTTAAGAAGACACATTTTTGGGGTGCCTGGGTGGCTCTTTCGGGTGAGCATCTGACTCTTGATTTAGGCTCAGGTCATGATCTCAGGGTCCTGGGATCCAGCCCTGCACTGAGTGGAGCCTGCTTAAGTTTCTCTCCCCCACTTTGTCCTGCCCGACCCCCACTTGCGCTCTCTCTCTCTTAAAAAAAAAAAAAGCACATTATCAGAGATAACTTGGTAAAGCTGCAGTTTATTCATTTTTATGTGCTATAGCCATGATTCTCTTGAACCTCCAATTTGAGGTCCTGCTTTTTTTCCTTAACGCGGTACCGGGAGTATTGTCCGCAGCGCTGTGTGGGCACCGTGATTTGCGTGGGTGCGTCATGGTCCACTGAACGGAAATATCACAGTTTGCTTCTCTGTGCCTCTGCATTCACCATCTTCCATTGTTCTATAATTATGAATAACTCGACCAGAGTATCTTCTAGAGCTCTCTATAGTTTTGGATTATTTCCCTAAGGTAGACTCTTCTAGAGTCTTACAAAGAGGATGACTGTGTTTTAGGCCAGGCCCTCGGAGACTGGAGAGTGTGCACAGGTCTTGCATGGACCTTGAGAAATGCAGAGTCTAACTCAGCAGGTCTGGGCAGGCCTGCGTTGTGCATCCGTAACTGACTCGGCGACGCCGAGGCTGCGGCTCGGGCTCGGGCAGTCTCCCGAGTCGCTGGTGGACTGGCACCCAGAGTACTTGCAAGAACGGTTTTACCAAGTCCCTGTGTGGGCTGGCTGCCGAGGAGTCTGCCGCCCAGGGGTATTCTCTCACCAAGAGGAAAGCTTTGATTGGGCTGGTGTCTAGAGAAGGCAGGGACTGTGGCTTCAACGAGTGTCCAAAGCTCAATCCCGGCTGGTGTTAGAATCACTCAGGGAGTACGCATGCACACACTCCCACACTCACATATACGTATGCGCACACTCATGCACATACCGTACATACACAGACTCACACACTCAACACATACACACTTCTACACATACACACATACACACTCACGTACTTATACACACACATACATATACTCACATATGTACACACTCCTACACATACACACATACACACTCACGTACTTATACACACACATACATATACTCACATATGTACACACTCCTACACATACACACATACACACTCACGTACTTATACACACACATACATATACTCACATATGTACACACTCCTACACATACACACATACACACTCACGTACTTATACACACACATACATATACTCACATATGTACACACTCCTACACATACACACATACACACTCACGTACTTATACACACACATACATATACTCACATATGTACACACTCCTACACATACACACATACACACTCACGTACTTATACACACACATACATATACTCACATATGTACACACTCCTACACATACACACATACACACTCACATACTTATACACACACATACATATACTCACATATGTACACACTCCTACACATACACACATACACACTCACGTACTTATACACACACATACATATACTCACATATGTACACACTCCTACACATACACACACTTATATACATTCATATATGCACACACACACTTGTACATATCACACATACATACACATACATTCACACTCACATATACACTCACACACACACATGCATACTCACATATACTCACATACACACATACACACTTATACACATATACACATACGCACTCATACGTATACACACATACTCACATATACTCACATATACACACACATACACACTCACACACATATATACACTCATACATACCTGATCACATACACTCACACACACTTGCATACATGCACACATATACACTCAAGCATGCACATATACTCATATACACACACATATACACATACACTACATACATATACACACATACTCACATATACTTACATATATACACACTCATACATATACACATATACTCACTTATATACATTCACATATATGCACACTCACACACTTGTACATATCATGCATACATACACATACACTCACACACACGCATGCTCACATACACTCACACACATACTCGCACACGTATACACTCAAACATATACACTTATACTCACATGTACACACTCATACATGTACACACATGCACACTCACATACTTATACACATATATACTCACACTTAAACATATACACACTTATACTCACATATACACACACACACTCATACATGCATTCACACACATATACACCCACAACCCCCACACACACACACTCCCACTCCCACATAATACACTCTCTCACACTAACACACACACGCTCCAGACCAGTAGGCCAGCACCAACAGAATGTCCAGCAGCGAGACCTGACTACCAGGATTTTCTAAAGCTTCCTAGGTTTTTCAGGTTTTCACCTTCCTACTCCACGTGTAGCCATGGTTGCAACCATTCTAAGCCCACAGAAGACCTACCATAAATCTCGCTGAGTTCCAACTGTGTTTGAACCTGACTGGGTGAGAAGTCTGGGGATTACACATGCTACACCGAGCCTCCACGCTTTTGACCATGGATTTAGCACAGTCATGAGTTGTCTTTGCAAATCTAAAGATCAGTAACCATGATTTTTAGGAGAAAACAAGGCACTTGTCACTGCCAACCTCTCCATCAAAATCATTCCTCCATAGCTGTGCTGCACCCATCTTACCAAGAGCCCCCTAAGCCCCCGAATCCCTTCCTTTCCCTCGCTCTTCAAATCTCAGCAGTCATCCTGGTCTTGTGTTCTAACCCAACACATTATATTAAAATCCTCTCTTCACATGCTTATGTCTTTGAACCAGACCTTGAGCCCCTTAACACAGAGACAGCATCGGATGCCCTTTGTTAGTCCCCCACCTGGAGTAGTGCCTATCTAGCACATAGTAGATACCCATTAAATCGTTGAATGAATGAATGAATGAATGAATGAATGAAATAGAATAAATTTTGATCACACACAAGCCGGAAGGTCATTCTCCTTGTTAAAAGTTTCATACCAGCATGGTTCTAGCAAGAGCACAGATTGCCTAGATGGTGCCTGGTGCCAATATGCCTTGGCCCTGGGGCGTGCAAGATGGTAGACAGGATGCCCAGGACGTGCTGCGTCTCTGCCACTTACCACCTGCTAGTGTAACACCTGCTGTTTCTCTTTGGCAGTTGCCTTTTCTGGCCTTGGCTTCACAACGTTCTACTTGGCTGGCAAGCTGCACTGCTTCACCGAGAGTGGGCGGGGGAAGAGCTGGCGGCTCTGTGCCGCCATCTTGCCCCTATACTGCGCCATGATGATTGCCCTGTCCCGTATGTGTGACTACAAGCATCACTGGCAAGGTGAGTCCCTGCCCAGGGCCTGCCTAGTCCTCACGGTAGTCTGACACTCTCCTGCAGGGATGGGTATAGAAAGGTACCTATTCGGGGAGAACCAAGTGCCCACCGTCAGACCAGAGTTGGCTGAAATAACAGCAGATACAGTTTTAAGGAAAACACGCCTGTTCGTGTGAGCGCTGGCCTCCATACTGCCCTTACTGGGGATCGAATTGAAGCCCTTCCTCCTCCTCTCTGCTCAAGTCCCGGCAGGTAGGCAGACCCTTGGCCTCAGACCCAACTGTGATTTCCCTGCTAGATCCCTTGCCTGAGTCTTCAGACTTGGTGCCAAGTGGTTTTTGGCTCCTTTCACATCTCACATCCGTCCCACAAGGACATACTTCTCACCATAGATGCACTTCCAAAGGATGGGTCCGGCCCAGGGATCAATGCCAGCAGCGTTCTGAGCAGCTGCTGCGAGGCTGTTGTGAGGCTTACCTATATGTATGAATCCTGGAGTATCTGAGAAAAGGGAAAATAACAGACAACAATTGAGGGACTGGATTAAAACCACACCATGCCTTGTCCTCCTGCAGATAAGCTGCAGCTCACGGCCTGCCAGAACGTCAACTAGCATCTGCCACAGCACGCAGGGAGCAGAGACAGAGGTGGTGTCTTGGGGCCTCCCGGAGCGCAGGACGTAGGGCCATGCTTCCCACAGGGCGATCCTCAGGGCACCTTGACCAGGCCACCCTGAGATAGGAAGCCAACTGTGGGGGTGGGTCTGGAGTGGTGGCCAGAAGTCTGCATTAACATGCAAGTCGGTGACTTCTGATCAAGGTTGAGCAGCTTTGGGGAAGAGCTCCAGTGGGTCAACTTTAAGCAAATACACTGAATGATATATGTTCCCAAATCCAGCTTCCCATGATCTGAATGGCTTTCCAGGATCAGCCTGTGGCCTGCCCCTCCTCTGCCTTGCCTGTTTCCTGCTGCCCCCAGGCAGTTCCCCTCCTCCCCCTTTACTGTCTCTGCGGCCAGCTGCCTTGTGATCTTGCACACTTCTCACCTCTTCCCAGCTATTTATTCCAGTGGTAGTGATGTAGCAGATGAGGCCAGAGGTGAGGGGTGCTCCTAGCTGGGGACATCGTCTCCCCATCTTTTCTGGGCCCTCCTACTCCTCGCGGTGCTTCTCCAGCTTTCCTGCTCCTTCCCTGGCCTCAATTCCACCCGCCAGCCTCTTGGAACTCATGCTCTGGGCTTTATGGACTTCTTTCTAGCAGCAGCTTTGAGCTGAGAGCCAAGGGTTCAGGGGAAAGTCAGACTGACGCATGGTCTGGACAGGTGGATGCGTCAAGTGCCGTCCAGGGTCTTGAGGCCCTTCTCATGGGCCGGTCACTAGAAGCCTTAGTGCAGAACCCTGTGCCCTCCCTTGTGATGTACTTTTATCAATGCCTTGGATGAGGTCCTGGGGACACAAAGCTCCGTCACGGGAGGGAAGCAGGGGCAGAGTCTCTGAGTCAGCAGCGCCAAGACGTACCCACGGCACCCGGGGCTATTTTCCGACAGCATCATGATGGCCCACATGATGGGGGCATTTCCCCATGAACAATAGTACGGGCTGGCTCGTGTTTTATGGACTACTTTTCATTGATCCCTTGTGAGCTGTAGTTTCTTCTTCTGAACTTGGGAACAATAATCCCCAAATATTTCACATGCTATTTTATAGACTGAATGAAATAATGGATCTGCATGTACTTTGTAAATGAAAACATTACACAAATGCCAGTTAGCATTATTGTTGCTTCGTGCATTGTTTCTAGAGAAGGATGGGTTGTGTTCCCAGACAACTGATTTAGAGGCAGACGCGTTTGGGAACATGGTCTGAGTGTAAGCTCTGGGTCCCTGGTTTGCAGTTCCATTCAGTCACTTTGGATCTGAGAACCGATGAAGGGTTTCATATTCGAGCAGAGCGTTGCTTTATCTTGGAAGGCAGTAAGGGCCTTTGTGTAGTGATCTCGTCCTGGCACCCTCGGACAGGAGACTGGGCTCTCTTAAATTCTGATTGGTTTTTTACTCATTACCTTGCTGTGGCTGGTACATCACGAAAGGAAGAAGGATCACAGTCCCAGGCTTTATGGAAGTGGGGGACTCATGACGCAGCTGGTGGTTGAAGGCCTGCGCTCTGTGGGCTGATAGGAAAAGCAAAGCAAGAGAATTTGTGTTCAGGGATATTTAGGGCCATACTGGAGGGGCGAACCAAAGCTGTCATGGTAGACTCCCACAGGCTCAACTGAGTGTATGTGGGTTGTTATAGGTCATCGATGTGGCCCAAGTACCAGTTCACCTGTGTCATCTGTTCAGTGTATGTCCCCAGAATCAGCCAGGAGAGGAGTGTGCCTTTCCTTGGCCTCTTAAATGGGCTCTGAAATGGGTCTGGCTCATTTTACCTGAATTCCCTTTTGTGAGGCCATCTGTCATTGTCTACACCAGGGGTCTCAACAGGGGGTGACTATACCTCCAAGGGACATCTGTCAATATCTGCAGATATCTTTTTGGTTTGTACAACTGGGAGGTGGTGGTAGTGGTGGTTTCTCCTGGAACCTGGTGGGGAGAAGCCAGGGATGCTGGTAAACCTCTTACAATGTACAAGACAGCGCCTCCCTCACAGCAAAGACCTACCCGGTCCCAGATGGCTTCTGCTGAGCTTGAGAAACCCTGGTCCAGGGTGTACCTCAGTGCCATCTTTTCCCCCCTTATTACATGTTAAGAAGCAGCAGTGTCTAATGAGTGGGAAATTTTATTCATTGAACGCTCAGTCATTAAGGCAGTAGTCAGGGAGGCCTCCACGGTTTCCAGCTTGGAGAAGGGATGGACAGTGTGGGTGGGTGTTTGAGGCAGGATGCCTGATGGAAATAAATAAGTTGTTTTTCTTCGCAGACTGAGCTGCCCAGTGACCGTGGGCAGGCACCTCCCGTCGCGATGAGAATCCATGCGGAGCCCCGTAGGCATCAGCAAAACCCAAATCCCTCTCATTATAGACTTTAGTTAATACCATTAATATTATGAGATTTTTATGACTCCATTTCAATTTTGACTTACACAACTGTGTCCAATATAGAAGTACATCCAATTTCTCGATTATATATTCTTATCCAGTAAATAGCCCATAATCCCAAATGCCTCCGTCTTTCCATTATCATGGTTATTTTCTGTTATCAACACCCTTCTTGTCTTTCTTGCCTTCCCAGCTCCACTCCAAATATACAAGCCCGTTGTTTTATTAAGTGCAGAAAACGGAGGGAACAGGCCATGGCAGGAAGGGGCATGTGAAACATTTAGCAGGACTTGTGCAGAAATGAAGCCAGAAGCTTCAGTCCTGAGGCTGTATACTCGGCCGAGAGTCTCCATGTCTTTGTGACATGCCCGCTTTGAGGCGAACTGGAAGCTACAGAGTTTCATGGGCGATGCTAACTGCCAAGCCCAGCACCTCACAAAGATGTTGACCTTTGTAATTTGCCATGTGTTTCCAAGAGTTAAAACTTGTAGAATTCCCCCCGCTAAGGAAAACACATGTGGAGAAAGCTTCTTACTGAACTCGCTTCTGTCTCAACTCATAGGTTGTGTGTTTATGATTTCTAGTCAGTGAAGAATTACAGGAGTGGCAGGAACGTATTGTTTGTTCTATGAGTGGACATAATCGTGAGCTCCCTCGGCCCCTCACATTCCTACATCTGGATCTAGGCTCTCCTCATGCAACTCCACCTTTGGGAGTAATCTTCCAACCAACACCGGCTTCTGTAATCATAAGGTCATTTTAAGCAGCCCTGGGTACTTGTGCAGGGTTTCACTCTAAGAAAGAACATCTCCCTCCGAATGTAATACAGAAGAATAGGTCTCAAGGGAGGAAACGGTCCTTCATTCCCACCCAGCCCGAGGTTAGAAAGCATCCATGGCAGTCACAGACGCCATATTTGATGGGGCTGAAGTGTTCAAGGGGGCCGCCACTGACTTCGCCCCGTTTCCCTGACTGGGCTGTGAAGGGTTTGTGATTCGAAATGAATTTTTGTGTAGTTACCCGACTTTGGGCGATTTTCAGCACTTCAGATGAGGTAGTTGGGGAAGGAGGGTACTTTGCTGGATGATTCATATGCCACAGTAAAGAGCCAGGAAGAGGCTGCTACCCCTGCTCCCCTCCACACACACACACACACACACACACACACACACACACACACACACACACAGTTGAGGGAGACCCTCTGTTAACCAGGTGTTTACTTGGGCTGTCAGAAGCAGTCTCTAGATTTTCTGAACAAAGTGACTTGAAAAGGAGCCCTTGGAACTTTATTACCGTTCCTACCAGAACCCCACCAGCCTTGAGTAAAACAGAAACACTGATATTCTCCCAGGGATATTCTGCATCTGGAGTGAACTGGTCTTAACTCATTTTCCCTCCGCCATCGGCGGCCTCTGCGGCAGGGTCTGTATTCACATGTTCAACATCAGCTGCCAGATGTTGCTCAGGACCTCGCAGCCTCTCAGCCTCGACTCCTTATGAGTCTGCCTACCTCTGCCTTCCTATCCTTGGTGTCCCCACAGGAGGGCTGGGGCCATCTGCAGCCCCCGATTGTCTGCCTCCCTCCCTCAGAACCCACTGGATGGCACTTTGGGCCAGGCCAAAGGGAGTGTGAGTCAGGCCCTCTGCCCTCTCTGCCTCCAGGTTAGCCCTGGCCTTCCCCTGTTGCTCAGTTCCCAGGGAAGATGGATGTGGGCTCTCACAAGGCTCATCGGTGGGCCACCTGGCTTCGTGTCACTCCGATCCTTCTCACCTCTACTTTCTCTCATTTTCTCTGGTTTCTCTTGTGGGCTCTCTGTTCAAAATATTTCCAGAATCTGACTCCCTCTGGAGGTGTGCCTCGTTCCCTGCCCCTCCTAACCTTGGCTCAAGTGTTACCTTCTGGGTGAACAAGTCTTGTGAAGACCACTCTTGAAACTGCAGCCCTTCTTCCCCTCTCCCTATCACTCTCATCTTGCTCGTCTGTCACTGTCTAACGAACTGAGTAGTTGACGGCATATTGATTATTGTCTGTCCTTATCCACTAGAACAGAAGTCTGCAAACTTTTTCTGTAAAGGGTCAGACAGTAAATATCTTAGGCTTTGTGCGGGCTGTGCAGTCTCTGTGGCAGCTCCTGGATCTGGCTGTAGTAACGTGGAAACAGATGTAGACAATATGGAACAAAATGGTTCACGCGGTCCGTAGTTGGGGACCGTAGTTGGGGTCCGTAGTTGCGCTAGAGTCTGACCTCCATGCGGGCAAGGATTTTTGTCTGTTGTTGGCATGGCGCATAGTAGGTACTTGCGTGAGTTTCCTCAGGCTGCGGTAACAAAGTTCCACAGACCCAGTGGCTTAGAGCCACAGAAATTGTCTCATAGTCCTGGAGGCTAGAAGTCTGAAATCAAGGTGGGAGAAGGGGGAAAAGATGCTCCCGGGCCTCTTCCATCTTCGGTGGCCCCAGATGTTCCTTGGCTTATGGCGTTAACACTCCAATCTCTACCTCCAGTGTTTTCCTTGTGTTTCTTCACATCATCGTTGTCGGTGTCTGTCTGTGTCCAAATTTACCCTTTTATAAGAACAGCAGTCATATTAGATGAGAGCCCACCGTCATGATCTCATTTTAACTTGATGACCCTTGTACAGACTCTATATCCAAAGGAGGCCACGTTCTGAAGTACTGGGGTTAGGACTTCAACTGATCTTTTTTGTGGGGGACACAATGCAGCTCCTAACAGTGCCCAGTAAATGTGTTGAACGAATGAATGAATGACTGAGTTTTACTAAATCATGTTTCTTTCTTACTAGTATCTTTTTTCTTCACACTGGTTTTATAAAAATTTTGGGGGGGTGATTAAAATTAACCTTTTCTCTGTAAGTTCTTTCCCTTTAAAAATGAACAAAAAAATTAGACTTTAAACATTCATTATGTCTCTTGTGCCTGTGTCCCAGGCATATTCTCCCCTAGATGTGTGGTGTTGAGGAAGACAGACATGGCGGCCGCCCTTCCGGCTCCTAGTATGCCAGACGGATCGTGTATCCTCTGTGCTATGGAAGTTCTTTCATAGAAACTCAAAGTCACAAAAACAGAAAGCTTCACTAGTAGTAGAATGAAAGGAACAGGAACAAGCACGTGGAGTTGTTGAGTTTGTCAGAGCTGATTTTTACCGTAGTGTCCTGGGCCATAGAGCCCAAGGCAAACGAGTTCCCAAGTCAAGCCAGCTTCAGTGATAGTGGATGTTGCCATGGTGACAGAGAGGGATGTGTTCCCCCAGGGGCCTTGACAGCACATCTTCAGAAGCCTTTCTGCTTGTTTGTGCCAGAGCAGGCGAGCATGGCCAGTAGGTACCGGACCCGGTGAGATCCTCTCTTGTTCTTTGACCTCGTGAGAAGGGGGTGGGGGTCATACCCATTTTATAAGTAAGATTCAAATCCAGGTTGCCTGACTCAACGTTTATCCCTCTTTCTCCTACCATCGGAGCCCATCTAGTGTTGTTTTCCTCCTCCCACTTTGTGGAGGTATAATTCGTAACTTAGAATTCATCCCTCTTAAAAAGTGCACAATTCAGTGCTTTTTAGTATATTCAAAGTTGTACAGCCATCACCGCTATCTAATTCTGGAAATTTTCTCCACCCCAGAAAGAAACCCCGACCCCAGCCCCTGGCAACCACTAATCTTTCTCTCCTTCTCCATGGATTTCCTTATTCCGGGCATTGCACGTACATGGGATCGCACAACGTGGGGCTTTTTGTGGCTGGTGATGTCAATTCTTTAGTGCCTCTTGTCGGTGTGGTTTGGTGCATCTCAGTGCCCCCAACGTTTACTGAGTGGTAACTGCTGGGCTCTGGGAAACGAAGATGGGGAAGGCCGTCAAGGGGATGTAAGCACTGAGTGGTAGGGATGGCTTAAAAAGTGTGCACAGACAGTCTTCCAGAAAGCCAGCGGGGTCCCTGGTCCATGCCGAGCAGTCCACAGAACTTAAGGGTACAGGGACTACCTGATGGTCAACTTACGTCCTACAGAATTATAAAGAGACCAGCCCTCTGGTAAAAGATGGTCCTTCCTTCTGCTTCCCCAATTTGCCAAGCCCCTTCCTCCTTTCCTCTGCCCGGAAGACTGCAGGCGTCCCCCGTCTCCACTTCCCCCTCCCCCCGGTTCACACCTGCTTATCCTGCACGACTGGCCTGTGGGGGGTGCGCCCTCCGTGAAACTCGCCCCGTCCGACCCCACTAGCCGAGGCTACTCCGCTGGGCGGTCTCACAGACCCACGCTTCTCCTTCGTGGCGTGTATCACGGCTGTGGCTCACTGATAAGGCTGTCATTAGTTAGTGTCCATCTGGCCCCTGAGACTGTGAGGTGTCTGTTTTGTTCAGCCTTGTGCTCTAGGGATGGACGTGACACTGGACACCTGATACCCTTGGGGAACACAGACATGGGTGGAATGGAAGGGCATCGATGCTGAGTAAGGAGACTCCGATATTTTGTGCTTCAGGGACACCGAGATCCATTTATTCCCCTTTTGAACCCTCCAGTCCCATGCTGCCATATTTAGGGTAAAGTCAATCCCAAGCGTTTTTTCCCTTAATAAAGGCCCGCCTGTGCCCTGCCTGCTTTTCTGTCAGCACAGGCCCCACAGGATGGGAGTGTGATTTCATGGAAATAACAGTAGCCCACTTGAGGCACTTGATGACCGTCTCCCTCAGAAAGTAAGTCATTTTTTGGATCTTGTTCTCCACCTTTGTAAAAAACAAAGCCCCACATGACTTTGCTGAGAAGACAGCTTGCCTGGACCTTGCATTGCCCTTGTTATTTCTGATGACTCTGGCGGACCTGTGATACCCTCTTTCCGTTCAATGGGAAAACAGCATGGGCAGGACTCGCTTGGCCCTCGCGTGCTGCTCCATCAGTAAGCCTGGAGAACATTTGCTCAGGACGCTTCAATGTCCTGTGGTCAGTGGTGCACCTAATGAGATGCCGTACCCCAGAAAACTGCCAACCGAATGGCATTATTGGTAGGTTTTGCTCTTTGGTCTGTTCAGTAAGTCAGTGGCTCAAATGCAGATGTCATGGATCATTTCAGACTCTAATAAAAAATCATGCCCCATGGGGCTGTTCCCTGAGGTTAGAAAATGAACAAACCAACCGTGCAACTCTCCAACCTCGAACCCTTGAGTCCTGGCACATTTTTATAGGTTGTTGACCACAGGCAATGTGAAGAGCTCTCCTTTTGAGGAACTTGATTTAATCCTATTAATTGTACCTCATCTTTTTAATTTTTCCCTCCCTTCCCCTGTGATCCTGTTTTGTTTCTTAAATTCCACCTATGGGAGAAACCCTATGAAATCAGAGAGGGAGACAAACCTAAAGAGACTCTTAACTCTAGGAAACAAACTGAGGGCTGCTGGAGGGGAGGGGAGGAGGGGGGATGGGGTAACTGGGGGATGGGCATTAAGGAGGGCACGTGATGTGATGAGCACTGGGTGTTATACGCACCTGATGAATCCCTGAACTCTACCTCTGAGTCTAGTAATACACTGTATGTTAATTAATTGAATTTAAATAAAATAAAATTTAAAAAAGAAGGAAAAGAATTATGCCTTGCGACCCCACTCAGGACTTCATGATGCTGTGTGCTTCTAAGACGTGTATGCAATCCAACAAGACCGTAAATGTGGAAGTGGAAACCCCAAATGGGAGAATGACAGTTCAGCACGGTAGCAACCCTCAAAAGAGTCCCAAATTTCTTTTGTTAGGGGAGGTTTTCCATTGTGCGAGGGTCTTTCTGGCGAGAATAATCCGTAGACACAGTTTAAAGCGCCAACATACTCACATAAACACACACAAAATGAGGGTCGTTGGGGTGGGCTGCTTTCATGGGGTCTCCGTCGGCATCAGCTGAATGCCTTCTGGGGCAAGGGGCTGCCCCCTCCCCCGGTGAGGGGCCCGTTGTGCCTGCAGATGCCCCCTCCTGCCTGCCCTGCCCCCCTCTGCCCCCAACTTGATGAGACGTTGGAGGGATTGGGATTCTCACAGCAGAGATCTGTTGAGTTGCTCATCCTAATATACAATAAAATGTTTTCTTTACTTTGTGACTCCGAAGTGTATTTCCTTCCTGGGAAGTCACTTACCACGAGGCAGAGACCACACGCCCGTTGGGTTTCGTTAGCTCACCAGGATTACTGCAGGCCTCCAGCGGGAACTTGCTAAAGAATAAGAAAGCACAGCCCCCCGCCAGGGTATCTAGATCCTATAGAGATGGCTGGACTTCTTCCAGAACCTAGAATTGATTTTAAAATTCGAGAATGCAAATCTGAGTTCCTGGGCTGCTCAGGTGCATATGAAAGATCTAAGAGTGAATCAAGGAAACACTTTCAAGGAATCTTTAAGTGCTAGAAGTGAAAAGAGCTGCCGAGGCCACCAAGATCTATACCTCAGCATGGTTTCTCTTTCCTTTAGTCTCTCAGGGGGTCCGGCAAGCAAACCACTGACAGCAACAGGTGAGAAGAGCGCTTTCTGGAAGACGTAACTGGCCACATTTGAATGCATCGTAACACATTTCTCCCGTTTTGCTCTTTCCGCCTAGATTCTTTCGTCGGTGGAGTCATTGGCCTCCTTTTTGCCTACATTTGCTACAGACAGCACTACCCCCCTCTGGCCAACACAGCTTGTCACAAACCCTACGTCAGCCTCCGGGTCCCGACGTCCCTGAAGAAAGACGAGCGGCCCACCGCTGACAGCGCGCCCAGCATGCCTCTGGAAGGCATCACCGAAGGCCCCGTATGACTAGGTCTCAGGAGGATGGACGCTGAGCCCAGGGCACGCTCTTCACCCCGGCATCATGGCGCAGTAGAAGAGGTTTTCTGTAGTGTGTTTCTCATCAGTTTCTTAAAGTTATCCTTCTGCTTCCATTTTGCTCATGATATTCCTGCTACTTTAAGTGTGTCTTTTCAACTCTCTTGAATTTGCAAAGGAAGGACGCAGGAAGACTCTCCTAGAGACATATTGGAAGGAGGCCGCAAGGACAGGGCGGGTGTGACTCGGTCCGTTCCTTTATCTGAAATGTTTGCTGTAACAGCCCCCGTCCTGTGTTCTCATGGTCGTAAAACAATAATAAAGCCTCCCACCTGGAAGACGGGTGTGGGCCGTCCAGGGCAGCAGAAGTCGTTCAGAGACGCGGTGTGTGTCACGGCCGAGGCCGGGGTGGGGAGCGGGTCCAAAGCCAGCTCTGGCTGCAGATCATTCCAGGTGCTGAGCTCTGGAAGCTTTCTGAAAGGGCAGCTTACCACGGCAGATGCCCCTGAAATGGAGCTGAAGGTTGAGGCTGCTGCCTTGGCGTTTCCAGGGCCTTTGAATCATTGAATCTAGAAGGAAATCACTGAATCTAGAATGAGCTCACACAGAGGCTTTCACCAAATACAGTGAAAACAAAGATGCCCGTGGGCCGGGATGGAGAGGAGGTCACTACAGTTGTCTGAGGGCGGCGGGGGGGGGGGGGGGGGGG
>NW_024426885.1:10930681-10936976 GCF_017311325.1 Ursus maritimus | reverse complement strand
GGGGGGGGGGGGGGGGGGGGGGGGGGGGGGGGGGGACACTGTATGCTTTCCAGGGAATGGCTGGGTGACCTCTGGCCGTAAGAAGCAGCTTCCAGGGAGGAGTTTCCCCCTCTAGGACCTGAGTTTTGCAGGACTCTGTTAGAAGTCTTCTTCAAACAGTGGCGCCTTCCCGCTCCTGTCTGGCCGGTGGCATTTCAGCATGGTAGCAGGGCTCTGGAGGAAAGTACAGGAACAGAATCAGGAATGCCCTGTTCTCGCTCAGCCAGTCGAGAACGCTTGTCAGTCTGAGAGCAGGGCATGCTCCTCCTTGGCCAGTTTGTTCTTTTCAAGGCAGTGAGACTTCCCTCCATTTGGTTCTGAGCAGACATACACGTGGTTCTCCAGGTCCCTGGGCCTGTTGCGAAGAGGGACATCTTTGATGGCTAAGGACTGTCACCTTGCAGCAGGGGCTGTCACAGACTGCCTCTGGAAAGACTCAAGTGGCTGTATAAATTGTCTCCTGGGCAGCTCTGGGCTGGGGGTGCTGGTGAGAACCACCACAATGTTTTCGATCAGCTGTCTACTGTCTACACTGTGAGTTCAGCCCTGGAGGGCAACACACCACCTCGTGAAGACGTTTTACAAGCCAGCCCCTGTGCAGCTGTCTCCCGCTGCAGTCCTTCCTGACCGGGCTCAGTGCAGAGCTGTGGGGCGACCCTCCCCTTGTGAGGTGGGGGAATGGAGGGGTTGAGTGGGCTTTCATCCAAAGTCAGACTCTTGATTTATAAAGATCACAGCAGTTACACTCATAAGCAACTTTAAAAATAGATGTGATATACTTTAAAAGCTAAATCATAGCCACGTATAAGACATAATTTAAAATCCAGAGCTAAAATTCATCTAAAGTTAGAAAATGAAATATTCTGCCTCAACTAAACATTTATAATTTTCAAAAATAGTCAAAAATAGATGCAGGAAAAGGATCCTTTGCTACTGTTTAAAAAAAAAAAAAAAAGCAAAACCACCCAGTGTAGTTCAAATACTTGATTCTGTACTTACCAGAGCTCTGCTCAGCAAGCAAGACGAAAGTGAGAGTTACACTTCATTACTGAGGACCTAAGATTCTGGGCCATGTAATGTAAATTTAACATAAATACTTACATTTACAGATCAATGGAAGGATTCTGAAAAGTAACAAAGAACAGAGCATTATTAATGGTGATAATCGAGTGGAAAGTCCTACTACAGGCCATGCCAAAGCTTTCGTTGAATTATAAAGTGACAAAGGACACCGTCACTTGAAGCTATGGCAGGATTCTCAGGAGCCGTAATTCAGTGTCAGTTCACAGAAGGCGCGTGTTTTTGTCGATCCATATATGTTAATTTCACGCTCTATTAACATGAAGGCAAAGTAACACCATATTGCACTAATGAAATGGCTGTGAATGGAGGCATTTCTGTCTGCCCCGATCTCTTCCGGACGTGAGGGGTTACTAGTGCAGGCTCACTGGCAAGGCCGGTGGCACAGTGTGCAGACAGATCCCACCCTGGCAGCTGTGGTCCCCGAGACGTCTCTTCCTTCGCTGAGTGAACCTGCTCAGATCAAATCAGAGATCAACAGGCATAGGTCAGACACCTGGAGGGACTAGGGGAGGAATGACCTGAGGGAGCAGGTCAGGATGTGGGGATCAGTGGAAGCCTTGTGCACCTAAAGAGCACACGCCCCAGGTGAAAGGCACTGGCTGTCTTTCGTTCCAGGTTGCTGCCAGGTAGAAAGACAAGCCCAGTGTTGCCAGATCTTCTGATTTTTCAAGAGAAGTCAAGAATCTGCATTCTTATGGAAAAATGCTTGATTTTATATCAGATAGCTATTTCCACTGAGATGCTTTAGGATGCAAGTAATAGAAAACCCAACTGAAAGCAGCTTGACCAGTAGGGGTTTATTAATATTATAAAAAGAAATTGAGAAGTAGGTGGCCTCAAAGGCCCCCAGCCCTTTCCATCCTCTTGCTCTATTATCTTCAGTATGCCAGTGATAGTTTCCTCATGATCACAAGGGGGCTGCAGTAGCCCCAGGAATCACATCTTCATTCAGTCGTGCTCAAATGCAGGAAGAAAGGAACCCAGTCATGTGACAAGATAAATGTACTCATGAGTCTCTCTTTATAAGGAAGAAAGTGTTTCCCAGCACCCCTGAGAAGAAATTCCCTTTGCCGACATTGGCTAGAACTGTGTCGTATGGCAACCTGCAGATGTAAAGGGAGCTTGGTAGGGAGAGTAACCAGCTTTTTCAGCTTCTGGGGTGCTGGGAAACACACTTTTTTTTTTTTCTCCTCACCGGAGTTGCTTTCCGTTGCTTATGACCAAAACTGCCTCTAAAGAATTTTCATTTCATCAGTCACCACTCTCCAGAATTGGAGGGACTGTTTACAAGGGGTTTGCAGACATTGTATTGATGACACCAAGGTTCAAATTCCACTCCTAACTTTCCAAAACTGGACTCTCCAAAGGTGAGCCCATCCATCATGCAAACTCCAGCTTGAAATTTTAGAGAATTCCTGGCAGTTAGTAATCTAAACCGGAATGTTCCCCAAGTGTCTAGTGGCCAGTGGTTCCAAACTCTGGTGCACACACCGAACAGAATACCCAGCGCAGCAGCTCAGACAAGGAGGAAGTCCTGACGTGGTGCTTTGATTTTGCTCTTGCCCCCCGCCCCGCCCCATTCAAAACAAAACAAAAACACCCCCCCCCCATTTCCTAAGATTGAAAAAGTGAGTTGCTAATTTCAGTGTAAAATTTACCATGAATTTTAAAGATGTGGTGCTTCTCTGAGGAGTGTGTTTCCCTTGTATGTGTGTATTTATGCCTTTAGAACTCTGATGGGCAGGGGCTGGCTCTTTTCATCATGCCTCTTGCTTGGGGACATGGTGACCCTGTGCTTGTTAAACAGAAGTATTAACATATTTGAAAATGACCTTGATACCTGTGACTATCACTGTCGTAATGCAAAGGAATCCAATCTCAATTAGGGTTGAAATTCAGGGTGATTTATACCAGTGCTGCTATCTGGGGGGGGGGGGGCAGAGAAGATTTAGTACTAGAATTCCAGGGGAACTTTTTTTGGGAGGGAAGAAAAAGAGAAGAGATAACTGGTATTATACTGGCATTTCCCAAAGGGACTTTGGCAGAACTGGTCTGGTTTTGTGAAAATACAATATGATATGATACAATATGGTACAGTATAATATAGTGCAGTTCAATACAGCGTGATACAGTATAGTAGAGTGCAATGTAATATGCAGTATAGAGTATAGAGTATACGGCATATAGTATACAATATATAGTATATAGTATATAGTATAGTACAGTGCAGTGTGATACAGTATACAGTAGAGTATAATGCAATGTAGTGTAGTCTAATACAGGGTAATACAGGACAGTGTGATACGGTATGGTATAGTACAGGACAGTACAACACAGTGTAATATAGTACAGTGCAATACGGGTGGTTATCATATTCTAAACTCCCCTTTAGAGATCCGAAATGTACAATAGCGTATTAAAGGCTCTAAGAAGTCCTGCACTGAAGAAACTGACCATTCTCATTCTCGGTGACACCTTTTGGTGCCAGTTCTTGCTGCAATGTGGTCATGACTGCTAGTGGACTTCTGCAGATAATCAGGAATAGCAGTGATCCCAGGGACAATGGGAGTGACACCTTCACACAATGAATGCTGTGTGGTGGGTGAGCCCCGGGGATGGCCCTGCTCCTCTGTTGCAGTGTTGTATCCTGATCTGCCCTAGAAAGTTCCCTGGACTAATAATAGATCACAGGCGTGGATGCCCTCGGGGGCCTTGCACACCTGCTTTGTCCCCATGCTTGTGCTTAGTCATCAACAGATGCTCGCTCCTCCAGGTGCTGCAGGGAGAGGCGGAATCACTCAGAATGGGGCCCGGCAGCCCTTGGGCAAATGGCTTCATCCCCATGAGCCTCATGTCTGCATCTGCAGAGTGGGAACCAGAGCAAACTTGTAGGACCTTGTGGGATGGCTTGGGAATCAAGAAGGTACGTTGCTGCAGAAATCCTGGGGGGTCTGAGCCAGCACTCTGGGATTATAGAACTCCCTGAAGACTATAGGATCATTGTAATGCACATAAGGAGAGCTTTTCTGGCAACACGGTGATGGTCACCTAGTATCGGAGTCCTCACATGCGATCCCTCTACTGATGGCTGCTGCCACCAATAGGCAGTGGTACCGTTGATCCTCTTAGAGAGCCCAGATCCTCACTCTCAGAAGCTTGACTTAATATGGCAGTAAATGTCACTGTTGGTTTTATATGAGTTCCTATCTCAGAGAGGTGCTCCCACTAAGTCTCATGTTGCTGCAGTGGGAGAGGAGGGCCGGCCCGCAGCAAAGGCAGCATTGGGTTGGTGGGGACTGAGAGATGTGTGGGCCCCCAACCCCGGGAAGGGAGAGGAGTCAGGAAGGGGCAGGGAGGACCTCCTGCTACCCAAGAAAGAGGAAGCAGTGGAAGTGAGGAAGCAGGTGGAATTATTGGAGAAAAGCATGGAATTAGAAAAAGCCACAGAAAGACTCAAAGGCTCGGGAGCTTCTTAAGGATTGCAGAATGTTCTGGTTCACATGGAAACAACTCTGACAAAATAGTGCTCGTACCTGTGTGCCAGGTGCAAAGGATAACCTTGAGCTAGAGAGGGTGATGTGTCTGCAGAGAGGGCAGCACTGGCTTCAGTGAAAGGGGAATTTCGTGAAATGGGCCGCCCAGCCTTATTTTAAAATGAGAGTCAGACCCGCTTTACCGTGCTTTTGTACACCCCCCGCCACCCCTCCCTCGCACACACACTGGAGATTGTCTGAAGGTGCGGCTTTTTCATATGCCTCACCCGGGCCTGCTGCTGCCTGAAGCGGACTTTACAGAGCATTCTGATCTTCAGCTGGTCACCCTGGCCCGCCCTGTTACCCTACATCTGCGCCCGGACCCAGGAAGGACACTTGGACTCATGGCCTGCTGCTGACAGAGGGGAAATTTAAACCGAAGCAGGGGCCACCTTTTGAGGCTGACTTGAACAGGTGCCAGCACGACACTGTATTAAGTTCCACACACATGACAGGTAAGAGTCGGCTCTGGGCTGTGCTTGGGTTCAAGGCTAGCTCGACCACCTCCGTGAACAGGTCACAAACCCCTTTGAAGACTCAATGTCCTCATGTGTGAGATTGGGTTTTTGTGAGGATTAAATGAGGAAAGCGTGTACAGATGGTGCTTACTTAGTGCAGGGCTTGGTACATAGTAGGTGCTCAATCAGTGTTGGTTGCTGTTGTCCAGTGTGGTCTGCCACTGTGTTGTGTGAAGCGTGGGATGTTCTACATGAGTGGATTTTCCTGAAAAAATAGCATCAGATGTCTTTCTCACATGGTGACCATTTTTGTTTAAAATCTTTGATCAATGAATTCTACATCCTGAACTCTCCTTGCCCAGAGGTTGCTCCCTAGAATATTACCTTTGCTTGAAGAACCTAGTGCCATGATTTTGAAGAGCACTTGAGTATTGTATAATGGGTAATAATGGGGTCATTGATACAATTTGTGCCATTTTGTAGATGAACAAACTAGGGATCAGAGACGGCAAACGGTCTGCCCAAGGTCACACAGCTTGCAAAAGGAAGCCATTGGTGTCCAGGCCTGTGTGACAGCAGAGCGTGAGCTCCTTGTGGCTCTGCTGAAGCTTGGACAGTGTTGCATCTGTGGTGTGGGTTTGTCATCTCCCAACTCAGTGTCAGGAGGAAGGGCCAGGCTCCTGGGGACCAGACCCCTCAGATTCCAGGAGGAGCAGAGGAAGCAGAGAAGGCCTGGAGGCCGCAGAGGCCTCGAGGGCTGGGCTAGCAAGTGCTTTCTTTCCCCAGGAGCCTCCAAGTTGCCAAATGGACTTTGCAGAGGGGCCCCCCCATGGGCAGATGACCAGAGAGAGGTGGGGAGGCACGTTCTTAGGGGGAGGGGGGCATCTCACTACCCAAAGAGCTGAGCCAGGATTCCTCAGCACAGAAGTTGGGGGTCTTGTCCAGCCTAAAATCTGCACTCAGGAGAAAGGCCATCCAGCTGGTGACATGTGCGCACCACTGTGACTGGGGTGTCCTGCTTTCTTCCCTTGAGAGATGATCCCTTGACTGGATTACTGCTCCTCAGACAAGCCTGACCTGCTTTCCTTGTGCCTCTGGCCGCTGACTGTCCTTGTCGTGCAGGACAGCCATCAAAGCCCGGAGGGAAACTCCGGCTCCAGGTGTCGGGGGGGGGGGGGGGGG
>NW_024426885.1:10880069-10930671 GCF_017311325.1 Ursus maritimus | reverse complement strand
GGTCCTGGAGGGCTCGGTGCCAGGCAACCAGGCCCCATGTGCTCAGGGGGGTGGGGCAGGAGTGGCTTGAGACAACAGGCTGCTGGAAAACCCTTGGAGCGGAGGGAGTGAAGAGTAACGGTAAGGCTAGCTCCCACTCCCTGAGTGCTCCCTGTGTCCTGGGCTGCCCCGGGGGCCCCCTAAGTTCTCTGGCCACCCACAGGGCAGCTTTGTGGGAGAGACACCGTTGCCTCAGTGTGCTGAGAACAGGGAGGCACAGAGAGGTTCCGACACCTGAGCTGTATCACACAGCGGGGGAGGATTTGAACCCAGCAGTCTCCTCCAGAGCCGGCACATGTGCTCACTACACACACTTCTGGCCTGCGGCAAAAGTGCTTGTCCTCCCCCTACCTGGCCGCTCCATGATCCAGCCTCCCCAGTGTCCCCCCCCCCCCGTCAGCTGCTCCCCTGTGGGCACGTGTCACAGCAGAAAAGGCTGACATTGTTGTCCATCCGAATGTTTAGCTTTCAAAATACTGCTGAGCTCGACCTTCGTCTGCTGTCTTCTCCTGTCGGAGTCTCTGGGAGCGGAGGCTGGTCAGTGACTTCGCGGTCATTGTCACAGAGGTTCGGGAGGGAGCAGGGCAAACACAGAGGCTCAGCTGCTGTATGTCAGGGCCACTGATGCTTTACTTCTTTTTTTTTTTTTTTTAATTTTGTATCTTTCTTTTTTTTAATGTTTTTTTATTATATTATGTTAGTCACCATACAGTACATCCCTGGTTTTTGATGTAAAGTTCGATGATTCCTTAGTTGCATATAACACCCAGTGCACCATGCAATACGTGCCCTCCCTACCACCCATCACCAGCCTATCCCATTCCCCCCACCCCCCTCCCCTCTGAGGCCCTCAGTTTGTTTCTCAGTGTCCATAGTCTCTCATGCTTCATTCCTCCTTCTGTTTAGGGCTCGGCTCTAAACGCCCCCTCCTCAGAGCTCCCTCACCGAGCTGTCCCCCCACCACACACACACATTTAATTTTTCTCTTATTTACTTCCCTCACATCACAGCCATATTACTCATATGCTCTTATAATTTGAACTGTGTTCCTCAAAACGCGTATTTTGAAGTCCTAACCCCCGTACCTTTGAATATGACCCTATTTGGAGACAGGGTCTTTATAGAGGTAATAGGGTTAAAACGAGGTCATGAGGGTGGGCCCTCATCCAATAGGACTGGTGTCCTTCCTTGTAAGAGGGCCAAGTTTGGAGACAGACATACACAGAGGGGAGACCATGTGGAGGGGGCCATCTACCTACAGGCCGAGCAGAGAGGCCTGGAACACATCCTTCCCTCCGAGCCCTCAGAAGGAGCCAACTCTGCTGACATCTTGACTTCAGACTTCCAGCTTCAGAACTGTGCGTGAGACGACGACTGTCTGTTGGTTAGGACACCCACGTTGTGGTCTGGGGTTACCGCAGCCCTAGCCAACGAATACTTTGTCCCCCCTTTCTGCTCTCACCAGAGTGTGGCTCTCATGGGAGCAGGGATCCCCTCTGTCTCCTCAGTTCTGTCCCACAGCCTGGCACAGGCTGGCACAGAGGGGGTCCTTGACATGGTGTGAGTTGTTTTTTTCTCGCCATTATCTCTATAAGGTTGGCTCGGCAAGGTTTGGTTACTACTCTAGGTGACACAGCCAAAAGCAAGAGAATTCCGGATTCTTGGTCCTGCGTCATTTCAATGACTCCATAGTTCCCCAGGGTCCTTCCTGAATAAAATAAAACCTCCAGCCCTTCCTCTTACAGGCTCTGGAATGCTTATTCTCTGAACCTGCTTCAGAAGGTTCAAAGCCGTCTCTTTGGGGCTGTGGAGACAGATGCCAAAGCCAACGACTTAGCAACCGAATCCAGACACCTCGAAGGAGGTTATCTACCTTCAACAAAGCAAACCAACCAACTTGACAAAAGGCGCCTTTTCTTAACTAAGTATTGACCATCATACTAATTTATAAAGCAAACACCCCAATCCATCCTCATATAATTTCAAGAAGCTGTCGGTTTCACCCTCGGAGCTGCAGGCCCGTTGATTAAAACATATCTGCAGCAAGAGGCATTGGCTAGAAAGGTCAGGAAAGGAGAGGCCAGCGCAGCTTTATTTTTTTATTTTTTTATTATTTTTATTATTATATTGTGTTAGTCACCATACAGTACATCCCTAGTTTTTGATGTAAAGTTCGATGATTCATTACTTGCGTATAACACCCAGTGCACCATGCAATACGTGCCCTCCTTACTACCCATCACCAGCCTATCCCATCTGGCACCCAAGGAGCTGGGAGCAGGCGAGTCCTAAACACAGAGTGGCCGGGCGTCTGGACGATGCGGACAAGCAGGAGATAGCAAATATATCCCTTCTCTAAGTGTCTGAGCCTCGGAGCGGGTTTGCAGTAAGACAGCCCATTACATGAAGTCATTTTTTCTGAGCTGCCTGATGGTGTAGCTACTGCTTTAATGCGAAGTCAGTTAACTTCGGGGAGTAACAGGAGAGCTAATCTGCAGCCCAGCACTGGTGTGGTCTAACTCTTGCTGTTTTCTTTTTAGCCACTCCTTCTCTGTCTCTGTGTCCTTCAGAAGTGTCTTTTCCGGGACTCTGTATCGCTGTGTGTCTGTGACTTCTGCACTCTGTTATCTCTCTACCCCCTTCTGCCAGCGTGTCTCTGCCTCTTGATGCAGGGCTGTCTCTCTCTCTCATCACTTGATCTGGTGGCCTGTGCTGATGGGCACTGAGCTTGGCGGGCTGCGGGGAAATTCCGCAGCCTCCCCCACACTGAAAGCCGTGCTCTTGTGTGGGACCAAAGACAGCTGCGGAGAGTAAAAATCCCTTTAAGGGTGCGAATGTTCTCATTACCCTGGGACTGGAGAGAGGAACCTCTCCAACTTTGTCGTGTCCGTAAAAAAGACCTTTGAAAGCTGTCCAGTGACCTTCACACCTGTGTCTTTTTTCCCAGCTGCTAGAAGATGGGTTAATCGTGCCGTATGCTCGTTGGCCGGTGCATGAAGGGTAGGGTGATTTATTGGGATATTAGTTTGGGTTCTGTCTTTGCTGCTGAAGAATTAGAAAGAATGAGAGCCTTTGCTATCCCATTTTCTGGGTTCCTCTCTCCCCCAGCCCCGGAGAACCTGCTTTTCTCGATGGCCTGAGGTCACTGTGGGGATGGTGCTGCATACAGTCTGGGGGTTAGAGAGGCAGGAGGGGTCTCCTGGGAGGGGCAGAAGTCTATGTGCCAAGCTCTGACTTAGGCACTGAGGAGACATCCATGCACAAAACGTTCCTGCACTCGTGGTGCTCATGCTGGGGGTGGGGGTGTGACTGCGAACCGTGATGGGCTCAGTGAGGGGAAGAGGAGCTTCTGGGTAGTGCGGGAGGGAAGTGGAGGTTTAGCTGGGTGGTCTGCCTACAGAGGAGGGACCCCTATGCCTGGGAGCCCTCCACCTCAACCAAGATGGAAGCATACAAGAGTGGCAAGAAAGCAGCAGAATTTCTGCATCTGAGTAATCACGTGGGTTTGGGCTGTGAGTGGATCGGCAGATCCTGGAGCAACTATGAGACCCCCTCAGATGTTCTCCATGGAAGACCCCCAAGCCTTTTCAGAATGCTGGGTAGGGATAGGCTCCCAATTCGCTGAGCCAGGCCGGTAGGCTAGGGGTGGGCACTCAGAGTCAAAACTAATGAAAGATTTAAAGAAAATAGAGTAACTTGACATGTCAGGCCCATTTGAATTTGTAATTTCCAAGTCTCACCCAGACTATGATGGAAGGTGTGTGCTCAGTGGCACTGTACAGAGCTCTTCAGAGTATTGTCCCTTACTCTGTGTATATTTGTTAGCTCAGTCCTGGTTTGGTTGGGAAAGCGTAGCTGAGTGGGCAGGTAAGAGTGACAGCTCTAGAGTCATTCTGATCCTTGCTCAAACACAGACTCATACCCACAGATTTATATCTCAGCCCTATCATGTGGCTTTGGGCAAGTTACCTAGATTCTCTTCCCCTCCGTTTGTCCATCTGTAAAGTGGCGGTGAGGACAGTATTCCCCAGAGAGGGTTACTCTGAGAATCAAGGAAACAATGCATGTAAAGCACATCGAAAAGGCGCTTGGCCCCTGACAATTGTCTGAGAAATACTGGCTCTTCTTTTTTCTATTTCTTACTGACTAATCTTAGAGAAAGGAGCTATTAGCGACCACCAGCAGTGAAGCTTTGAACCAGATGATTTCTGAAGTTCTGTCCTTCTCTGAATCCCATGGACATAGGGCGTAGTCTCTTCTCCCCCTTTAACTAACATTGGGTAAAAGCCATGATTACAAACTGGACTAGCAATGCGGTGGCTTAACTTTTAAAGAGGATGATCTGAGGTTCACAGAAGACCAACCAACAATCCGAGTCACGTCAGGGAGAAGATAGGGCAGGGTTGGGTTGTGTGCACTGTTGTACTCTCAGCACAGTTCACAAACACATCTTCCCTCCTTTGGAACCCTGAGCTCTCCAGTAAGTAATGATAATCGCCCCAAAGAGTGAGTGACAAAGAAATGAAAAAGAAGACTAAAAGAAAAGAGAAGACATTGAAGCAAAGAAATTGGCTCATAAACTCACCGAAGAAAATTTGCTAGAGGGGAGCTGCATAAACTCTAGGTCTCTGTTGGCATGGGCATATTCAAGGGCCCTTTGGCTACCTTACGATTTGGTTCCTTGGGAGGAATGAGGGACAACGGCTTCAAATAGGCTTAGAATATGTGACTGAGCTATACAAAATAGTAAGAGGGCAGGGGTGGTAGCTGTCCTTAATATGCAAATAATTTTGACTGATGGATAGCTGCAGAGCTGACCTTCAGTCTCTTCAATGGCTCTGAGATGGATTCCCCAAGCACTAGAGGATCCAAGATGGTGGGGTGATCCTGGACAAGGCTTGTCTTCTTACCTGTAGAATGGCATTGATACCTGCCGTATTTAACTCTCAAGGTGACTATCAGGCTTGTAGGGGAGGGGGGAAATCTTTCCCTTCTACCCTTCTAGGTTCTTAGCTGGAGTCTGTAACAAAACACAGACTAAGAAGAGAAAAACAGGTTTATTAACACATGTATTGCACATGTAGCACGTGGGAGTACCTGGGGATGAGTAGCTCAAAGAAATGGCTTAGAATTCAGGCATATATAGGACCTTCAACACAAAGTAAATTTATAGAGAAATGACAGGACTAAGAAAAGCAATTTTAGGCTTTCAAGGGCAGCAAACTGTGGGAAGTTCAATATATTGAAAACTAATGTTAGATAAAACCTAGCTGGTAAAGTTTCTTTTTTTCTTTTTGAGAGAGAGAGAAAGAGAGAGAGAGAGGAGAATCTTAAGCAGCCTCAATGCCCAGCGGGGGGCTTGATCCCACAACCCTGAGATCATGACCTGAGCCACAATCAAGGGCCGGACACAACTGACTGAGCCACCTAGGCGCCCCTCGTAGTTTTTAAGGTAGATTCCTCTGTCAGTGCTATTTCCACACTGCTAAGGGTCTAAAGTTGTCTCCCCTCCTTACAGAGAAAGGGGAGGGACACTTTGTAAATTTTTGTCCTGGTTTTAGGCAAATAGAGAAGGGTGGAGAGCTTTCTTTTGGTAACTGTTTTGTCTTAATTGCCTTGCTAAAAAGAAAGCCATAGCCCTAAGGTGTTGTCAGTCACCCCAGGACAGCAAACCAGGACTTAATTGCAGTTTTAACCTCTCCGGCAGAATTTTAAGCCAATCAGTCTGGAATTTTCCGGTCAAGCACCAATGAGGTAATCTGTCACGTGGACTCTGTCCATTTCCCTAAGGAAGGTGAGGTAATGCACTTAATAAGACCCCCAGCCCTTATCCCTAAGGGAAGGCGACCTTGCCTAATACAATCCTTTCTAGTCTTTTGCTCTTAACTTCTTGCCCCACCCTCCTTTCTGTAAAATCCTTCCATTTTGTACCACTCCTCTGAGCTCCCGCCTACTTGCTAGATGGGATGATGCCTGATTCATGGATCGATTAATAAAACCAATTAGACCTTCACATTTCCTCGGTTAAATTTTGTTTCTTAATAGTCTTCAGCCCCAAATAGTTTTCACACCAAAGTGTCACATTTTGGACTGACATTTTGATTTCCTTCAGGCTCATGTGAGACAATAACTGAAAGCATAGGAATACGATCAGAGAAGATTGCATGTTCTCTCTTACTCATGCCCTGATATCTGTAGTCAGGCATTTGTGGAATGAGTGGCTAGACTAGGAGTGGAGTGGGTCATCAGGAAGAAGAGTATGGAGGTTAAAGTAACACCTCGGGCAGTGCCAGCCAGGGCTATGCCTACTAGCCAAGATTGGTCCCTTGTACTTGACTCTGAGTCACAAGACCTCGCTGTATAAACATGAATTCTTCCATCAGCTCAAACAGCCAGATGGTGGGGTCCTGCCTCCAGGTAACTTCGACCAAGAGAGAGAATTACTATGAGTCAGTAGGAGTGACTAACAGATTCTAGAGAGAAGACATTGCCTCTTGGCCTCTTAAATGAATTCACCAGCCAGAAGCCTCCTGTCTGCTGACTTTCAGAACAATCTCTCCCAGTTGTCTAGTATTAAGAGTAATAGAACACTTGGGAGAGGCATCAGCATAATCAACAAACTTAGAAAGTGATCATCCCTGGCACTTCTAATAAAACAGAAAATAACAGGAAAGCCTCTATGACTTTACAAGTTCACATGGGAAACTTACTTCATAAATAATAAGCCATAACAGTGGTTTCACTTTTTAAGAGTCAGTAAAGAAAACATGGAAACTTAACAAGCTGCCAGGAATAAAGGCAATCACTATATATTTAAACGTGCTCAGTCCTCAAAACGTCTGACTACCAGTGAGGACAAATTCATTTCTGACACGGAGAATCTCATGCTTTTATCCTCACTCAAGACCAGGTTGGGAGCTACAGGACTTCGACAATGGCAATGATCAAAATGATGGCTGGAAGGAGCAGAACACTAACCGGGTACAGAATCCCCAGAATGTGTGGGTTCATTTGGGATGATGGCAGAAGAAGGCACCGTTTAGTATTATATATAGCAGTGCCTTGCCATCCATAAAATCTGCCCCCGCCCCTTCAATCAATTTTGTTACCCCGATGTACTGATCTACTTTTGTTTTCTGTCCTGCACACTTTCCTCCTGATAGCACTTACATTTTGGAGGAACCACCCATTCTTCCCTCTGTCCAAGTGGTAAAAGTAGAGCTGGCCCCCACCTCAGAGTCAGAGGTGAAGCATGTGACCTAGTTTGGCCAATCAGAAGATCACATCCGTCTGACCTAAGTGATTGGTTGAGAGGTGGACCAATCAGAGCTGCTGAGCCTCATTCCGGGACTTTTGTGGGAACCACGGAAATGGAAGCTCTCTTTTGCCTGGGGTCGCTGAGAGGATGAGACTGGAACCTCGAAGGGCTGCAGCCATCTTACCAGCAGAAGAGGGGCATTTGCTTGTAGGTGGACCCACACAGAGGAAATCAGAAACAAAAGATGGAGGGAGTGAAACGGATGACATCACCTGGGTCCCCCTCCCCCAGCTGTGTAGGAAACCAGCCCTGCCCCTTTCAGTTCCTTGAACCAGTGAATTCCCCTTCCCTCTGTAGCCAGGTTGAGTTTCATTTTGTATTTATACAACTAAACAAAATGGACACTGTTCTCAACAAATGCCAATGACAGTGAGTCTGAGCCCTGCAAGACCAGCAGTGCCCCTGGTCTCCCTTCTCTGGGTTGGGAGTCTGTCTGAGCCTTGAGTTTGTTTTACGAGTTTCGGTTGCTCCCGGTCCCTGGACTTGCTCTCCTCCAGCCCTGCAGCTGGCCATGCACTCCACCGTCCAGCTGATGCTTGGAACCTGTGGAGTGGGACTTGGTGTTATTCAACTTTCTCCATCATTAGCACACTGTTTTTCTGTCTCGGGTGATGCAGACGGAATGCAGAGCAGCATGCGGGTTTGAATTCCTTCGCCCGCATTCACCAGGCCAAGTGTGTACGTGCAGCTGGGCTGCAACTGCCATTTCTGGCTGATGGCTCAGAGCCACAGTTTCACCGTGTTACTGATACCCATTATGTCATTTTGGAAAATGTAGGGATCTGGCTGTCCAACGTCTCCAAATATGTGGATATAAATAGATAAATATACATTTAAATCCGCTCTTACTTTGATGTGATCTGAGGAGAAAAACACGGTCTTTGTGGTTTGTTTCCCATAGAAACAAGAAGAAAGTCGGGTAGCACACTGTCAATATCACAAGTAATAACGACACACAAATACCACTTGTAATTTATTTTTACAGTTATGATATATAGTGTTTGTGTTTCATAAGGGTTGTTACAATTACCTCATTTTGTGAATGACATATCCCTCTACAAGCAGGTGGGGAGCTTCTAAAATCTCAGTTGATTCTTATGAAAAGAAAAGCACCACAATTTAGTGGGCAAGGGAGTCACTGAGCCTGGTGTGCACTCAGAAGCCATGTCTTCACATTGCATGATCATATGGAATCTTAGGACACTTAACCAGAGGGCCTCATGTTCGTGAAATACTTTTTCTTCTATTAGTTGCTACAGTAGACCAAAAAGTTTGGCACCTGAATTGACTATCAGGTCCATTGGTTCTCAGATGAAGTGTAGTATAATGAAAAATCGAGGTCTGAGACTGATAGATACTGACATCCTGGAGAAAAATAAGATATCGAAGCAAACTTTTCACCATGATTCCTTGGGTACATAGGGTCCAAGATTCTGTTTTTATGGAGGAAGAGAGCTGCCCTTTTTTGGAGCAGATTCAGGTCTAGTACTTCCACAGGGAGCCATGTGATTGCATTCTGAACAGTGTTTCAATGGTTTATGTTTTTTTAATAAAAAGAAACGCAGGTAGGAAGGAAAAAGGAGGAGAGGAAGGAAGAAAAAATGAAGGAAAGACCAAAAAGCAGGAAAAGAAGAAAGAAACAAACTGAGAGAGTCAGAATTCTGTTGCAGTATCATTGGCTGGTGGGGAGGATGCTTGGTGGTTGACAGGGCTTGGGGAGCCATGGAAGGGGTGGGAGCAGAGTCCGACACAGAAGCCATCATTTGGAAATCAGAGTCGACGTGTTTCTTGAATGGCAGAAGGAAGAATTAGAACCAGTAAAAGAGGAGAGCAGCTTCAGTTCTGTTTTCAGAAATTTCTTCGTGGAGAAATGGGTTTCCAGGTGAGGCAGTGAGCTCCCTGTCTGAAGATGTGCAAAGCAGACACCAGACACATAGAGGGTGTGCTGATGAGGAAATTCATACGTTAGGGAAATTGTTAGACCAGCGAACTGCGGAGAGTCTGTGTTGTCACATTTGATTCTTGGAAATCTTAATGGTGGTCTTAATGGAATACCTTGCAGGAGCTCGAGACACTCAGGAAGAATAACTCCTGGGCTCAGGGAGAGCTCAGAGGAGGAAAAACTATGGCAGCAACAACAAAACACACACCAAGCCACACTTTGCCATAATGAGGAGGTGATTACTTCCCTTCAAAACCTCCACAGGGAACGATAGTAGGTAAAAGTTAAATCACAGGCATTTCCCCCTCATTATCTGGTAAATAACTTGAGTTGCCTTTCTAATTAGCCCTGTGCTGTCAGCTCTGGAGAGCTCTCAGAACCCAGTGAGATGGTTATAAAAGTCACTCAGTCCCAAACTGTGCGTGGTCATTGTTGGCCGGAACACTGCCACCCACACAATGACATGAGTAAGAGGCATGGCAGAAGCCACTTACACTCCAGGACATATGGCATAATAACACTCGGAGCTATTGCGTGGCCCTGCAATTCATCTGATTTTTATGAAGCTAAGCAAAATCTAAGTTCCTAAACTATTACTTAGAAGTCCAGATGGAAAACATTTCCTTCTCCCACCTGTTCTTGGCACACTGTATTCTTGGCCCTGATGGCTGCCACTTTCTGCAGGCTGTGCTAGGTGGCTATGTGTAAATCATCGTAATTAAATGTTGGGTCACTTTTTAATGTGCACATTAAAGAAAAGAAATCTAGCATAATTCCCCAGGAATGATAGAGAAACGAAGGTACCATCCTGACAGAGACTTATTTCTACAATTCCCAATTTTCTTCTTCTGGGGGGCGGTCAGTATTTACGCAGTGAATTCTCATTCATGGGCTTTATAATCACTATAGGGGTAGGGATGGGAGAGTAGGGATGGAGACAATATTACAAAGACCAGAGAAGCTGAAAAGGAAATGGGCACATCACCTCCCTGGAAGGAATTGATCTAGTGTTTATTATTCTCCTGTGCCATGGTTAAGCAGCTTCTCTTTTATCTCATTCAAGCAAGCCCAGCCTTTGGCTCTTCCCAGGCAGAAGCTGTCAGCTGGCCTCTGAAAATTTTTTGTAAATGTTTAGTTAATTAGATGTCAAGCACATCAGATGGTAGATAAACAGGAGCAGCTTCATACTCGAAGAGTCTGACAGGGATAAAAGCAGTTGCTAATTATGGGAAGAAAAATTTGGATAAAAGACAAAAATACACTCAAAGATTTAGTTTCTTGCTCTCTGTTTCTATGGACTAATTCACAACCTTGGCAACATTTAGTATTGTCTGTCTTTTTAAAATTTGAGCCATTCTAGTGGGTGTGTACTTGTACTTCAGTACCATGGCTAGTGACACGGAGCATTTTCTTGTGTACTTACTGGTCATTCTTGTGTGTGTGTGTGTGTGCATTTTTGTATGTGTGAAATGTGTTTGCGTTTTCAATATTTTGCCCATTTTTAATTGTGTTATTTGTCTTGGGTTGTAGGCGTTCTTTATATATTTTGGTTATGTGTCCTTTTTCATATCAACACGTTGCAATTTATCTCTCCCAGTCTGGGGTTTGCCTTTTCATTTTCTTAACAGTGTCTATCAAAGAATAAATGTTGTTGACTTTAATAAAGTGAATTTATCATTCTTTGTCCTTTATGATAGGTACATGTTGTATTCTAAGAAATCTTTGTCTTCTCTAAAGTGGCAAAATTTTTCTCTCATATTTTCTCCTAAAAGTTTTGGTTTTAATTTTCACATTTAAATCTGTGACTCATTTTGAATTACTTTTGTTTAAAGCAAAACTATTGTTTATTATGGGCCTTATAACATATGTAGGAGAAAAATATGATATAATAATAGCATGTATAATAAAGATGGGTTAGAGGGATGGAAGTACATAGCTCTTAGGTTATACCTGAAGATTTATAATGCTATTTGGGTAGCCTGTGGCTATTTAAAAATACATATTTTTTAAAGATTTTATTTATTTCTTTGACAGAGAGAGTGAGAGAGCACAAGTAGGGGGAACAGCAGAGGGAGAGGGAGAAGCAGGCTCCCTGCCAAGCAGAGAGCCCGATGTGGGGCTTGATCCCAGGACCCTGGGATCATGACCTGAGCTGAAGGCAGACACTTAACCATCTGAGCCACCCAGGTGCCCCTAAAAATACATATTTTAAATGTTTGAGCAACCACTTAAAAAAAGAGGTAGAGTTGATAAGCCACTAGAGGAGATTAAAAAAATGAATGCTAAAAATACTCAATTAATAGAAGAATAGGCAGGAAAACCAGAAACAAGGACCAAAGACCATATTGGACAAATAGAAAACAAAATAAGATATAGATTTAAACCCAACCGTATCTATATATACATTAAATATAAATGTTATAAATACTCCAATTAAAAAGTAGAGATAAAAAAATAAGATTCAATTACATGCTGTCTATAAGAAATTCTCTTTAAATATGCTTTAGAGGGGAGGGAGGTGGGGGAATGGGATAGGCTGGTGATGGGTAGTAAGGAGGGCGCACGTATTGCATGGTGCACTGGGTGTTATACGCAACTAATGAATCATGGAACACTACATCAAAAACCAGGGATGTACTGTATGGTGACTAACCTAATAAAAAATATTATTATAAAAATATATAAATATAAAGAAATTATCTTTGAATATAAATATAAAGGTTAAAAGTAAAGGATAAACAATAATTGTAAGAAAGCTGGAATGTTCATATTAGACTAATGATGAAAGGGTTGATTTTTCTGGAAGATATTTTGATTAAATATGTATACACTTAGTAACAAAATTCCAAAAATGCATTAAGCAAAAACTCATAGAACTGAATGGAGAAATAGACTAATCCATAGTTGCAGATGGAGATTTTAGCACTCCTGTCTCAGTAATCCGTAGAACTAGTAGACAGAACAAAACAAAACAAAAGTTCAGGATAAAGAAGATTTAAATTACATTCAACTGCTTCAATCAGTGATGCATTTTAGCACCAGCTCTTGCAGAGAGGGAGAGCAGGAATATATTACATCACCCCTGCTTGGCACCATCTACGTTAGTTATGTCTGGCTTGGAAGGCCCAAGCAGGTCATGGAAATGAGTGAAATGGTGGGTAAGGTGGGGCCATGGCAAAGAGACTATGAGCTTCTAAAACATTAGCATGCCCTTGCCTCAAACTTGCTGTGACCACACCAGAATATGGACCCAGAACTGTCAGACCTTCTGATTTGTCAAGAGATGCTAGTAATCTGGCTTTTAAGTAAAATATATTGATTCTTAAATATTGGCACTAATTTACACTTTTTAATAAAACACAATCCTTATAGCTCCTCCTTTTCCCACTCATTCTACACAGAGCTGCCTAATTAGCCTTCCTGAGTGCTCCTCATAGCACCCTCTTGCTCAGGAGTGATAGGTGCCTCAGTCCCTCTCCCCTTTCTCTCCTGTTGCTCCCCTGTATACATGCTACATGCCTGTCCCCTCCTCCCATACCACCTTCATTTATGATGCACCCATTACCTTTGCTCAATCTGTTCTTTCTCCCAGAACGTATTCCATCCTTTCTGCGGTCAAAACCAAACCCCCAGACTAGTTCATTCTTGATGAGACCCCATGGACATGTTCTGAGCCCTTTTGGGGTGTTTTAAACTGCTCAACATGACTCCAAGGCAGTGCTCTTTCCCCCATTCTGCTCTATTGCCTAGAAATCTGTGACCTGTCATCTCTTCCAGCCCAGGAGATGGGCAGTGCCCATTCTGCTACCTGAAGGCATCCTGATTAGGAGATTCATCCTTCCCTGGGCTTCTCCTTTCCATTGCTTCCCCAAAGCATGTTCATTCAATCACCCAGCATGTGGGACATGTACATCCCCTTTATAATTACAGTCTCTCTCCCTCTCTCTAGAATAGTCATCTCTCCATTTCCATCCTCCCTCCAAACACAGAGCAGCACCCCCCATTCAGCTTCCAAAATAGCAATACTTATTTTATTTTAAAACCAGTCCTCCCCTCATGTCTTTCCCAGCCTAATCCTCTCTTCTCCTCTCTCCTCTTTTCAAATACAGCCATTGGACTCTCTTTAGTACATCTTCCAAATATTCTTCCAAATATTCCAAATATTCTCTATCCATACTTCTTTTCAGAAGAGGAGCCATTGTCTCTTTCTGGAATGCCTACTTCAAAGTTACTCATGTCTTTTCCCATCTTTCCCTTAACTAGTCATTAGCTTAAGTGTTCAACTAACTTCTAATAATAGGTCATGATAATAACCTAAAATTTATCCAGTACTTAATATGTGCTAGGTGGTCTGTCATGGCATCTCGGTTCATTTTTACAACATCGTGAAATAAATAGTATTTACTATCCTGGTTGCACAGAAGGAAACATTAGGAAATCATTTGTCTAAAGTTGTACAAGTAGGAGATGGCAGAGGCATGACTCAAATCCAAATCCAGGTTATTCTGACCCCAAACTAGCATTGGATGCCATCCCCCAACCTTGTCACCAGTTACGATGTGTAGTAGCTTCCCGTGGTTGCCAAAACTAAGTTCCATAAGCTGGGTGGCTTAAAACAACAGAAATTTTTTCTTTCGTAGTCTGGGGGCCGAAAGTCTGAAATCAAGGTGTTGGTAGGGTTGATTCTGGGGGGAGAATTCATTCGGCACCTTCTCCTGGCTTCTGGTGGCTGCCAGCGATCTGCGGCTCTCCTTGGCTTGCAGACTTACTGCTCTAGTCTCTGCTTCTGTCTTCACATCATCTTCTCCTCTGTGTGTTTTCTCCTTTTTCTCTTCTCTTATTGGAATACTTGTCATTGGATTTAGGATTCACTCTTACCCAAGATGGTCTCATCCTGAGGTCCTTAATTACTTCGAGAAGACTTTTTTCCAAATAAGGTCACATCATAGGTTCTAGGTGGACACACCGCTGGGTGAGACACCATTGAGCCCACGCAAAAGAGAAATCTACGTAGGGCACATGGTCTCTGGCTGTTTCCGGTCCAGGCTGCAGAGACTTCTGCTGAATGCAGGTTCGGTGTATCACTTCACCTTAACAATATCCAAGATTCCTTTTAATTTCAGAATTTTGTGAGGATAACAGAAGTCATTGAAGATGAAATTCACATTGTAGAATAATCTACAAACACACACACACACACACACACACACACACACACACACACACGTTAAATAGCTGTGTAGTAAGTTTTAAACGCCAAGCAGATTTAATTAAATTAATGCATCTGGTTGGCAGTCTCTCCCAGTGAAACCCTTAGTCTGAAGTGCTGGGGTTCTGCCTCCCCTTTGGCCGGATCGCTTTCTTCCTTCATTCTCCTGGTGGCAGATCTCCCGCCCGCTCTGCTCGATCGCACCCCTACCCCTGGCTGGTCCCTTCCTGGCACCAAATCTTACACCCACTCTACAGAGTTCCCAGAGTTCCAGCCTCAGAGTCTCTCACCTAACCACACTTACCCTGCAGGCTGCTTTTCCTTGTCGTAGTCACTGCAGTGCCTGCGACTAATTCCCAAACCCCTGCCGTGGAAGTCACAGCCAGAGGGGCACTCTGGGCTTCATGCTGCCAACGTAATGCCCTCTGCCACATGCCACAGCAGCCAGAGGAGGGCTAGGGCCCACTGGGGACAGCGCAGGAGATGAATCCCTCCCCAGCTGTGTGCTGCTGCTGGATTGATTTTTACACTTTAATTATAGCCGTGGTTAGTGCCTTATGGATTGTTATAGAGTCAGACCCCACAGAAACGTCTGTGAAGTTTGGCAGCAGAACAGGGGAGTCAGCGACTTGGGCTATATTATGAGGCTCTTCCCGCAAAGGTGCCCCAGCTGTGCTCTGTGGAAATGAAAACTGCAAGGGAATCGTGCTGTGGGTTATCTCTAGAGCCCATCACCTCCCTCGTTGGGTGGATGTCGAGAGCTCGAAGTGCCCCAAGGGTCCCCAAGCTACAGATGCCTCTATGAGTTTGCAGGAGACAGGCAGAGTCAAACTGCACTCCCTAGAAGGAGGGAGAGATTTGGGACTGATTTCCACTGATAAGACCCCCCTGGAGCTATAACATTGAGATATATCCTGTACCTGTGTGGACAGTCTCCTCCATGTAATTCAGCCACTAGCAATTAACACCTGACCCAGCAGGGGGCCTCCAGGCACCTGTTCTGATTAGTTGGTGCATTGTAGGTGCTTCCTAAATATTTGAATATCTCCCAGGAGAAACAGGAAAGACAGAGATCAGGGGAACTGTGAGGTCCCTAGGCAGGACAGTAGGAGGCTAACTGCCACGGGGTTGCCTCCAGAAGCCCAACAAGGAGCCATGTGTCAGTGGCGGTCTCTGAGCTTGCGTTTCTGAGCTTTGTTACAGCTTCTGTTAAACCTATCCTGGGTTTGGTCAGGATTCTTGCTTGGGGATGTGAGAGGGCCTGAGCCCTTGAACAAAGCAAAGCTGACCTGCAAAGGCAAGAAGACCAGCATGTACTTGGGACAGAGACCCATGTGCTGAGGTTCCAGTTTGTCCGTGGGCTCAGAGACCGAGAGCCCTGCTTGTCTTGGGAAGGGATGGGTTCCAGCTGGTGAGTGCGTTGGGCAGAGGGGTGCTGCTGGGCCCGCCAGGGCAGACAGTAGCAAAATACAGCTTGCCTTACTACCCTGGGCGTGCCAATCATCCAGAGAAGGAAGAGGGTTGTGTTTAGCCATGCTGTCTTGTGGAGAGAAGAGAACTCTCTGAGGGTCAGAAGACCGAAACTGTAGCTTCTCAGAACATTCGCTGTCCCCCTACACAGCTTGCCCCTTACACTGCCCCAGAGGTCTCCACTGTCAACAACGTTTTTGCCCAGGATTGGGCTTTGCTGTGTTTGTGATTTGTACCTGTATGGGCCAGGCATCAGCCCAAGGGCCACAAAGATGAATCAGACTCTGGCTTTGGTTTTGAACTGAGCGGAGCAGCCAACATCAGCACCTTCTTCTCTGGGGACATTTCTTGCCTAGTCAAACACGTGCCATTCCTCCTGCATAGTCCATATCTTTCATGGGAAGTGTCCCACTTTTTTGTCTTCTCCCTGCCTGCAATTTGGATTGTGCTTTCTTCCTCCACCCATGGAAGGGCCCTTCTCCAAATACGTGCTAGATATTTCCATTTGATGGCCAAGATCCCCAAAGAACATTAACTTCAGCCTTCTCATCTTAAGTTTTCTGTCGAAATTAGAGGCTGATGGATTTTCTCACAGTTACCCTTCCAGAATATTCCACGGACCTCAGTTCTCCAATTTGTAAGATTGAAGGAGTTGGACTAGATGAATTTAGCATCTGACATGATCATTTTTTATGATACTGTCTGCTTCTCATTTTTTAATTTCGCTAATAGAAGCTAGCCCACAAAGCTCCTCCGTGGGAGTTCTAAAGGGGTGTTTTTCTTCAGAACAGAGCCTCATTCCAGGGCTTTTGGCTTGGCAAGCAGAGTAAGAACTGGATTTCGGGTCTTTCCTATGCCTTTGACTGGGTGATCTCATGCAGTGAATAACCTGTCCAACCTTACATGGCAGTCTTGTTTTCCAAGTACCAGCAGGCTATGCAGTGGCAAAGAACAAGTAAACAAGAGTCATAGTCTTTGTTCAGAACAATGGTTCTCAACCAGGAGCGATTTGGTCCTTCCCCGGGGGACATTTGGCAGTATCTGGAGACATTTTCGGTTGTCACAATGGAAGGATGGGGTGAGAGAGTGGTGTGGGTTCTTCTGGCATACAGTGGGTAGAGGCCAGGATTTCTAAACATCCCACAGGGGACAGGATGGCCCCACAACCAGGAATTATCTGGCCCCACATATCAATAGTGCTGAGGTTGAGAAACCCTGGTTCGGATATTAGCCATAATGATAATTTGACATCACATAAACAAAATAAATATTTATTCAGGAAGTGGTAGCAAAAGTTTAAATCAGGAGTCACTTTATCAGATATTTCTGAACAACGTGTTTGAACCCCTGCCTCTTTCTGTATGCCTTAGAATTTATGCGTGCTCCCACTGCAGTGCTTTTACTTCTGGTAAGAAGGCTACACTTTCATTTGGGAAAGCAAAGAAAAGTCTGAAAATTATGGCTTCCAAGGATATCTCATTCAGTTCTTTCCTTCATGTATCTTTCTAAACTTCTAGAAACCCCTTGCTAAATTGCCGGTTGAAATAACAAAACCATTTTAACATTAATACTTAGATTTTCCCCTATAACTCAACTATAAATTAACCCAAAATTGAGTCTATAATTTGAATATCCATTCTATACAAAAACACGAGGGACAAATGTTTTTTTAAAGATCTTTATCAATTCTTTAGCTTACGTAGTAATTGAAGGGTTATTGACCCTCAAAAGATACGGAAGAATGGCGGTATTTGGTGTTTTATCACTGAAATTACATGTCTACATAAATGAAAACATGGATGAACTAGAACTTTCAATTGTAAAATGGAAATCGAGTTGACTCTTCCCTTGTTTTGTTCCGATTGGTCTTGACTTGAAAGAGTTTCAAGAATCAGATTGTACTTAGGATGTAGAAAGATACACCTTGAGAAACAACGAGAAAAAGGCAGGTCGTATTAGCAACCTGCCAGCAGGAACTTCTGTCTCATTCAGTGCTGCATCTCTAGTGCTTGGAACCGGGCTTGACGTATGGTAGGGACTCAGTGTGAGCTGGAAGAATGACTAAATGGATCACTTGGGGAATCTATCATCTTTTATTTATTTATTTTTATTTTTTAAAGATTTTATTTATTTATTGGACACAGAGAGAGCAAGAGAGCACAAGCAGCGGGAGCGGCAGAGGGAGAGGGAGGAGCAGACTCCCTACTGAGCCGGGAGCCCCATGCAGGGCTCGATCCCAGGACCCTGGGATCATGACCTGAGCTGAAGGCAGATGCTTAACCCACTGAGCCACCCAGGTGCCCCTCCATCATTATTCTTTAACAGCTACCTGTTAAGAGGACAATTTGGCTATCCCAAGATTACGATGTTACCATGAATTACTCCCTACACACATTTCCCCAAGAGCTAGAGCATTTTGGACCACTGCTGTCTAGGCTTATTAAAGGGATTGTGAGGAAAAGTGGGTGGGAAGGGAAGAGCATTATTTGCGTACCACGAAATGGTGTTCTGTCAAATGCCCATCAAGTGATTGACAACAGAGGCTTGTGCCATGAAATCATGAAGCTTGTATTCAAAAAACACACAGAACTGGATCAAGAAGAGAAGTTTAAATGCCCTACGTGACAAATGGTGGGTAATAGAGTACTGTTTGTACCATTTTGCAGGCCTGATCCAGGTCCAAGTCCATACAAAATAACAATTTACAGTACTAAGTAAAAGTTGAGGTAATGAGCTTCAGTTATTAGAGACTGTGGCATTTGGAAATCAATTTATGCTTCTGTTGGACAGTTTTCCATATCCAGCGTAGGCTAAAACAAACGGAATCAATCTCCCCCCTGGAAGCGTCCATTTGACTCCCATCCTCCCTCCCTCACGACTTTGGAGCTGCGGCTGTGCCTGAGGGCATGAGAAAGGTGAGGCCGAGAGAGGGAATGAAGAGAAATTATGTGCTCGCGCACTGGAAAATAAAATCTTCAGTGACTTCACAAAACACCTGATATTTAACCTCTTTGGTGAATCCCCCCCAAGGAATCTGACAACCCCCTCTTGATAATGAGGCTACTTTGAGAACCAGAATATTTTTCTTAAAAGCTAAAACAAATATGGCGTCATCATAAAGGACAAAAGAAGTTCAGAGAAGGGGGAATATGCAGGTTTTTGAAGTCAGAGAAGGAGGTGAGGCTGAGGCAAGAAGAAATGAACCACAGGGCAGAGCTGATGGGCATTGGGGTAGGGGAGACTCAGAGGCACCCTTCCTTGGCCTGTGCTTCCTGGGAAGGCTCCCTGGAGGAAGAGGCATTTGTTGTGTTTTCTCTTCCGAGGGAACTGACTTCTTAATTTATAAAGTATGGCATCAAAACATTGCTCAGTCAGAGCTCAGGGCCTTCCCACAGAATTTTCCACCAGGTAGTCTCACTTTTCAGTTGAAAATTATGCTGGCCATGAAAATGCACCTCTCAGATCACTAACTGTGAGGAGCTTCATTGGTGATGGTTGCAGCTGAAGACCATCACCCTGTATACCTTATGTTTCTCGCACAGTGCTCTTGGCCAGTGGCTGAGCTTGGTGGGAGTTCCTGGGAGACACGGAGTCTTCTGGTAGGAGGCTTGGGCTCCCCATTGTGGGCCTTGGCAAACCGTTCCTAGAATGGCCCTGCGGTCTCAGACTCTCCCTTCCCTGTTCCCTTGGCCTTTCTCCTCCACACCCCAGACCCGCAGAGCGACCTGACAGCTCTCTCAGCCTCCCTTGGCTCCATTCCTATTTCCTTTCTAGGCACTTACCCCCAAAATCTTTTACACAGCTAATCCCATTGTGGTATCTGCTTCTCAGAGGACCTGAATTAACATGGTCATATACATTCTGAAAGCAGGGGTTTTTTTTCGGTATTTGTGCATAAGGTTCTTTATATGGGAGATAATGAGCGGAGGTGGGAAGAGGTTAAATAGAAACGTGGGCTTGCAGGTCTGAAGGCCTGTGTTCACGGCCCCTCCCTGGCTCCTTCCACCTCTATGGTCTTGGCCTTGCTCTCTAGCTAAACCTGTTTCTTTTTCAGCAAAATGGGGATGAAAAATTACCTACTTTCTAGAGCTCTTTCAAGATTAAAAGGGTATATGGGAATGCAGGATTGCAGGTGCACATAACAATAGCCGCTCCTCACTGAGGGCTTCCTCTGAGCCTTATATTACTCCCTTAATCTTCCCAATTTCCGTATGAAATATCCAGCTTTACTGATAAGAAAGCCAAGGTGCAGAGGCGCTGAGAGACAGAGCCAGCATTTGAAGCCACGCCCCAGAGCCGGAGGTCTTTATGTACCTTACGTTCCTCCCCACACAGCTAGTGCCTGGGAAGTACTCGTTGACCTTTCATCATTAAGTCCGGGGGATTTTTCCACATTCTGTTCCTGTGACTTTGACAAGGGTCTTCAGTGAAAAACGAACTTGTGACTTCATAAAGGCGAAATGAGGCAGGGCTCGTAAAATGCCCAGCACCGTGCCTGGTGTTTCGTAGGGGCTCACTGACTTGTAGCTCTCATCACGATCACCATTATTCCTCTCTCTTTGCAGTATCGCAGGGCAGGTGCCGTGGGTTGTGTGTCCCCGGCTTCAGATGGGGTGTCTGCCAGGTGGGAGCTGAGAGGTACCCGGAAGGAGCCGAGTTATAAATGCTCCTTCCGTTACTACCGCAGATGAGTCAGCTCTGGTATTTTCAGTATGCCTTTTGCAAGTCTGCATCCCTTTATAGGAACTTGGCCCTATTCTCACGCCTTCCTGTCTGGCTCGGTCTGCTGCCTGCCCAGGGCCATCAATAATATATGTCCCTGCAGGCGGCGGCAAGACTTTAAGGACACATGGTGATGGATCAGAGTGCTGGTCGCCCTCGGCGTGTGGACTGTGTGGAAGGCGGGGTCCGAAGGCCACCGTGGTCAGCCTCTAATTGGGAGCGAACGGGGGGGAACCCCACAGACAGCAGTCGCTGGGGAGCCCAGCTGTGTGCGTGGCTGCCTCGTCTTTGGGTGTTCGTTACAACCCAAATGTGTGCATGTTCTTTCTTCCTAAAATAGCCGGGAAAACAGAAAATGCATATTGCATAATTCTTTCTTGCTCTTCTCACCATCTGCGTCATACTTTATTAACCAGCTCAAACCAAAATCATACAGGTGTCCTGGGGCATCACAAGCAAGCTTGTGAACCGGCCAAGTTTGTTCTTAGCGCTGTCATCCTCTCCTCAGTGCCCCTCCCGTGCCTCTCCAGAGCCTCATCCCTACCTCCCTGCTTTGCTTACAAGCATATGGGATCTGTGGCTTACTCTCTCTGAGTTCTATCTGATTAATACCTAATCTCTTCAAGTCACTCATAGAATTTAATTGTACAAGCATATGAACACCTATAGTGCTAGGCACATGGAGGGACCTAAGGAAACATAACTTGCGCTCTCTGCTTCTAGGGACGGACACTCCAGACTAGTGGTGCTCACAGTGAAGAGTCCCCTGGGGGACTGGGGGACACACAGATTGCCAGGCTCTGCCTCCGGAGCTTTGCATTCAGTCGATGTAGCGCGGGTCTGGTCATTCGCTTTCCCGACATTCCCCGGGTGCTGCTGCTGCCGCTAGTCCAGGGACCAGATTTTGAGAACACTGGCTAGTCGGAGACGCATACACCTGCAGGTCTGGAAGTCTGGCACAATAGAGGCTACGTTGCTATGTTGGCAGAAGCCAATTTCGAGTGGGTCATGCTGGAGGGGATGGCATCTTTGCAGACTCCCAGGGGGCTTCTGGAGATGTGATGGTTAAGAAGTAGTTTTCATGAGTTATGTTCAGACACTGAGACAAACCAGGGAAGAGGAGTCTGGGGTGGGTAGCAATGTTGGCATTCCTAAAATCCCTTGTTGACTGTCTCCACGACCTTGGCCAGTACTTACTCTACCCCAGGTGCAGCCCTTAACTGGTGATGGGCTTTCTTATCCCTGAGGTGGGACATCTCTGTGTGGTCTCCTGGGGTCCCAGCAGGATAGAGGCCCAGTTGCCCACAATGGTGACCTGATCACTAACACCTGTATAAGTATCCTTCCTTTTCTTGTCTTAATTGATCATTCCCCTCGTGGCGCCTCCTGGGATCATCTCCCAAATAAATTACTTGCACTCACTAACTTATCTCAGGAATTGCTTCTGGGGGAAGCCTAAATGAAAACATCTGCTAAACAGTCAATCGAATGTCACGTTAGAAGAAAGACATTTCCAGATTTGCCAAGTCTCTAGGAACCTTTTGAAGGAAGGTATTAGAGAATGCGCTTTACCAAAATGGGACCATACATTAAAAAAGAGGAAGACCTGTGACACAGAAAACAGCACTCAATGCAGGAGGGAGGTGAAGGAAGCCCTGAGGGTGCTGATGTATATAGCTGGGTGATAGCTGGGTGCTGGACACACAGGGGACCAGGTCAGCCTGAAGCATGGCTGAAGGCTCTGGGAGAGAGCTTCCTTAGGGAAATAAACTTGAAAAAGTGCTGAATGCATTTGGGCTTCTTGGGAAGGATGTTTAGACAATTGTCAGTTTGGTCTTAAATTAGTAATAAGGACATAGCATGCTATGCAGAGTTTTTAAAAAGAAAAGGATAATTCAACTCCAGGAAAAACACAAAGTTATGAGTTAGCTATGTTATCAAATCATAATGTTTAATGATCTAATCAAAACTACAATAAAACTCCTTTGGGAAGTTGGGAGATGTAAGGAGCATACCTGGGAAGTGGGACCGTAAAGTCTTATCTTCCCTGGGGCAACGTCAATAAAAAATATCCAAAGCTGAAAAATCAAAAGATAGCAATTTATGCATGGTGTTTAAAGACATGGAGGTAAAAACGAAAATACTCAGTTAAAGGGGGTAGATGTGGCTGCTTTCCGATGAGTGAGAAAGGTTGGAAAAAGAGAGATCTAAGGCTTTCCACCACAAATGCTGAAAACAGTTTGACTCTTTACCCCATATGACTGTGTTTGCCTCGAGGAAAACAAACAAAAAATCCAGTACAGTACAATACAAAACCTCAGTTGAAGAGTCAGCTTTTCAAAAAGGAAATTCTGACCTCAACATCTGACTAAGCGCTGCTCTCCCATGTTCTCTCTGAGGGAGGGACATTAAAAACTGTAAATCCCATCGTGGGTTTTCTGGTTGGTCTCTCCAGTTAGACTCCAAGCTCCTTGGTCCCAGAGATGGTGCCCCACTTAGCTCTGAATGTCCAGCCCCCACGCAGGGCCTGGCACCCAACTGGTGCTACACTGGCGCTCATTGAACACGTGCAGGAATGAAGGAGGTTCAACTAGAATAGCGCCCAGGGGAGCAGTGATACAGAAGAGCAAAGGCTCTCGTCTGCTGGAGAATTTTCCAGAAGGCTTTACAGAGCAAGTGGTGTTTATCGAGTGTCTAAAGAAGGACTGGGTGAATGGGCAAGGTGGAGTTGGGGGACCCAGGCTAGTGAAGCAGCTGTGCAGAGGCCCAGGGGTGGGAGAGAAGACATGGATGTGTGTGTGTGTGTGTGTGAGAGAGAGAGAGAGAGAGAAAGAGAGAGGGAGAGAGAGAGAGAGGTGTGGTCCACATCAGACTGTACTGGTGGGCAGAGGTCAGCAGAGTCTTTTAGGCTACTTCATGGCTCTTAGAGGCCACTTAGCCTTCTCATGCCTGAAGACCAGAGATTCCCAATGCTGATTCCTCATCAGAATCACCACAGGAACATTTTTGACAAACATGTTTCTAGGCTCCACCCCAAGAGATTATTAGCTGTAGCTCTGTGACTATATTTGTCAGAAGGTAGATGACACAGGATGAGCCAGGCTTGGGGACAGGCTTGGGACAGGGGGGTGTCTGGTTTGCAGATGGCTGTCTGCTTGTGTCCTCATGTGGTAGAGTGAGGAGAGAGGAAGCATGCTCTCTCACACCTCTTCTCATAAGGACACTAATCCCATTGGTGAGGGCTCCACCCTCATGACCTAATCCCTTCCCCAGGCCCCACTTCCTAAAACAATAACCTTGGGGATTAGTCTTCTGCATATGAATGGGGGGGCACACACGTTCAGTCAAGAGGAAGGAGGAAGTGGGGGGAAGGACCAAATCTGGGCTTTAGAGTCAAGAACCACATTGGAGACTGTTCCTAAAAGCCAAAGCTGATGTAGTTTAACCTACTTGAATCAGAACAAAATGCGTAATACTTTTGTGTTGATTTAAAACACGAACACTACAGAAGAGCTATGTTGTGAGCCCTTCATTATCACTAAATCCACCATGTTATTGCTGAAATGAGGTGATTTAAATATGGAAAAATTAACATCGATTTTCAGATGACCTACTTTCATTACTGGAATATAATGGCTCTCTAATTTTCTTTCTTCTGGAAATTAGTAACAGTGAAATGCGTCCTAAGGTAAGCTTGCGTATTTCATGTCTACTATGGGATGTTGGCGCTGTTCGAAGTATCCAATTTTATTGAGGGGAAAACACTTGAAAAATACCCTAAGGAAATGCTGTTCCCTAGATATGCATTGTTTGATTCCTATCCCGATGTTCATTTATTTCAGTCTTATCTTCCTTTAAAATCTACCAATAGCCACTGAGTTCCTACTCTGTGCAAGGCCCGGATTTGGGAAGCAAGCAGCTTAACCGCTGTAGGGAATATAAGAAAACATGAGGCATGGGCTCTGTTCAAAAGTAGTTTACAAGCTGGCTGGGGAGAGAAGACACATGACAAAATTACTAATGATCCAAGGCACTATATGCTAAGGTCAAATCAATGGTACAGAGGACACAGCTATAGGAACTCAGATGAGGGGGAGAGAGCTGTGGTCAGGGAAGGGAGGGCTTCTCAGAGGAGGTGAGATCTGGGCTGACCCTGAAGTCTGGGTGAGATTTCACTGAATAGAGTTGAGCAGAGAGTCCCAAGGCAAGGGTAGAGAGGACATGAGTCCAGAGCGGGGAAGACATAAGGCACATTCAGGAGACAATGCTAGATTGAAGGAAGGCACTTACTTGGGGATCGCTGGAGGTGAGACTGGAAAAATGTTAAAGGGGTGACTATGAAGGCCCCTGAATGCCAAGGTTCAAAAGAACAGGCAGGAGGGAACAGCTGATGAGTTTTGATTAGGTTAGAGAAGCAGCAGATGAACATAGTATTTGGGGAACGTAATCTGGAGGAAGAGTGTCCAATGGATTAGAAAGGTGATGAGTGAGGTAAGAGGCCGTCATCACAGGGTACATCTGCGGGATGGAATTCTGAGTTAGACCGTGGGATCTGGATTGACCAGAAAAGGAAGGTGTCCGGCAACCCTGCAGTGAACAAGGGAGCAGGCTCAGTGACAAGAAGAAGGAAGAAGGTCCACAGATGGAGGCGAGGAGGCAGGACCAAGCTGAGGCTTTGTACAGGAGTGGTTGGGTGAATGGTGGCATTGTCCAGTGGGGATGCTGGTGTGGAGAGAAAGAGAAGGATTTTCTTTGCAATCATGCTGGGTGTGAACAGGCAGCAGAGGGAAATGCAGGCCAGGAGCTGAGATGTGGGACTTGGTGCAGGAGAGAGCTTGAGACGGGGGTCATTCCCACAGAGCTGAGAGCTCAAGTCGAAAAGTGGAGAAAGTTCTTTCATGCAAAAATCCAGTCCGTACCTGTCCTGTGCCATGTACCTCTGTGGTCCTGGGGACACGGTGGGCGGGGGGGGGGTGGAGCCAAGCAGACCCCTTCCTTGTGGAACTTGCATTTCACTGTTGGGAGCTCACCTTACACCCACAGTGTTACAAAGCTCTGGGGGAGGGAAGCTCAAAGAGAGAGATGGCAAGCAGAGAATATTCCATTTCTAGGGGCAACAAAATAAAGCAGAGTATTGTGGAAACCAGGGCTCCTCTGAACTTTAACACAGGGAAGGGGAGTCGCAGAAAGCTGAAACTCGGTGTCATCTGCCCAGGACCATTAAAGGGCCCTGCCTAGTTGTCCCATGGGCTTGTGCTTTTAGGCAGAGGCCATACAACCTCTTCCAACCTTTGACTGTGGAGTAACTGAGGACATTGTGTGACCAATGTCTCCATGTGAGCTGCCTGCGAGGGACCAGAAAATATCACCAAATGGCAAGCACTCAGTATTAGCCTCAGGGGTTTAAAGGGAACCAATGAAGCAGTTGGAAAATGAATCAATTAATGGTGTTCATCACATCAATTCCTCACTGGGTCCAATGATTCCTTCCGAGTGGTCGGGGATGCTTTGTAATGAAAGCCAGGCTGATGCTCCCATCAGCTAAATGAGGCCTCTCATCAAGTGGTTCTTCTCAGAGGGAGAGCCAGTGATGTTGATGTTGATGGGACTGATACATATGTATCGACCAATTGATCATAACGGCAAAGAGCTGAGATCTTGGCTGAATTTTACATGAACCCAGAACAGTGCTAGAAATCGGTGGTGGATTGCAGCTCTCCCCTTAGCCCAGTTGGCCCCTAGCAGGTGCAGTAGAAAAGATGGGATCTTCTGGAATTTGCAGAGTCCTCTCTGCCTCTCTGAAGCCCGTGGGACAGAACCCCTCCATGCCCTCTCCTATGGCACTGGGTCCACAGTGAAGCAATGATCTCTTCACTTGCCAAGCTTCTGTCCTGGTCTTGGAGTTCTTGAGGTCAGAGACTATGTTTTAGCAAACCTGCGTCTTCTCTACTTAGTCCAGTATCTGGCACGTGGCACAGTTGTTCCCCGAAGGGCTGGAGGAGGTGCAAACCCCCTTGGATGCCTCTCATGTGGAAGGGGGATGTGTGGCCAGTGAAGCAGTCAAACCGACCAAAGGAGTTATGCAGAGTCAGGAACCAGTTCTTCTTTTCAGATTCAGAAGTTCTATTCCAGCCCACTTGGAGGAATTCGTGAGTGAGGATGTGCACACATGTGCAGGAGAACATCGAATGCTGTGCAGCCCTGGGATAGCTCAGCTTCTAAAGTCTTGCTGGGAAAAGGGTATAAAGTCCAGGAAGTGAATGGACTCAGCTGTCCACAGAGTCTGCTGGGTAAATCAGGACCGAGCCCCATGCACTGGCCAGTGACACCAGGGCTGGTACGGGAGACTCAAGGACCCTCCATAGCTTTCCTCTTATTTGTTACTCAAACTCCCTGCCACCTTCCACAAAACTAAAATAGCCTTGCATCTGGCCGTGAGCTTCTCTCCCCCTGGGCCCAGGCCAGGCTCCTGAGCTGCAGATAAATGAGGCTGGAGACCCTGATGAGAAGTTAATAGAATGGAGGCCATGTGGATGGAAGGCAGCAGATCATTCTTGGCACTAGCTGGAGAACACAGAGGATGATCGGGGAGAGGGTGGGGGGCTAGGGGAAGGTCTGCCTAGGACTTTTAGCAGGGAGTCCAGGGGTCCCCAGAAGATCCAGGGGACTGAGGCAAAGCCATAAATTTCATGTTAGAGATTTAGCAGAAAAGAAACACAGAATCAAATACCGTCTCCCCTAGAATATCTTCCACTCTGTGTCTTGGGCTCAGCACAGAATCAGCCTAACTTACTATGTCTTCTACACTCATTTTGAGGCACCCCAAATGCTCTCATTAAATAACACAATATCTTGATGGATTGATTATTGTGCATAAGAAGGCGGAGATGTGGATGGCATAGATTATAGAAGGTTGTTATAAAGGTTGACAAGTAAAAACAAAACAAAGTCTTCCCCTGTAACAGTATAGTGAGATATAGTTTGGATTATTTGCTTATAAATAAAAGGAATCAATTAAAACAATGTGACACAAAGGCAGGAATGGGGTAAGGGTCCCTATCCATTGGGGAGAATAGTGAGACACACGGCACCCTTGAAGAACAAAGCCCACGGCCCAGCTCCAGGGGTCTGGGAGCAGACACTCAGCAACTGTCCTGAGGGTCCTACCCTCAGAATGACTCAGCCCCAGTTGGCTTCCTGTTTGTGTCATTTTGCCTCAGAGTTGGGACAGGGGGCCAGTGGCTTGGCTCAAATTAGGTGTCCCTCCTTTGGTCACTGACATCATCCAGGGAAGAGGCAGCGCCCCAGCCTACATCAGGGGCCATCCTGGAGAGCTGGGGGACAGAGGGAGGCTGTGGTCATGGAGGGCTGGGATGGGACTGCTAACCACACGAGGCTCATGTGAAGATCGCTCCATGCCACGTCAATTACAGCTCCTGGCAGGAAAGAGATACTCCAAAGTGGTAGCTTTTAATCATTAGATAAAAATTGCCATACACTTCAATTAGACTGAACTCCCCATTCCATGGAATTTCTGGCAAATGAGTCCTTTACTTTGCTAACTTGTTTTAATAGTTAGAATTTAATTGTAGCTTCCAAAACACACCGGGATCACAAATAAAGCATTCTAAGATTCTTCGAAGTCAAAATGTTTAAGCTGATGAAAAAGATAAATTGCCCTCTATGGTCCTTATGTGATTTACACAGAGAAAGAGCTGAGTCTGGCCACCTGCCGCGTGCCTCGGCGTCTGAGTGGGACCCGGCCATTCTCTTCCTAGGGACCCCAGGCACATCCATTCCCTCTGTGGACTTTAGTTTCTTAGTCTGTGAGAAGGGCTTTGAGCTGATGAGGAGTTTGAACTGGATGGCCCCAAATAATGCCTAACATCTCTATGCTACATTTCAGGATGAAAAGCTGTTTGACATCTCTCATGACATTTGCTTCTTCAAGTGCAACGCTCCATCATTGCATAAACTTTATATAAACCTAGGCAACCACCATTTATCAGTGAGAACAGCACGTGTCTTGCTGTTCCAGTGGTCCGTGGGCATATGGGTTAGGGCCATTCTTCTCCATAAACCTGGAGACACGACAGTCTCCTCTCAATCTCGTAGAAAAGTAACCCAGGCAGGAAGAAGCCAAGCAAGACACAGCCCTGGAGAAATCAGTCTGAACTAATTAGCTTTCCATGCATACCCTCATCAGGAAATGAGGCACCATTATAGTATCTTAGAAGCAAGACTCTTCGGCTTCCCCCCTCATAATAAGTAATAATAGGTTAATTCACAACCGGATCTGTTTCATTTTTCAGGGTGGAGGGCTGTAGTATCTAATTTCCTGTTCTCTATCAAAATTAAGTTTACCCTTGTAGCTTTGCACATTCCTAAATTGGTTTAATCGTATTGGTGGTGAATGGTAGTGTGAATTTGTCCTTGGAGGCTCTCAGGATAATAATTCACACAGCTCGTGGATGCCTTGGTGGGCAAGTATTTCCTCCAAAGTGATCCTTGATACCCAATGCTCCATTCAGTGTTCCACGTGCATAAATTTCGGTTTTCCTTACCATCATTGTTTGTGGACATTTCCTGTTCCCCTACTTAAGGCCATAGGTTTGGGGTCTGCAAGCAATCTTAGAATCCACTCCCATATGAATGCAAATTAATTGGATTCCTGAAAGGTTAAATGAATTGCTCAAGGTCACAAGGCTTAGAATTCAAGTTTTCTGATACTATGTTGAGAGCCCTTTACACTTCATGGGTCTGCCCAGAAAGAAGATTGCAGGAACGTTCTTTTATTATGTTGGGTGTCATTCCATGAGCAAATAGTGACAAAGAGCCGGAGAGGAGAAGGAGTGGGACAGTGGAGGGAAGGAGTGGGAGGGAGCGCAGCATTACAGAATCCGACACAGGTCGTAAATTACAGCGGGGACTGCAAAATACTGTGTGATGAGGCTGGCTTTGTAAAACCCTCATCCAAACAGCAGTGGGCGATGAGAATGATCTCAACCACAGCTTTCTTAAATTCCTGCAATGCTTTTTCCAGCTGCGTCGGAATCCCAGCACTCCATTTCCAGGCACCTGTGTTTAAAACTCGTCAACGAGGCAGCAGGCTGAGGGTTGCTTCATGCATGCCGTGACCCTGACCGTCCCTAGAGAGATGTGTTGCTTCCTCTCCCAGGCTGGCCGTGGACTCCGCAGCCATTCTCTGTTGTGGCCCTTTAGGGAAGGGAGGAAGAGCATGAAGGGCTGGCCAGTCCTGCCTGAGGTCCCCAGCTCAGTGGGGACTGCTTTTGGGAGGGAGAACAAAGGTAGGAAACATGGCCAAGTCCCCCTTCAGTGGTCAAACACTGGGGGGCTTTGCACCTTGCCAGGGGCCTGACGGAGCTCCAGTACCTTCCCTGCAGGAGGCATTTGGTCTTCTAGGTAAGGTCAGGTTCCCATTCGGCTCCAGAGCCACCGGACTCCCGGGGGGACAGGTTAGAGATCCTGGGCACCTGAATCCCACTTGCCACCACTGGATACCGTGCATTCTCTTACGGTAACTACGGTAACTACCCTTACTGTGTTACCACAGCATAGAAAATCAACACAATCAACGTGAAACTTCAAAGGTTTTGATCTATAAAGAACACACTGCTCACAACCAGCCCGGATGGGTTCATTTTCACCACAGAGTAGTCATCTGTCTGGAGCCAACCCCCACACCTCTCAGATGGTGCCCCAAACATCCCCCCCCAAAAGAAAAAAAAATGAAATGGCATCCACCTCTCCCAAGCTCCAGGGAAGGCTCTTCTGGGCTGCTGTCCTTGGGTCACGTGGCAGAGGGTTTGGGGTGGGTTCCAAGACAAATCTGCAGTAAAACGATTTGGAGTCTGTCCACCTGCCCTCTGCCAATGGTTGACCTTCCTCCCAGTGTCTCCTCTTAAAAATAGATGTGATTACAGCAAAGGATGCCTGGTGATGAGAACATGGCTGCACGATCCATGATTTTCTTCACTTGTCTTGGATTCTGAACTGGCCACAGAAGATTGGAGGAAGGGGGAAGGAAGGGAAATGACAGTGCTCGCTGGGTATGGGATTCCTTAGCCAGGGAAGGTGCTGGAGATCTGAGGAACTCGTATTGTCCTGCTGGCTTAGGGGCAGCCGAAAACTTCTGTCTGGAAACAGGCACTGAAAGCCATCCTTCCCTCCAGAGCCGCTCCTAGTGACTGGCCATCTGGTCACCAAAATGTGGCCGTTTTTACGGGGGCTCTTTTCCTCCTAGGGGATGTGAAGGAGCCCAGGCTTACAGAAGAAACCAATTACTTTTCCTTTTTTCCAAATACAAACTTTTACAACCCATACAATGGCTTAAATACTTAAATCATCTGAGAAACACTTGTAATCAAACTCTTTATACTTGAATATTCGATTCCTACCAGCACACAGTTTGAAACCTCACTTTAAATAAAACAATTTGTTTACAGCGATCGAGGCGCTAACGGGGGAGGCTGGCAACACTTCCAAGGGAGGCCAAGCCAGCCCCATCAGAAGCCTTCCATTACTGCCCACCAGGAGACAGGAACCAGCTACACAGAGGGAGAGAGATGTTTTCTTCTTCCTACCTCTCCCAACCATGGCCGCGGGCATTACGTGGCTCCCTTCAGTGGCAGTGTGGTCTGATGGAAAGGTCGCTGAATCTGGAGTCCTGTAGGCTTGAGGTGAGCCTACTCACTGTCTGTGGAACCTGGGACAAGTCACTTACTCTCCCTGAAGCTTGATTGCTTCTCGACCAAGTAGGAGCAACATGCCTGCTTTGCAGCATTGCAGGGGAGGAAATGAGATGAAGCTTCGTAATCAGAGCCTCCTATTGACATTTAATAGGCATGGGGTCAGTAAACTTTTCTGTCAAGGGCCGGACAGTAAACATTTTAGGCTTTAGTAGACCATATCATCTCGGGCAAGCTACTCGGCTCAGTCTGGTAGCGAAAGCAGCCGTGTTTTCTCCCCTATTTTACAGGTGAGGCGACCAGGTGGGTAAGCAATCTGTCGAAGGCCCTAGTAAGTGGCAAAGACCGGATCTGAATGTACGCAGAAGGGGATTTACTATAAAGCTAATGAACCTTAAGCTGCGGGGTACCCCTCCTGCATACGCTACTTCCGGAGCTCTGGAATGAGGTCATGTGTTCATACATTTTTAATAAAATTTGCAAAAGTAAAATATGCTATTTGCAATTAGTGAAGGCCACTGTCTCTTTCCCCTCAACTTCCCCCCCACCACACTTCACCCTTTATTGATTTGATGTTGGAATGGCTATGGGCGTGGTTGAGATCTGGCTGCGGGAATGGTAAATTCGGTGATGTTTGGTTTGGTTAGTGAGATTTTTTTTTTTAATTTTATTGTTTAATATTTATTTATTTATTTATTTATTTATTTATTTATTTATCTGTGGTTTGCCGTCACCTTTGCCTAGAGTTAAATCATTGTCTGCCTTCTGGATGTAAGAATGCTTCTAGGAATGCTCTTATCATTGATTGTGTTAACTCACTTGCCATCGTGACAGGTTGTACCTGGTATTTCACTCCAGGATTATGTAAGAAGTGGAGAAAGATAGCTTGCAATGCATGAAGTTATGAGGCTGGTCTATGGGAAATTCTTCCAAACAGTACATCTCAAATATATAAAAAGGGCATGATGGAGTTTGGTCAAACTTAACAATCCTAAAAATTGCATGATATTACCACTAAGTTGTAAAGCTACAAGAAATGTTCCTGTTACCAGCAAGTAAGAAGCAAATGTTAATAAATTGGGCTAGACCAAAGGTCTATTTTTCTTTCTATTTACTGCGTAGAAAGTGTTACAAAATCATTGTCACATGAAGAGGAGATGAGAGAGTAAGTAGCCAAAAAAAAAAAAAAAAAAAAAGAGTAGCAATGCAGGTAAAATAGAACAGACAGGAAGTTAATTTAAAAAATTATCATGCGATTTTTCTGGATATTGAGACTGTGGTATTTGTCAGATTTAAAATTTGCTGTAGTTCCTTTTCCCGTCCCAAATCAACTTTATGATCATAATTTTTGTCCTCTTTTTCTTAAATACTGTGTGAGTTTTAGGTTCCAAAAACTTGCATGTGCCTGGAATCTTGGGAATCTGAACACAGACACATGCTCTTCATGCCAGAGCTTTATTACACCATGGTTGGTCACAACTGCTCACGAACACCCACAAAAAACACACTTGCTCACGTTCACCCACAATTTTCCAATTGATTTTAAATTTACAGACAGGCCTCTTCATCCAACCCTAATTTGCAAACCTCTGGCTGAGGCGACCGCACATTCTGTTTCTGCTTTCTCGAATCATACATCATAATCAGGTTATTGGCTTTTTACAAAAATTTCATTTACTATCTCCAGAATTTATGAGGTGCTGGAAGGACTTTGGTCTTCATGGGGGAGATTGCCCAGCACGGTGTGGTAGAGAATTTCTCTGCAATCTCAAAGTTCCTCAGGCAGGGTCCCCAGCAGCACGGAGGCCTCTGGGAACTTCGACCTTCTCCATTTGCCTACATTGCAAGCCTAGGCCAGACCCGGAAGTTTCCTGTCCTCTGTTACTTCATTCGGGAAGGAAGCAGTGAGGGAGGAAGGTGTTTGGCATGTGGGCTCAGCTAGCTTACTCATCATTTGTTCTTGGTTTTTCTTGGGTGAAGGTGAAGTTAAATCATCATAATTCTCGTATGTTTGGTCTTAATTCTGTTATCTCTTGTTCTGTACCTTTGGGGATATTTTCGGGTGGGCGGTTCTATTTGGTTTTACCTCTTGCTGTGATCATAGCTTTATGTCTTTAAGCAACTTCATTGTAGTTTGCCGTCATTTCTTAGAATGCACGAAAGTTGTCCTTCTTATTTTTAGTCTTATAAAGAATATTTAAACTATAATTTCTACAATTATCAGTCAAGGGTGAAGCAGCGCCTTCTGACTTGATCTAATAGAAAAAGAAAAATTAAGTATAGCTTTACTTCAGCCGTTTTAGTAATGTAACTTAGAGATGAGAACTGTTACTTAAAAAATATTCATATTCAAATGCCTCACTTTGTTCTTTGAGAAAGATTGGCTTGATAATTACCTGAGCTACGTGTCTTTGTCTCTCCTTACGGTCCTTGAGGTACATCACTTCTGGAATCTGGGTACCACGCTTTCCCTGGAAATACATCCCACAGCCCCAAGAACTCAGCGACATCGTGTTAGGATAGTTGCTTTCCCCGTTCGGCTTGTAGCTGTATGTTTGTGATCTCCTCCAGGGAGGTAGGTACTGTTTTGTTTTTTCAAGGAATTTCTTAGGGGCACCTGGGTGGCCCAGTCAGTTAAGTGTTCGACTTTTGATGTCAGCTCAGGTCTTGACCTCAGGGTTGTGAGTTCAAGCCCCACACTGGGCTCCACACCGAGGGTGGAGCTTACTTAAAGGGTACAAAATAAATAAAGGAATTTTAAAAAACTCTAAGTCACAGTGAATGTGGCACATAAAACTATGCGATCCAACTGAAATGATGTTATAGACTGAATGCTTGTCTTCACCCAAACCTCAAATCTTTTTTTATAAAAGATTTTATTATTTATTTGAGAGGAAGCGTGTGCACGCACAAGCAGGGGGAGCTGCAGAGGAAGAGGGAGAAGCAGGCTCCCTCCTGAGCAGGGAGCCAGATGGGGGGCTCGATCCCAGGACCCCCAGATCATGACCTGAGCTGAAGGCAGAAGCTTAACTGACTGAGCCGCCCACGTGCCCCCAAAATTCGTATCTTGAAGCCCTAATCCCAATGTGATGGTATGTGGAGCTGGGCCTTCGAGAGTTCATTAGGTCATGCTGGTGGATCCCTCATGAAATGGGATCAGTGCCCTTATAGAGGCAGATAGCTAGCGGGCTTGCTTTCCGCCATGCAAGGATACCATGAGAAGTCAGCCAGCAACCAGAAAGAGGGCCCTCACCCAAACCTGACCATACCGGCACTGTAATCTCAGGCTTTTTGCCTCCAGAAATTTGAGACACAAAGTTCTGTTGTTGATAAGCCAAGCAGCCTACGGTATTTTGTTACAGCGGCCTGAAATTACCAAGATATATGAGGTGCCTGGAGAAGTCTCATTCACAGTGACAGAAGGTAGAGTGATGGCTGCCAGGGGCTTGAGAGAGGGGGGCATGGGGAGTTATTGTTTCATGGGACTGAGTCAGTTTTGCAAGATGAAGAGTCCTGTGGATGGACAGTGGTGGTGGCACAGCCAGGTGAATACTTAGCTACCGGCTACGTCCCTAACATGGTTAACATGGGAAATTTTATGCTATGTGTATTTTATTCCAATTAAAAAATGGTGATGTTGGAGCACCTGGGTGGCTCAGTTGGTTAGCCATCTGTCTTCAGCTCAGGTCATGATCCCGGCATCCTGGGATGAGCCCTGTGTCGGGCTCCCTGCTCAGTGGAGAGTCTGCTTGTCCCTCTGCTCCCCACCCCCTCCCCCCTGCTCATGTGCTTGCTCTTTCTCTCTCTCTCTCTCAAATAAATAGGTAAAATCTTTAAAAAAAAATGAAAAATAAAAAAATAAAAAATTGTGATGCCAGATACCCAGTAGTAATACTTATTAAATTCATGCTAGGTTTATTTACCTTATTTTTTCACTGAGGCCATCAGTGACTTTAGCCAGAGTTGGATCTAGCAGGTCTAGGATAGGCATCTGTGTATGTTAAGAGATTTAGGTTAAGTCCGAAGCCTGCTGGTTGAGAATCTCCACTCCATTATTTGATAGCAAACAGTGCCTTTTGCTTATTCTCTGTCTTGTTCAATGGTGAGCTCTTTGAGAGCACACACATATCCTGCTCACCCCATACATTCCCTATCGCATCTAGTAAAGTCCTTGAAAACAGGTGTTCAATAAACAGCTATTGAATTGAGGAAAAAGTAAAATATAAATATTCCCCACATGGTGGCATTATCCAATGACTAATCAAAGGCCATCGTCCTCTAAGCTCTTGGAATCAAAAGTAGGTAACCTTTTGACTCCCCATAAGACACTAGTCAACCACACTCTGTGGCCAGCTTTCCCTGGCCTCTCAGGATGAAATATGTCTGAGGTATTGGGGACTTGAGAGTTCATATTGACACTGTCATCCATCAGTGCTCCTTCTAAGGGCGCAACCTCATAGAAGGGTATAGTTTTTGTTTTGTAAAAGTTTAGAAGCTGTAAAACAAAAATAAGACAGTTTTTCTCCTCATCAAATTCCTTAGGACCTTGGCTCTTTCTAGTCTAAACAAAACAGAGTAAGTGTCTCATATGGTGGGAGTGTCAAATAAATACAACTCTCACTGGGGAGGACTCTCGTGTTGTGTGAAAGAGACGTCCAAGGGCTCCGGGTAGCTGGAGGCAATGATGGAATCAGCAAACATGTGGACAAGAGGATTGCTTGCATTAGGGTGTCCCATGTTGGTTACAGAGAAGACACAGGAAAATAAACAAGGACACATCAATTCAAAAAACGGTCCTCTATTATTCTGTATTCCCAAATGTTCTATGCTAAGTATGTTATAATCAGACTCAGAAACAAGCATTATTTTTAAATCAGCATCCCTGAGTTCAAACCTGTAAGATATTTGCCATGAGCTCTAAAAATGCTCATCTCTTAGTGCCCAAGTGAGAATAACCAACTGGGTTCTTTAAAAATCATTAGGATTGGGGTGTCTGTGTGGCTCAGTTGGTTAAGCACATGACTCTTGTTCAGCTGGGGTCATGATTGTGGGGTTATGGGATCGAGCCCCATGTTGGGCCCCGCTTTCACGGGGGAGTTGGCTTGAGATTCTCTCTCTCCCTCTCCTCTGCCCCTCCCCTCCCACTCTCTCTTTCTCTCTAAAAATCTTAAAAAAAAAAAAAAATCTTAAAAAAAAATCATTAGGACCAATTACTTGGACTTGACAATAGAAGATGTAATAAGATCAAAGCCTTGCCTGCCCTAGTTCATCCGTTAATTTATTCAACAAATAATTCTCGTATGCGTACCATGCTCCCGGCACTATACTCGATGCTGCAGGTACAGCAGTGAGCTACGTCACCCCAGGTCCCACCCACAAGCTTTTGTTTCTGGGAGAGACAGACACTGAACGTAATTGCATTAGTGTTATTTTTTAATGAAGAAAATGTAGAAATCATTGACGTATAATTGACATGCAATAAATTGCACACATTCAAATTGATTTGGTAAAACTTTACACATGTATACACGTATGACACCCTCACCACAATCAAGGTACTGAACATATCTCTCACCTCCAACCCTTTTCTCTTCTCCCTTGGTAATCCCTCTTCTCCTCCCATCCCACGCAACCCCTAGTCTGGCTTTTCTGTCACTATAGGTTTCTTTGCATTTTGGGGACTTTATCCAAGTGGAATCAGACAGTATGTACTCTATTTTGTCTGGCTTCTTTCACTCAGGATGATTGTTTTGAATGTTATCAATACTGTTAAATATCAATAATTTAGTCCTTTTGGTGGCTGAGGAGTGTTTTATTGTATGGACATACTTACATTTGTTTATTTACTTTGTTATTCACCTTGGGTGGGCATTGAAATGGTTCCTAGTTTTTGTCTATCCCAAAATGTGCTCTCTCTCTCTCTCTTTCTCCCTCCCTCTCTCTCTCATTCTCAAATAAGTAGGTAAAATCTTTAAAAAATAAAAATAAAAAATTGTGATGTCAAATACCCAGTAGTAATACTTATTAAATTCATGTTAGATTTATTTACCTTATTTTTTTCACGGAGGCCATCAGTGACTTTAACCAAAGTCAAAGTTCAAAGCTGCTATGAGCATTCATGCACAAATCTTTGTATAGAGATATGCTTTCATTTCTCTTGGGTAAATACCTAGGAGTAGAATGGCTTAATCATATGATAGGTATATGCTAACTTTTGAAGGCTGGTATAACTGTTTTCCAAAGTAGTTATACTGTTTCTGTACCCCACCAGCAGTGCGTCAGAGTCCAATTCCTCCACATCCTTGTCCACACTTGGTATAGTCAGTTTTTAAAATGGTAGCCATTCAGTTAGGTGCATCATGGTTTCTCATCATGGTTTTAATTTGCATTTCTCTAATGACTAATAAACACGATCATTACTTAATTGCGGTTCTGAGAGCCCTGAGAAGAAACTGCAAGAATGGTGAGGTTGTGTAAGTGACAAAGTAACCTCAGCTATGTGGGTGTCTTGTCTCTGCAACACCCATGATCGTACAGTTCCCAAAGCACCCCCCTCCCCACCGCTTCACAATGCATTTAAGCTTTGGATGAACTTGACAGTCGGAAATACTTTGACATTTAGCTACTCTCAGTCTCTCTTATATAATCTAGTGATCTCCATTTGGATATGGATAAGCCTGACTCTTTCTCGGAACTGGGCCATTTCTAGCTTAGCAGTTTTGTGGGTGCGGGGTAAATGACTGAGCTTTCCTGGCCCCAATCCTACCCCTCACACTCCAACTTTCCCAAGAAAGGGATGCTTGGAGACTTTTTTGTTTAATATTTTACTTATTTACTTGAGAGAGAGAGAGAGAGAGAGCATGAGCCGGGGGTAGGGGAGAGGCAGAGAGAGAGGGACAAGTGGACTCTGACACAGAGCTTGGTCCCACGACCCTGAGATCATGACCTGAGCTGAAATCAAGAGTTGGACACTCCACCGATGGAGCTGCCCAGGGGCCCCTCCAGAGCCTGTTTCTGAAGCTAGCACAAGGACCAGGTGAAATCTCGCCATTTTGTCATTTGGACAACAGGACAGGACCACTGGCCCAAAGAGATAGTTGAAGACAAGCGAGAAATATAATCATAACTCAGGAAAAGAGAGGGGACACTGAGATGGCTTATCCTGTCAGGTGTCCTCAGGCCCCTCTGGCTATACTGCAAGGTGGTTCTGCTCCCCACCGTGCTGTAGGACCTAACGAAAGGGAACAGGATGCAGTGGGTTGGCTCTGTGAGTCAGAGAGACAAGGAGACAGACTGCTTAGCATCAAGGGTCTTCCCTTGCTCCTGAAGTGAGTTTCCCATAGCTCCCTAAGAGGAAAGAAGGGAAAATATAAAAGGCAAGATAGCAAAAAGCTGACTTTTCACTGGTTTTTATAGTTTCCTTTTTAATCTCTACAGTTGGTTATTCCTTGGTGCAACGAAAATCCCATTTCTCGTTTCTTCAAATATTTAAAATGTTTTCTTACTCGTGGCCAAATGGAAACTTAAAAAAAGAGAACCAAGAACAAAAATAAGTGAATGTCTGTTGGGGATGTTTGCAGGAAGAATGAAGACAGTGGGTGTTTCCAAGAGCCATTCTGGGCTACTCGTCCCAACAAACCCAGGGCCTCCACCACAGGGCAGTTAGAACACTTCTCTGAGAGCTTCGTTCCTCACCTCTTCTCTGTACCAAGCCATTTAGCTCTTGACAATACCTTGCTTTGTGCCTCCTCTGCTCTCCCCAGCCACGTTATTCTATCTCCTGCACCCCCAGGATGCCTCGGACAGCCCTATGTTTTTTGGCTTTCTAGAATTAGAACCCTTTATCCGCTGATCTAATGTTGTAACCTCTTTCTCGTCCCTAAGAATAGTCTACTGCAAGTATTTACTTTTAAAGTTATAAATCTAATTTTATTTGGTAATCCTTTCCCCAATTTCTTCCCCATTATTCGTTTGTAATGTTTTAGAGGTTTGAGGTGGTCTCTACTTTCCAAATAGGACTAGCTCACTTACCAGATTGCATCCAGCCTAGAGTGGCAGCTGTGTCACCAGCATTATCCTGTTGTCATAAATGTTTGTGGAATGATGTGTAACAATTATATGCTATTGGCCCAGTGCTAAGCATCTATGAGCACCATCCTTCATGATAGGGATAGATACTATCATTGTCCCGATATCATGGATGAGGTTAATTACTTGCCCAAGATTATACAACGGGTAAGAGGCAGTACAAAACTCTACCCCAAATCCATCTAGCTCCAAAGCACAGGCTTTGAAGCGCCATGCTGTGGCCTCTCGTTGGTTTCCGATGATTCCGATTGGTTCTGTCACATCCGAATAAGCCAAATGTCTTTCTCCATCTGGCTGTGACAGTGATTTGCAGCAAATTTATCACATGTGACTTCAACTGACTTCTCTAGTTCTTGCTCCTTTGCCCTAAGCATTGTTTGTCTCTAGACCACCACTCTGCTCCTGGGAAGATTTTGCAAATCATATGATAGTCCCTGCCCCAAAGAAACAGAAACAAAAGAACATACCTGAAGCTGTTCTTCCAACACACTGTCAATAATTTGGGGTAGGACAATTGGACCCACCTCAAGCCACCATGGAATATTAGATTATGTTGTCCTCACTATGCTGCAATCTTTGATGGGTAGTAAGGAGGGCACGTATTGCATGGTGCACTGGGTGTTATACGCAACTAATGAATCATCGAACTTTACATCAAAAACCAGGGATGTACTGTATGTTGACTAACATAATATAATAAAAAAATATTAAAAAAAAAAGAAAAAAAAGAAAAACAAATGATGATACTAAAAAAAATAAATTAAATAAAATTAATTCACTTATTTTTAAAGTGGGCTTCACACCCAGTGTGGAGCCCAGTGAGGGGCTTGAACTCACGACCCTGAGATCAAGATCTGAGCTGAGATCAGAGATGGACACTTAACTGACTGAGCCACCCAGGCACCCCGCTATCTTCTAAAAAAAAAAAAAAAATGACAAAGATTCCATTTCTATCTTGATTTGTATGATAAGTGGCTTTATTTAATTATTTGCCATCATCTTTATTGATACAGCTTTAAAAGTTGTAGTGTCATTTTGGGGACGCAGACTGGCAATACAACTCGCTGTCTGTCTCCACAGAGAGACAACGACTACTCAGCTGTGTTAATGTATCTCCCCTCATTTTATGTTACAAGGAATATTCATGAGCATGCTATCAATATCCAAACAGGATACATTAAATTCTGCTTCTGGGGAAAAGCTGCGAAGGGTCAAACAGGCAATTAAGATCTTGTCTGCTCTTAAAAAGGATGATGTTTACTTCCCCCCCTGCAAGAAAGACTCCAGATGGAAACAGATTTACAAAAGATGAAACTGTTCCCTGATTCATTTCTTCAGGGCTGAAGTTTAGCTCTCGTTAAGTTGGAAAATGTTGAGAAGATGCTTGTTCAGATCTCTCAAAGATTTATGACACGACTAGCTAATTTCTGCCTTTCCCCAAATCTGGGAGGAGTAAGTGAATATTTTCTCTGCTGAAGCATTTAGAATGGGTAATTGCTTTCGCGCCAGGCATTTTTATGAAATCAAATAATAAACAGGGTCTTAAATTCTTTGTTTCCCTCAAGTTTCATGAGCTTAAAAGAATTTCTGTGGAGAATTTTATTTCTTATGCTGCAACTTTAATAACTCCATTAAAGCTTTTGCTTTTCCCCCAACACCCAGCTGTGTATATTTGGGTGTGGAATGCGATTTTCTCTGGCCACAGCTCAGAAGCAGCTTCTTAAAATGTTTAATTTCTTTGAAAATGTGAAACACACACAAGTTTCTTCTGGGAAAATAATGTATGTATTAAGTCGGAGGTCTGCAGACTTTTCTCTGTAAAGGGCTAGATAAGAAATATTTCAGGTTTTGCTCAAATGTATCACATTTACCCACATAGTGTGGAGGCAGCTGTAGGCAATTCTGACCAATTGAGGAGGACCATGTTCCAATAAAACTTTGTTTATGGACATCAACATTTAAATTTCACATAATTTTTACAAGTCCTCAAATACTAATACCCTTTTGCTTTTCCCCAACAGTTTAAAAGTGTAACAACCATTCTTTGCCACTGGACCATATGAAAACCAGGCAGCAAGCCAGATTCGATGACACACAGACTAATTCATTGAGCAATAAGAGTTTTTTGAGCATCTGATATGTATGGGGAATAAACGGATAAATAAACCTGCCTTATATTATGTAGGGAGGAGAAAATGATTTGGAAAACTTGAAAACAAGGACATCTTCCAGTCTGGGGGAAATGATAGCTTTTCACTAATCATGTGGCCAAGCAACATTTCTGAACGCCTTACCATAAGCCGTTCTCTGAAGTTACTCGGAGTATCCTAAAAAACTGAGGTTTGACTTGAAAGTGCTGGTATCTCTGTACTGCAGAAACACAAACTGTTTTTTGGCCTGTGAAATGCAGAGGTTTACTATCTTTCAACAGATTCCTACTAAGAAGTAGGAGAGCAAGGCGTTATCCCTGGTGCCTCGCGCCTCTCGTAAGTGCGGCTCAGCCCACTGGAAAAGGACCTGTGAGTAAATGCGCTCATGTCCTTGGAACGGCCCTGAAAAATATGGTGGTCACCAGCTCCTGTATCTATTTAAATTTAGGTTTACTCTAGCCGCGGTTAAATTAGACGCGGGGAGGGAGCTCGGGCTGAGCGGTCTCAAAGATCCCCAGGTGATTAATGTGCAGACAGAGGACCAGCCACACCGTGGTTCTCTGACCATTGGGTCAGCAGCTTCAGGATCACCTGGGAAGATTGGGAGGAATCCATTGTCCTCACCTGAGAACTTGCTAGAAAGGCAAATTCTTAGGCACGACTCTACCCACTCCATCAGAAACTCCAGCGGTCGTCGTGACGGTCTTGTTTTAACAAGTCTTCCTGGTGATTCTGAGGCGATCTCTAGCTTGAAAACCACTGGGCTACACCACACAGAGCCTTCTCTGATTTGTCCAGGACCCACGCCTGCGCAGGGACGGAAGGGCCACGGTTTTAGAAAGTGTTTGCAGTGGCCATGACGTTAGATGGAACTCGTCTACCCGGAGGCCCTCGGGCCAGCCCTCCCAGGACGGTAAGTACCAGAAGGAGTATGGATGCATGTGGGCTATTTTTCAAGCGATGGCAATCTGGTAGGTCCTCACTGCCCTGATATTTCTAATAGATGGAGATGATGGTTATTTTTTTAAAGCTGGCATATTTTCATCTCGAAGCTGGTTCCATTACTGAACTTTAATGAATCTTAATGGTAACATCACTGAAATCTGTACATAGATTTAATATGTGTAAATTATCCTTTTAGAATAGCCACACGATAGCAAACCATGAACCTGTTCTCATTCGAGTTCTTAGAACTCAGCCTTCTCGGAGCCCATCTGGAGGTGAGCACAGAAGCTTCACTCCGCAGACTTAGGGTCTTGGCCGAAGAGCCATTTCTTTCTTATTTGTAAATGCTGGGGCAGGTTTTACGTGACTCCTCTGAGCAGTGTGCAAGTGAAGAAGTCTGAAAATTGCTGTTTTTCTCTCAAAGTGCCTTTTAGAAGACCTGGCTCTAAAGCCAAGCAGCTTCGTTCCATTTGATTATTTGCAACAATAGAGATTTTAAAAGTGATGTCAGGGAAGGAATATAATTATTCCCCCTGGGTTTGCCTTGGCTCTCGGTGGTGATTCACTCGCAAGGATTGGATGTGCTCTGTTGACCATGCATGAGAAAGGCACAGGCTTTGTGCTATTTCTCCAGCTCTGGGAGATTTGCACTGATCCATCAGGCCTCCAAAACTTTGCTGAGGCACAGCTCTTCTGCCCCAACCTTAGCCCGAGCCGGGGTGCACCTGGGCTGCAGGGCTCCTAAGCTCCAGCTGGTACCAGTGACTGCTTCACATCACCCACAGGTGCTGGGATGCCATTGCAGAAAGCATCGGAAAACCTATCAGGGAGAACAATGACTTTCTCTAGAACCATGTGCTTCTTTTTTCTGGTTCCTGAGGTCAGGAGCATTCATTATGTCAACAAATACTTACCAAGTGCCCAAGGGATAAGATTTCACAAAGGCTTATGGATACAAAGCTGGATAGAGATGACCCCTGGCCGCAGGGATCTTGCAGTCCGGTTGGTAAACAGAGTCATGAAAATGAGAACAATACAGGGACGTTTGGGTGGCTCAGTCGGTTAAGCATTTGAGTCTTGGTTTTGGCTCAGGTCCTGATCTCCCAGTCTGGAGATCAAGCCCTACTCCAGCTTCCCACTCAGTGGGGAGTCTGTTTCCTCTTTGTCCTTTCCCCCACTCATGCACTCTCTCTCTCAAATAAATAAATCTTAAAGAAAAAAAAACCCTAAACAAAAACAAAAAAAACTAAAACAATATAGTGTGACTATTGCTAAGGGTGGCTGGTGCCTTCGTGCAGAAAGAATGTAGGACCAGCGTCCCTCCTGGGGGAAAACAGGACGCTTCACTGACACACTGCCTCTGAGCTGATGAGTTCGAGGGCCAGGAAGGTGGTGGGAGGTGGTCCAGATGGAAGGGTCAGCGTTGACAAAGGTTCAAAGGTGCGGTGCAGTATCTAATCCCCTGGTTCAGTATATTTGGGTGTAAGCTGCAAGGTGGGGGACAGAAAAGACAGAGGATGAGAAGATCCTGCAGCCGAGTTATCATCCAACATTCAAGGGGAGAGCCTTTGAAGGATCCTGAGCAAAAAAAAAAAGGATCCTGAGCAAGGGAAAAACATGAAAATAATAGTTATCCCCAGCAGTGTTATTAATATTTATGCCTATCATGTGCTGAGTACTGTGCTGAGCAATTCAGTTAAACCTTACAACAACTTTAGGCAATGAATATTCATTTCCTTCTACATAAGAGGAAATAAATTCAGAGAAAATAAGCAGCTGGTCTATAATCAGTATTTACTAAGAAGTAGCTAAGTCCTAAGAGTCAACTTGGTCTGACTCCAAAGGCTGAGCTCGTAAACCCTTTGGCAGCTTGGGGTACATGGAGGTGTGGACACTAGGCAACTGGGAGAATTATTGCGCTGAGGGGGCTGCCGTGCTAGACCATTAGAACTAAAGCTGCCTGAGTGTAGAATTGTACAGTACACATGATGTCCTTCTAAATGACGTGGAAATTACATGACCGCACTCCTTCATTTATTCCTCCAATGAATTCATTCATTCTACCATATGCCAGGCACCGCGCCAGGTCCTGGAGACTCGGAGTGAACAAGCCATGTTTGGCTGCCCCCACCGCTCCCCAAAGCCTCCATGGTAATGGGAGATTCAATCATTAATCACACACTTACACAAATAATGTTTATATTAGTAACCATGACTTGTGCTCTGAGGTCAAGCCTTTCTGAGCTTTGAGACCATGTAACAGGTGGGAAGAGGGGTGGTCCAGTCTAGAGTGGGAGGACCTAGAAAGACCTTCTGAAGATAAGGTCTGAAGAGGGGGCAGTAGATGAGAGTTGGCTGAATGGGGAGGGAAGGATGCTCCCCACAGATGGAGCCCCATGTGCCAGGTCCTGGCAGGAGAGGGGAGATGGTAATAGAGAGACGGAGAGAAAGCTAGTGGGAGCAGGGAGAGTAGGATGGGAGAGGAAGCTGGAAGGCAGGTAAGGGCTATTCCAAAGCTCTTAACCCATGGAAAGATCGGGGCCTTTGGCGTAAAGCACTGAGTCTCAACCTTGGTACACCTTGGTGTAACCTGGCACCTTCTAAAAATGCTGGGTTCTGAACCCTACCCCCAGAGATAGATTGGTCTGGGATACTGCGTGGAAATTGGGATTTTAAAAGGTAATTCTAATGTGAAGATAAGCTTGTGAAACACTGGGTTAAAGTGTTTTAAGTGCATATATATCATCTGATTTCCATTTTGAAAGATCAGTCTGGCTGTCCTTAGAGAACAGATGGGCAGGGCAGGGGAGGAGGGGAGGGAGAAGAATCCTTGGCAGCTGGTTGCCCACGTCCTTTGAAGACATTTCACTCTCTATGATGGCAGTCAGCGATGTGTTTGAAATTGTTAGAAAGTTGGGAGGGGTACTTTCCCTTTGTCTTTCTTCATTTTGTTCCTTTTATTTAAAAAATACTAAGTCTAATCTGTCTCCTTAAAGCTTAAAAATGGATCTTTTGTTTTTCTTACTTTAAATATGGATATGTCATTTTCTGGTATATATTCAAACCATCATTTTTTTTACTGAAAAAAAAATTGATCTAATTTCTGCTCCTTGGGATAAGGCAAAACAAACCTTCCCCTTCTGTGTGACAGCTTTTCAGTAATGGAAAATGACGATTATGGTCCCCGAAAGCCACCTCTTTTTTACACGAGATGCTTGAACTTAGAAACTGTCTCGCATGCCATGGGTTCTAGATCCCTTCGCTAAATGTGTACTAATTTGTCATCGACATGTTCTCTTAAAATGTATTACTCTTTTGTTACATAATGGTTTCTTTCTCTATTTTATTTTAATAAGCCATTTCAGTTGGTAAGAAAAAATGCTAAGAGAAATTATTGTGCCAAGAACAACGCTTTGATTTAAGAAAAGTTACCCATTTGTTTTCTACAACAAATGATATTTAAGATGATGTAAAAAGCACTCCAAGTTTTACTCTTGGCCTTGGAAACAGTTGAAGTCAGCATTTTAAATTCTAAATTTCCTGTTTGTTTTGCACGCTTAATTAACATAATTTCTTTTTAGCAAGAGAGTGGAAAAGCTACAGGGAGTTTTCCCCTTCATTCCTCCCCCACCCTGCCCCCCCAGATTGAAAGCTTTTTCCATTGGAGAATTTGGCTCAGCACACAAACAATCTCTCTCTGTCTCTCTAAGTGTGGAGAAGTGATACTATTATGATATTATTAATCGGCAGCACTACCATTTAGGGAGCGGTTACTGTAGCCGGCACGGAGCTCATCAGTTTGCATGGTCGTTATCTCATTTAATCCCTATCACACCTCAAGAGAGAGGCATAATTGCTGTCTCCGTCCTACAGGTGAAGACGGAGGAGTTAGAGTTTGCCCAAGATCACACCTGCCCCTAGAGCCCTGGTCATTGGTTTTCCCAGCATAACAGGACACCCCTTTCCTATCCTCCTGTGTCTTTCACCACCACTTCCAAAAGCAAGTTCACACCCCAATTAAAGAACAAGGGACAGCTTGAATCCATGTTCCTTCTGGAAACTTCCCAGATGACCCGACCTGCATGACCATCCTCTTCTCTGGATGTCGTGATGCCTGTCTCTGCCTGAGGAGGCAGGTGTAATGGGGCCTATGATAGCCATCATCGCACAGTTATTAACCACTGAGTTGTTTATTCCTTATGTCTGTGCAGCTGAATTCCTCTACCTGGACTGTAAGTTTCTTGGGGGAAAGCCTGTGTATTAGGAGTCTTTGCTTTCCCGGAATGCCTACCACCTTTCTCTCTCCATGCGAGAGACAGTCACTGTTACTTGAGTAAGTGAATGAACGAGCAGCCAGTTCTGGAAAGAATGATGTACGAACCTTGGAAAACTCCCTGGCTTGCTAGGCGCAGGGAGGAGGAGGGCTGGGTGCCCAGGCCTGAGCGCTGCCCGTTTCTGGTCCCCGGCTTCATCTGTGCTGCTTGCCCGCCATGTGCTCTGGGCAAGCAGTCACCTCATCTGTAAAACCCAGATGACACCGTAACACCCAGCTCGGGGGATTGTTGCATTAAATGAAATAATAGCTGTAAGTCCCTTAACCTAATTCCCAGCCTGCCGTCTCGTTCACACACATGGTAGCGATTAGTGTTGTACCAACTATCTGAATAAATGCTTCACCGTTTCTCAACATAATTCCTGGACTTGATCTCCTGCAATCACTGACCACTGTTTACCGTGCTCTGTGATGGGCAGGCCCTAAGGTTAGCTTGGGTCCACAGTGCTGAACACGCAGGCGTGGTCCTTGGCCCCACAGGGCCTTCCCCGTGCAGAAGGTGAAATCTGTAGGACAGCTGTGGTCCTCTCCATTCTACTGATGAGAACAGAGGGACTGAGGGGCGCGGCCAAGGCTGGCCATTTGCCAACCTGACCTTGGAGCTGTGCCCTGTCCCCCTCACGGGATGGCAGCCAGGAGGGCGTGAGCGCCTTATTCTGTGGGCAGTGCTGTTGACAAACGGGGGAAGTGGTGTTTATTTTAAATCCATTCATGCGCATGCATGTTAATTTTGCTATAGCCATTAGCTTTGATTTGTTTGATGTTAAATAAGCCTGAATAAACATGACACAGTGCGATATTTAGTCCTGTTTGATTCCTCAATGCATTTTCTGTTCATGAGTAGCTATGGAGACTAACTCAAAAGGGTGGGATGTATTATTTGTATTTATATATATACATCAGGATGGGCAGAAATGTAAAAATGCTAAATGAAACTGCATAAGGTATTCTATTACAGGTCTGCCGGCAAGGTAATTTGTTTTTATGGAAAAAAAAAATCCACCTGCCAGCGTTTCCCCATCATCTGCCCCTGAGATAGGCTAGGTACCTATTTTATTTTCCTCTTTCAAAATTCTTCATAACAAATTGGTGTCTTGTGTTCTTATTGGGTTCGGGTTTGATCCTTAGTGGTTTCTCATATTTATGATCTTTACAGTCCTGTAGCTAAAATTGACCTGTAATTATGTTTGATTTTAGCAAACGACCCTTGGAAAGAACTCAGAATTTAGACTCTTTTTTTTTTTTTTTTTTTTGGCGAAGTGCCAATTTGGAATTTCCTTTCTTGTGTCTAGGCTCTGGTGAGCAGTGCTTCTAACTTCTCTACAGCCAACACAGATCCCAGGGTCTTGAAAATATGGACCAATTTCCTTGAGGGAACATTCATTCTAGGAGTTTGTGGCCTCCAACAAATACATTTAATCCAGAGATAGCTACGCACTGCCCAATTACAGTTTAAACATGGAAAGGGTAATCAGAAGACCTGGCCGTGCCATTTACACGTCCTGTAACAACCAACAGATTTGCAACTCTTGGTTTCTTGATTTCTGTGTCTTCAAAACCAAGAGAATGACGCTTCAGAGGGTCCATATGAGGGTTGGATGAAATTACGTCCTTACACATGCTTGGTGGGGTCCTACCCCTGGGACAGAGTAGCCAGATCCCCAATCCCTTGCTTTCTCCACTTCTACAGAGATGGGAAGTTCCCATGGAGTTGTGGCCTCCTCTGTCCACGGAGCACGGAGCCCATAGACTATATCAGAGATGTAACATACAGCCTCTGTGAAAATGATGGAAACTGGTAAACCAAATGCCTATTAGAAAAAAGAAGAACCCAAATGATTACTTATGAAGGCAAACACTAGGGCAAAGAGTCAGGAACTAAAAAGGTGTGGGTTTGGGATGATTCACCCAGCTGGTTTCCCAAATCACAGAAAACCATTCGCAAAAATCCTAAGACCTGGAGATCCCTCCGTCTTCCCATCTGTCTCCCGTCTCTGGTGGGATTTATGGATTAGAAGGCTGAGGAAGTGAGGGCACATGATCAAGTCCTCTCAGGCAAGCTGAGGCTCCACTTCACCATGGCAGGGATGGCCGTCAGATGAGAGCACCCACATAAGCCAGCCTTCTGAGGCGGTTCGGGGGGACACGGACGGGCAGTTCCCCGGGGCACGTCCTGCCCCATGATGGGCTGGGGCAGAAGACCAGGAGGCCGGCGTGGCTGAGGCCTGTCTGCAGAAGACATGTGACGGGAGCACCTGGCAAGCTGGGGTGCGTGCAGCCCCGGGACTGAGGCCTTTGGTCCAGGGCTGACCCGGAGCCAGACTAGCACGGCCACGTCCAGCACCCGGAGCGTGTTTGCATCCCTTGGGCTCCGGCCTAGCTTGTCCTACATCTCAAAGTGAGCTTCTCCATGCAGTGTATTAATGAGTCATACGAAAATAGAATTTATGGAAGAAAATTTGGAAACTACAGAAAAGTCGAAAGAAAAGTCATTTGTGTTATATGTAAACCTTTTGCGATTTTGTTCTATTCTCCATTTAGCCTTTCAAATCTGTGAAGGGGCACCCGGGTGGCTCAGTTGTTCACACATGATTCCTGATTTTTTTTTTATTAATAATATTTTTTATTATATTATGTTAGTCACCATACAGTACATCCCTAGTTTTTTATGTAAAGTTCCATGATTCATTACTTGCATATAACACCCAGTGTTCCATGCAATACGTGCCCTCCTTAATACCCATCACCAGCCTATCCCAGTCCCCCACCCTCCTCCCCTCTGAAGCCCTCAGTTTGTTTCCCAGAGTCCATAGTCTCTCATGGTTCATTTCCCCCTTCTGTTTACCCCCCGCTTTTCTTCTTCCCTTTCTTCTCCTACCGATCTTCCTACTTCTTATGTTCCATAAATGAGTGAAACGTATGATAATTGTCCTTCTCTGCTTGACTTATTTCGCTTAGCATTATCTCCTCCAGTCCTATCCTTGTTGCTGCAAATGTTGAGAAATCGTTCTTTTTGATGGCTGAGTAATATTCCATTGTGTATATGGACCACATCTTCTTAATCCAGTCATCTGTTGAAGGGCATCTCGGCTCCTTCCACGATTTAGCTATTGTGGACATTGCTACTATGAACATAGGGGTGCATATGGCCCTTCTCTTCACTACATCTGTATCTTTGGGGTAAATACCCAGTAGTGCAATGGCTGGGTCATAGGGTAGCTCTATTTTTAACTTTTTAAGGGAACTCCACACTGTTTTCCAAAGTGGCTGTACCAATTTGCATTCCCACCAACAATGTAGGAGGGATCCCCTTTCTCCACATCCTCTCCAACAATTGTTGTTTCCTGCCTTGTCAATTTCTGCCATTCTAACTGGTGTAAGGTGGTATCTCAGTGTGGTTTTGATTTGAATTTCCCTGATGGCTAATGATTTTGAACATTTTTTCATGTGTCTGTTAGCCATTTGTATGTCTTCATGGGAAGTGTCTATTCATATCTTCTGCCCATTTTGTGATTTGATTATTTGTTTCTTGTGTATTGAGTTTGAGAAGTTCTTTGTAGATCTTGGGTACCAGTCGTTTATCTGTCGTGTCATTTGCAAATATATCCTCCCATTCCGTGGGCTGCCTCTTAGTTTTTTTGACTGTTTGCTTGGCTGTGCAGAAGCTTTTTATCTTG
>NW_024426885.1:10825397-10880059 GCF_017311325.1 Ursus maritimus | reverse complement strand
TTTTTTTTTTTTTTTTTTTAATGATTTTTTATTATATTATGTTAGTCACCATACAGTACATCCCCGGTTTCCGATGTAAGGCTCGATGATTCATTAGTTGTGTATAACACCCAGTGCACCATGCAATACGTGCCCTCCTTACTACCCATCCCCAGCTTATCCCATTCCCCCACCCTCCTCCCCTCTGAAGTCCTCAGTTTGTTTCTCATAGTCCATAGTCTCTCATGTTTCATTCCCCCTTCTGATTACCCCCCTTTCTTTATCCCTTTCTTCCCCTACTGATCATTCTAGTTCTTATGTTCCATAGATGAGAGAAATCATATGATAGTTGTCTTTCTCTGCTTGACTTATTTCACTTAGCATTATCTCCTCCAGTGCCGTCCATGTTGTAGCAAATGTTGAGAACTCGTTCTTTCTGATAGCTGAGTAATATTCCATTGTATATATGGACCACAACTTCTTAATCCAGTCATCTGTTGAAGGGCATCTCGGCTCCTTCCACGATTTAGCTATTGTGGACATTGCTACTATGAACATTGGGGTGCATATGGCCCTTCTCTTCACTACATCTGTATCTTTGGGGTAAATACCCAGTAGTGCAATGGCTGGGTCATAGGGTAGCTCTATTTTTAACTTTTTAAGGGAACTCCACACTGTTTTCCAAAGTGGCTGTACCAATTTGCATTCCCACCAACAATGTAGGAGGGATCCCCTTTCTCCACATCCTCTCCAACAATTGTTGTTTCCTGCCTTGTCAATTTCTGCCATTCTAACTGGTGTAAGGTGGTATCTCAGTGTGGTTTTGATTTGAATTTCCCTGATGGCTAATGATTTTGAACATTTTTTCATGTGTCTGTTAGCCATTTGTATGTCTTCATGGGAAGTGTCTATTCATATCTTCTGCCCATTTTGTGATTTGATTATTTGTTTCTTGTGTATTGAGTTTGAGAAGTTCTTTGTAGATCTTGGGTACCAGTCGTTTATCTGTCGTGTCATTTGCAAATATATCCTCCCATTCCGTGGGCTGCCTCTTAGTTTTTTTGACTGTTTGCTTGGCTGTGCAGAAGCTTTTTATCTTGATGAAGTCCCATAAGTTCATTTTATCTTTTGTTTCTCTTGCCTTTGGAGAATTGTCATGAAAACGGTTGCTTTGGCCGATGTCGTAGAGGTTGCTGCCTATGCTCTCCTCTAGGATTTTGATGAATTCCTGTCTCACATCGAGGTCTTTCATCCATTTGAAGTTTATCTTTGTGTATGGTGTGAGAGAGTGGTCGTTTCATTCTTTTGCATGTAGCTGTCCAATTTTTCCAGCACCATTTATTTATTTATTTATTTATTTATTTATTAAAGATTTTATTTATTTATTTAACAGAGATAGAGACAGCCAGCAAGAGAGGGAACACAGCAGGGGGAGTGGGAGAGGAAGAAGCAGGCTCATAGTGGAGGAGCCTGATGTGGGGCTCGATCCCATAATGCCGGAATCACGCCCTGAGCCGAAGGCAGACGCTTAACCGCTGTGCCACCCAGGCGCCCCCCCAGCACCATTTATTGAAGAGACTGTCTTTTTTTCCACTGGATGTTTTTTCCTGCTTTGTCAAAGATTAGTTGCCTGAAGAGCCGAGGGTCCATTTCTGGGTCTCTATTCTGTTCCATTAGTCTATGTGTCTGTTTTTGTGCCAGTACCATGCTGTCTTTGTGATCACAGCTTTGTAGTACAGCTCGAAATCTGGCAACGATTCCTGATTTTAACACAGGTCAGGATCTCAGGGTCATGGGATCAAGCCCCTTATCAGGGTCTGTGCTGGGTGTGGAGCGTGCTTGAGATTCTTTCTCTCTTCCTCCCTCTGCCCCTGCATTCCCCCTCCCCTCTTTTTCTCTCTCCCTCTCCTTGTCTCTAAAATATATATATATATATAACAATATAATTATATTAATATTATATTGCATATATAATATACAGAGATTTTTAAACAGCTGGACTCATTGCATTTCCAGTTTTCTCTCTCTTTTTTTTTTTTTTACTTAATCCTGTCGCAAACATTCTTCAAAGTCACTAAAAATTCTTCAGAAATGTGATTTTTAAATGTATCCCCGGGCCCCCTCATGGCAGCGGCTGGCACAGGGTGTGAGAACACTGCTCTGTGGGCTGTGTTATTTCCAGATCAGGGAGTGGCACTCCGGCTAAGTTCATAGGCCCGCGTGTTAATGCAGCTGTAGGCATTTGCTTGACGGGCCGAATGCACAGTCGTCCGCTCTATGAAAGCATTTTTGTTAACCATTCCTCTATTGTCAGTTACTTACACGCCCTCAGATTTTTCACTGCAAATAAACACCGCTATGTTTTATTTCTAAATGAGAATGAAACAGAGTAGGTCTTGTCCCTCCTACAAGTGACATATACTTAAATACGTAAAAATTAACGCTGGCTGTGCTATACAAATCAACACAGCCATAAAATACAAAAGACAGCCAAGGAAAAGGCCCTAATATCTATAATGTGTTATATGACCAAAAAAAAAAAAATGCGTCTTAAAGCAGTGGGGAAGGAATGATTATTTTGCACGTGGTGTCGGAAAACTTTAACTTCATACTGTAGCAGCAGAATACATTCTTGGTTAATGAACAACATCTTTAAATATTGAAATCATAAAAACACTGGAATAAAATCTTAATGGCTTTAGTTCTCAGGGTTTAGAAGGACTAAGAATTAAAGCAATGGAAGAAATCAAGAGGGAAACAATACATTCGCCTACATAAAAATATAACTTCAGACATCAATAGTTATTTGGTTCTGTAGGTATCACGGATAAGCAGTGGATAAGACAATTTCAGTCTTTTCAAGGAGCTCGCATTCTATTGGAGGAAGACAAGGCAAGAATAAAGAAGGTCAGAAGAAAAAAGCAGCATAGGGGAGAAGGAATGGACATGGTTCCTTCCTCTTACCGGCTGTAGTCATCCGCAAAGCATACCCTCTCACTTGAATTGTATTGGGAACTACCATCATGTTTTAAAAAGACCTTTTTAAGGTATGGTTCACTAATTACCAAAGATAAGAATGAGATGTCCTTTAGGGCAGCTGGGTGGCTCAGTCGGTTAAACGTCCAACTCTTGATTTCAGTTCAGGTCATGATCTCAGGGTTGTGAGATCGAACCCCGCCTTGGGCTCTACATTTAACACGGAGTCCTCTTGAGATTCTCTCTCTCCTTCTGTCCCTACGCCCCTGCTTGCGCATGTACTCTCACTCTTTAAAGAAGTAAAAATCTCTTTTTTTAACATCTTTTTGTTCCCTTCTATGTAAGATGGAGAAGTTAGTGTGTTTTTACCATATCGTCTTTCTTCCTGTTCTCCGTTGACGTATGTTGTGATCGTTGACCCACGTTACATACAGTTTTTACGTTTCCTTTCAGTAACTACATTTGAAAATTTCATTTGTAATCAGATTCACAGTTGGACTCAACTTTTCAATTTTAGGACTCCCTGCAGGCAGTTTTAGTCCAGGATTTCCCCCATATTAAGTACTTTTCATTCTTGCTTGAAATTGCTATCCATCTTCAAGTGCTTTTTTCCCAAAAAAGTAAAGATGTATTTTCTCTTTTTTTTTTTTTTTAAGATTTTGTTTTTAAGTAATCCTGACACCTCATGTGGGGCTCGAACCCACAGCCCCGAGATCAAGTGCCGCACGCTCTACCGACGAGCCAGCCAGGTGCCCCAAGATGTATTTTCTCTTAGCTCTTGACTTTGTGATCTGTTTTTCATTTAGTTTTGCACGTAAGCAGAAACCTCTGTGGAAGATCCTTGGAAAGAGTCTTTTTTTTTTTTCTCATGTCTTATTTGCCATTACTTCATTTTTTAGCATTATAGAGGACAAAACTCACGCCAGTGTAGTTTTTAATCCTTTCTTGATAATCTACAGTTTGGCTTGTTTTCCTGTTTTAGATCCTGTGGGATTAAAAACAACAACCACCTTAATTTTTAGAGCAGTCTTAGCTCCACAGCAAAATCGAGAGGAACATACAGAGATTTCCTGTGTACCTTATGCCACCACATGGGCACAGCCTCCCTCACGATCAACATTCCCCCACAGGATGGTCCTTTATTACAACTGATAGCCTACATGGACACATCATTACCCAAAGGCCATAGTTTACCTTAGGGGTCACTCTTGGTGTTGTGCACCCTGCGGTTTGGACAAACGTATAATGACATGGATCCACCATGATAGTTTCATACAGAACAGTTTCACTGCCCTAAAAACATACTCTATGCTTCCCTATTCATCCCTCCCTTTCTGATAACGTGCTTTCTATCCCTTTGCACAGACGGCACGAAAACCTAGAGTTTCCCATTATCCCTGGCTCTCAGGGCTCCAGTCTCTGACCAACTGCTTTATTCAAGAGAGAAAAATAATTCCCAGCATACAAACACCACTTCCTGTAACCTCCCTCTCTCCACCATGTTGTGCCCTGTTGTTGTTCTTTCTTTCTTTTTTTTTTTTTTTTGGAAGTTTCAATGAATGCTTTGATCATAAATAAGGAATGTTGAGGCTGAGGGTAGGAAAGAGGCCACACTTGATGCAGAAAGGGGATGTTTGCACAGAAGAGGGAGGACCCCCGACTTTCTGATGGGTCTAGATCTATGCTGCCCAATTAGTGGCCACATGGGGTGATACAATTCACATGTAAATTAATTACATTTACATTAAAAGATGAATTCCATTCCTCCCGTGCCTTAGGCACAGTCAGCAGTGCTCGGTAGTCCCAAGTGGCTGGCGTGCTGGACAGCACGGACTGTAGAACATTCTATCTTCACAGAAAATTCTACTCTTGCAGCAGAGAAGGAAATATCTCTCTATTTTTTTTTTTAAGGTTGATAACTTTTCTCCATTTAATGCAACACAAAGCACATGCTGGCTCCGATGGTGGGTATCCATTCATCTCTGTGTGTCTTGTAAATAGCAGGAAATTCTCTCAGATCCTTTTGGTAGATTGACTGCCAGTTTTGGCTGTCTTTTTTTAATGTGTGTTATAAGTTTTCATATTTCACCTGTGCTTTCAGTGGTCTTTTAGCAACAGGTTGGGAGAGGCTGCATCAGGGACTGCTGGCCACATCACGTATTTATATTGAACGCTGGCAGCAGAGATTTTGAAAACTCAAATAGCGTATCTGGCAGAGAGTGAACTGTCTCTCCTGCTCTTTGGGAAATTCTCTACTAATTCTGGGCCATTCCAACTCAATCAAGGCAAGGTCCTTCTTTTGTGGAGCCATCTCCACACATGGAAAATGGGAGGTTTTGCCAGGGAGTAGGGAATAGATTCATTGGGCACCAGCTTGGATTTCACTTAGGAAGTAGGGAGGGAGGATGTTGCTTAAGAAGCTTCTTCCAGCAAGAGTGTGTAGGGTGGCTCGGGGAGTGGAGCGGCTGAGGTGGAGGGACAGAAGTCCCTTCCGCCACTGTTGACTTCAGGTGATGAGGCCCTGCTGAGTGATGGGAGGAGGACTCACGGTCTGCAGGAGAGACATGTCACGTGAGAGGAACATCTTAGTGATGGGCTGGCCTTGAGGAGCTGAGGGACAGGGGAGGAGCCCATGCTCTGTGTCAAGCTGATGGCTCCATGAGAATGGGGACCACGTCTGCTCTGATGACCTTTCCATGCTTAGTACCTGGCACAGGCCCACTCCATAAGGGGCACTCGATACATATTTCTCAGGGAGTAAGTGATCTCGTGGCAATTAGAGGTGGGCAGGGTCCCAGATGACTCTTGGTTCCAAATGGGTGAGTCACTGAAAGGATGGTGGTGCTATTCTCTGGGAAGAAGGATCTAGAGTGGAATGGGCAGGGGAGCTATTTGGGAGGAGAAATGATGAGGTGCATCTCAGGCAATGCATTATATTGAGCCTGGTGAGGTCAGAAAATGTGGGCTGTGTTACCGAGACTTCTGGTCTCCCAAACAAGCTGGACGAGAGGTGGGTGATAGGTGAGAGAAAGAATAGAACAGTCAGAGTAACACTTGACTAAGACTCGAGAGTTCCAGAATTGATACCTGCCTTAGCCACCAACTTGCTTTCCCATTCTGGGTGTTTTCTCATCTATACAATTCTGGGTTGTTAGACGGACTCTAAGTACCACTTTAGGGCTAGAATTGTAGATTGTATGGGATTCTGTGCCACAGTGATGATCAGGGTGACACCTGGGAGTAGGCAAAGGTGGTTTACCAGTGACCAGTAGTGAGCCCAACCCTGTCTTTGTGCCAACATGGACGGCTCCCTCTCCGGGCAGTGGCTCCTAGGCAGAACACCATAGCGTTCTAGAGGCGGGGTAGTAATGGGTGTTTTACACACACAGCACATACAAGATTCTATGTTCAAATAAGTTTGAAAACACTTAAGTGAAGTTAGAAGATTTCTTTATTACTGTACTTTTTATAGCCTTTAATATGCTCATTTTCTCTCTGGGATATTAATGTACTAGATACTTCTTTAAAAAAGAAAGGAAGGAAATTGTAATCAGGCAAATCTCAGCATGCAGGGAGGGGGGCAGCTGACTTCCTGCAGGCTTGTTGAGAGCTCTTGAAGATGCCCTTTGGTGAGATGGCTCTTACTGGGGCTATTGAGGATGAAGATCAGTGGGATAAGCCACTCCATTGTCTCTTGGAACCAAGTGCCTCTCAGAGGCTAAAGGAATCTTCTGTTAATTCTGTGTGCACATCTGCCCTCTGCATCCTGAGAAGAGATCTGGACACACAGGTGTCCCAGTCTCTAAATGTATTTGGCTCCCATCAGTCCAACGGTATTAACCACTTAGCCATATTCACCACCAAGCCCAAGTCTTCCTCACTCTTAATCTGTTCCCCTTGTTCCTTTCTTGCTTTGTGGGTACTTACATTTTTGCAGCATAAAATAATGAGGTCCCTGAGGACTTCCAGCTCTAAAACCTGGGGTTGATTCAGAAAATTTGTCTCCAGGCAGGAAAACTCCCAAGTTTTGTGGATGCTGTCCACGTCCATTCAGCCAAAGTCATACTCGGGAAGTGGTCTCCCATGCCTTCAGCACAGGGTGGGGGTGGTGGTAAAGGGGACTGGGTCCCTCCTGGCTCTTTGATTGCTGACCGTGTCCCATTCCTGATTACTTTGGCCATGGGGTGAATGCCTTTAGTCCAAAACAAAACTTCCTCCGTGAGATCCATTTGCTACGTCCAATCAGCTAGCCCTGGCCCAGCACGTGGTGAAATGGATTTCTCTCTTGTCTCACTCATCCCTCCACTTTGTGAGACTCTCTCCCTCCCAGTTTATACAATTCCAAAGGCTACGAATCCTAGTCCCAGAGGACTCTGAGAGGGGAGAAAGCCTTTGGGTCAAAGATTCTCTGAAGCTGGAAGGGCTGGCAATTATAGAGAGACAACAAGCAGCTGTCTCCTGCTGGGTGAGACACATGGGTGGACAGAGCCCTGAGGGCAGAAATCCCCTCCATGTCCTAAAATGGCGTCTGGGACATAGGATTGGGTAGGAAGGGGAAGTCTCTTCCTTAACCCGCTAGAGGTCACCAGTGGGAACACAGTGGAAGGAGGACAGGTCCTCTCTTCAGGCATATGCTGAGATCTTTGTCCTCTGCTTGCCTCCTGGTACCCCTTTGGAAACACTCCCCTCATCCTAGAGCTCCAGTGCGTGGGCTGCACACCCTTCCCCCTAAGTTGGGGCAGGCGACCACACGGTGTTTTGTGCTCAGGCACCCGGGTCTGGGGGACAGCACAGGGAGCGGGCTGTCAGTCCTCCCTGCTTTACCACCCAAGGGAGGCAGCACTCCTCCTGGAGCTCAGGGGCGAGCTCCTCCCAAAAAGAAAGCTATTCACCACATGCCTGTCTGAAATACTGATGGATGTTTTAATCAACTTGGATGTAGTATAATTTAAAGTCAATATTTTCAGCAGTAATTATCAAAATAAAATTTAGCCAAATGGAGATTTCGGCCTACAGACTTAATACCTGTCAGCTGGCAAACAGCTCTTGAATTAAATTCAGCAGTTCATTTTTCTCAACTAAAAATACAATCATGGCAATTAAAAAATGATCATTTCCATTTTCAAAGAGTTCATATGAAGGCATTCAAACTTTGCTAAAACGTGTGGGGTTTTTTTGTCAGTGGGTCTCACCTGCTTTTGAGAAATATTCCCCCATAAATTTTGTCATTATTTTCACGAAGACTTAGCTTGTCTTCAGTTGTATTTTAGTTGCATTAAATAAAATAGTCTTCAATAAAAAGTTTTATTTTAATGTCATTAAAACTTTTCGTTTACTTCATTAGAACATTTAGGTAATGAAGTCCTTTCCCCAGTGGAAGAACAAGTTTCAAATGGTAATTAAAGCCCAGAAAATGGAACAACGAACTGATAACCTGGAGGGCCCCCTGACGTGTGTGTCTAGGTTACCATGTAGGTTTTTCTCCCTGTGTAGAAGAAATCTGCAGCAGAATACCGATGTGAAATGGTGGGTTTTTTATTTGTATCACCTCTGTGGGGTAGGGCTTTCTGGTCTCTTCTCAGCAGCAGCTTCCTATTTCAGAGGGAGGGAGAAAAAACAATTTTGATACAAATATATCTCTGCATTTTAATTTCAGAGCTTGTATCCTATCCTGTCCCTGCTTTGAAATGTATTCGGCTCAAGAAGATGCTGTCAAAATGAGGTACATTAATTTATCTTTCTGGATGAAGGTGTTTCTAACAGAGCAATTATATGTTTGCCCAGCCTAAGCGTTCACCTCATTTCCATCCAGGGCCTCTTCCCCTTTGCTGGCAAATGGAAGATACAAAATTGGTTATCTCAGCTCTGAGAACAGAGGATGCGTTTAAATTACATAAAAGATCTTTCAGGCCAGGGCATCTGGAATGCGAAAGCAAAGCAGCCGAAGGAAGGAGTCAGCATCTTATCAGTCCCCATCTCAGAGTAAATTTTATTCTATTTCCTCTGCCTATTATAACCTTTCTCATGAAAATGAGTCTCCTGAATCTTGATGTTCAATCTATCCTCATTCTGATTGTGTGGCATTCTCACGACAAAAAATAAAATAAAAAGAGTCAAGTATATCCCGTTTCTTAACGTTACAGGGACTGAAAATAATATGGGGTGATTCCGTTTATAAGATCATTTAAATTGTACCCAGAAGTATGAATAGGACAAAATGAAATTGGTTTTGGGGGGACAGGATAAAATCACCATTTCACAGTCCTCGTGCACTTGGTCAAGTGGTCCGTAATACTAGCAAGCTTGTATCTCACCACTTCAACTCGGGAAATCAGTGGTAGTTGATATTCTCTGACTCTTGCAAATTGGGGTCATAGGAAAGTACAAGTCGACGTTTTACAATGACTGCTTAGAGATCTTGGATTCAGACGTATCAGTGGTCTTTATCAGGTGATGACACTTCTCAAATCATTAAGCCTATAAGGCATTTAGATGACATTGGGGAATTTTATTACACACTCAGACGTTAAAAAAAAAAATTCACATTGCTTTTTTTTTCTTTTAAGTTAATGTTAATTTTTTAAATAGTGGTAACACCTACGTGGAATTCGTATATAATGGATCTCACCGTCTCCCCCACTACCGTCCATCTCCAAAGCTCTCCGAGAGGCAACTACTTTCAACATTTCTAGCCATGTTCTTTTATATTTACCCGCATTTTCCCAACGAATATGCTTCTAGTACTATTTCTTCACTAGCTAGTTTTAGGCAATACCTGCTTTTTGGTGTGGTGGTTGAGACTATTAAGCTCTTTTACCATCACTCCCAATTCACGACCCCCAGTTGCCCCAGTAGAGGTATTTATAATTCCTGATAAAATCATATATTTAAAATGTTTATGTGGTGACCATGAACCGTGCTTACTTTTGTACCAAGTGATACACTATGACCGTTTTCTCTCTTGTGTAGTTTTGTCTTTCTGAGAGTGGCTAATTTGTATAGTTTCCTACCATCCTATTGCCAGTTTCCTTATATGCTCGTCTAAGGATTTGTCGTATTTTTCAAAATACTGGATAATTACCTTAGTTTGGGCTGCCCTAAAAGGGGTCAAAGATTGGATGGCTTATCAACAACAGTTGGGAGCCTGTGATCAGCAGGCCAGCAAGGTCAGGTTCTGGGGAGACCCATCTCCTAGGTTGTAGACTGCTGAATTCTTTTTTTTTTTTTTTTTTTTGGAAGATTTTATTTATTTGAGGAGTGCCTGGGTGGCTCAGTTGTTAGCATCTGCCTTCGTCTCAGGGCATGATCCCAGAGTCCTGGGATCGAGCCCCACATCGGGCTCCCTGCTCCGCTGGGAGCCTGCTTCTTCCTCCCCCACTCCCCCTGCTTGTGTTCCCTCTCTTGCTGGCTGTCTCTCTGTCAAATAAACGAATGAATGAATGAATGAATGAATAAATAAATAAATAAATAAATAAAATCTTTAAAGATTTTATTTATTGGAGAGAGAGACACAGAGATAGAGCAAGACTGGGGAGGAGAGGGAGAAGCAGGCTCCCCACCGAGCAGGAAGCCTGACGCAGGGCTCAATCCCTGGACCCCGGCATCATGAGCCAACGGCAGATGCTTAACTCACTGAGCCACCCAGGCGCCCCAACTGCCAACTTCTTATTGTGTCTTCACATGGTGGAAAGATCGGGAGGGAGCACTTTCTGGGACCCCTTTTATAAGAGCACTAATCCCATTCATGAGGGCTCCTCTCTCATGACCTGACCACTTAAAGGCCCAACCTCCTAAGACCCTCACACTGGGGATTAAGATTTCAAGAAATTTTGGGGCGCCTGGGTGGCACAGCGGTTAAGCGCCTGCCTTCGGCTCAGGGCGTGATCCTGGCGTTATGGGATCGAGCCCCACATCGGGCTCTTCCGCTATGAGCCTGCTTCTTCCTCTCCCACTCCCCCTGCTTGTGTTCCCTCTCTCGCTGGCTGTTTCTATCTCTGTCAAATAAATAAATAAAATCTTTAAAAAAAAAAAAGATTTCAAGAAATTTTATGGAAGATTTTCTGAAATTTTAGGGAACACACTCAGTCCGTGAGAACAATTAGCAGTCCCAGTTCCCCGGTGACCTTCCTCCTGAAGCCCTCTGTGTTCTTATTCCAAAGTCCATTGATTAGTCCCCATCTTCTAATCATCTTCAACCATCTTCCCTCATTGCTTCTAAAAGGAATTTCCTATGGTTGTCTACTATCCAGTTTGCTACTGGAAAGTTTGATAACATTCTAATTCCTGCTTCTTTGCATGCAAAACGTTATTTTTCCTTCCTGGAAGTTTGTGGGGTTTTCCTTTTATTTTAGTGTTCAGTGTCTAGTTTATCAAGATGAGCCTTGGTATGGCTGTCCTGCCATTCCTTGGGCTGTATACTCACTAGGCCTTTGCAATCTGAAGACCCAAACTTACTCCAAAGAAATTTTCTTATGTTATTTCCTTAATAATTTCTTTCTGCTTTCTCTGACCTCTCATTTTAAAAATTCTAGGGCTTGGACTCTCACAGATATATCCTCCAATTGCATTGCTGTCCCTTCTCTTAGTCACATTTTGTTTTATTTTCCTAGGCGACTTCGGGGTGAATTCTTTAAAATTATCTTCCAACCCTTCTCAGATTTTTTTTAAACGTTAGGTTAATAGCTTTCTTATTTTTAAGAGCTTTATCTCACATTCTATTCTTTTTGAAAAGCATTTTGTTCTTTTATGAATGGAATATCTTCTTCATCTGCTTGAGGATAGTAATAACTATTTTTTAAAAATGTTTCTTTTGCTTCTGCTTTGTCTGTCTCCTTCCACCTTTATTTTTCTTAGATTGTTTTCTTTCGTGTTGGAGGCCTTGTTCAAATTTCTCTTTGTCCACATTTTTTTAAAGATTTTTACTTATTTATTTGAGAGAACATGAGATAGGGTTAGGGGCAGAGGGAGGGAGAGAGAGAGAAGCAGACTCCCCACTGAGCAGGAAACCCAGACGCTATGCTCCATCCCAGGACCTGGAGATCACGGCCTGAGCTGAAGGCAGACGCTGAACCGATGACCCACCCAGCTGCCCCTGTCCACCTTTTTTATTAAAGGGTAGGCTCTAAAACTTCTGGTTTGGATCTCTGATTGCCTTAGAGACAGGGTGGAGGGCTGGGTAATAGGCTAGGTCCAATGTGGGGAATGCAGAACGTTGGTACATTAAAGTGTTTTCTTTGGGACCATGAAATGTTTTCCCGAGAGCCTATGCCTATCTTCTGCCTAGGGAAGTGTATGCCTTGCTTAAAGTTCATAAGAGCAGAATTTGGGAGGGGGCCGGACATTCCAGTGCTCAGAATGCAGACTCTGACTTAACTCTTTCTGCCCTATTTTTATCCCTGTGTCTCACTCCTTCCTTCCTGGTGTCCCTGAGCTTGGAAATTTCTGGAAACATTTCTTTAAATACCAGACAGTCTGCTTTCTATAGGAGGAAGGCAGGTCCAGCTACGGCGATGTGGGCTAATGGAAGGAGTTGGTGGGTAAAGGGGGACACTGCTCTGTTACAAAGACAACCGGCGTCCTTTCTTGGTTCTGAGTCTCACCTCTGCTTTCCACAGTCTCTGGCATCAAGCTCCTGCTTCTTGACGGTTCTACAGGATGACCTGGCTTTTGTATGGTCAGCAACATCCCCTCTCTGTGCGTCTTCCCTGCAATGCACACAGAGGTCACAACTTCCCGTCCTCTCTTCTCATGATTTCATCTGTGTTCTACCTTCCAGGAAACACTTCGGCATTTTGCAAGAGCTATTTTTCTCCTCTCCCAATCGCTCAGAACTTGTGGCTTAATATCTACAATTTTAATGAGTTTAGTGGGATTTAGGGAGCGAGAGGAGAGAAACAAAGCTCGTGTGTCACGTTAAAGCAAAAGTTTCTCTAATTTTCTAAATGAACACTGACTCTCAGGTATCCACGGAAGAGAGATAGCTGATGTCAGTTTGTGCAGAGGCCTCATTCTTGCCCTGGGCCTTAACAAGGATTCGAGGGCTTAGCTGGTGCCTGGAAAACATAGAGCAGCCGTGAGACTTCTGTTCTTCATGGTCCTACCAGGGTTTGCTGCTTTCACAACATCACCATGTGTAATTGCTTTATGTACTTTTTAAATTATTACCGTTTTTAGATTTTCACTGTTTTCCTCACTCAACAAAGTTCCAAGAAGTCAGGGATGATGTGTTCCTTGTTTACTGTTTTGTTCTCAGCTCCTTCCTTTATGCAGGTCACATCTATGGAATCAATACATATTTGTTCAATGAATGAATAAATGTTTTTAAACAAGCCATTGATGTAACTCTGATGCAATTGTCCATTGAACACACTTTGACAAACACTAGTGAGTATTTGCTTGCCCCCTTCTGAAATCAATAGTCCTCAATTCAGTTCGATTTGATTCCCTCCAATTCAACTTACATTTTGAGCAGCGCCATAGGGCAGGGGCTACAACCCTGTTAATCTCCTAAAGAGTAGGGTCCTGGCCCCTTCTGTGCTGCCCCGGCAGGCCCACCCATGCAACAGGGCACAAGCACACGCGCTCCAACCCTGACACACCAGCAAAACGGGTATCCGACAGGTGCGACTCGTTGTGATTTCTGGTGACTCAGTATCATTCTTCCTTCCTAAGAGCACCATGGAGTGTTGTTTGAGGGACGGAGGGTTTCCTTGCTACCCTTGCGTGGGTCTACTTTGGTGATCCCATTGAAATCTGTCCATCTCGGCTGGAGTAGCCTCCTCACCCAGATGTGGCCGCTTAGACTCCTCTCCCAGCCTACATCTCAAGTGAGTGATGCCAGCTGAGGACCGCCATTCCAGCACTGGCACCCAGGGAAGATAGTCAAGGAAGGAATTCTTCCTGCCCTAACACCCCAGAACTCCCTGCCTCCCGTCTTGTCCCGGTGACTCCTACCGAGTCTGGTGTCTGGTTTCCTATACGTGCTGCCCCTCTCTTTCTCTCTGGCAGGGACTCCCAGCTAGGTTCTCTGTGTCCTTCTGCTTCAGTAGCCACTGGTGGAATTGAGAGTGACAACATATTTTCCCCCAAGGTAACATTTCCCACTTCCCCGATCAGGTGCCACAGTCCTAACCAATGGGATGTACGTAGAAACTGTAGATTTTCTAGTAAAGTTTCTTAAGAAAGTAGCCTGCCTCGTGAGTCTTTGTATCCCTGCCTCCTTAAGGAAAAGCTTCTAGGTGAGGACAGATGCCATGGATTCCCCTTAGTCCTGGTCATCTAGGCATGCTTCATCATGAGAAAATGGACAGAGGCAAAAATATTAATTTATGCAACAGATGATCCGATTCCTCTCATCATAAATGTTTCATTTTAGCCCAGGTACTGCTCACTTGGTTTCTTTAAATATCTGGAACCCTTTCTAACTCAGTTGCATTTAAAGTAAGATGTCAGAAGCTTTTCGTTTTAGTGCTGTATAGTGGTTCAAGACTCGGGCTCTGGACACAGCCAGAGATGGACTTGAGTCGTAGGCCTGGTCTTTTGCTCAGACCAATAATACAGCCATTCTGAGCTTCACGGTCCTTATTGGGAAAATATGGGGCTGGGGCAGATGCTTCAGAGGCTCATGGTGGGGAAGAAAAGGGAGAATACTCCTAAAAAGCCTGGCTTTTGGAAATGGTAAATAATGTTAGTTCTCATTATAATCAGTATTATTGATCACAAAATGCAGGCTGTCCATTGATCCAACCCGATGCATGGACTGAGAGATTCCATTTAATTTGCACCAATAAGGGCAGTATTAATGATGATTTTCCAGCTTCTAAATGCATTTTCAGAATCCTACTTCTCAAATCAGAAGTAAATAAAAACATTTTCTCCCTCTTGCTTTCAAACCTTGTCATTCTTTTTTTTCTCTTCATTTTTTTATAATAATTTTTTATTATGTTATGTTAGTCACCATACAGTACATCCCTGGTTTTTGATGTAATGTTCCTTGATTCATTACTTGTATATAACACCCAGTGCTCCATGCAATATGTGCCCTCCTTAATACCCATCACCAGCCTATCCCAGTCCCCCACCCCCCTCCCCTCTGAAGCCCTCCGTTTGTTTCCCAGAGCCCATAGTCTCTCATGGTTCATTCCCCCTTCTGTTTAGCCCCCCTTCATTCTTCCCTTCCTTCTCCTTCCGATCTTCCTAGTTCTTATGTTCCATAAATGAGTGAAACCATATGATAATTGTCTTTCTCTGCTTGACTTATTTCGCTTAATCTCCTCCAGTCCCGTCCATGTTGCTGCACATGTTGGGTGATCATTCTTTCTGATGGCTGAGTAATATTCCATTGTATATATGGACCACATCTTCTTAATCCAGTCATCTGTTGAAGGGCATCTCGGCTCCTTCCACGATTTAGCAATTGTGGACATTGCTGCTATGAACATTGGGGTGCATATGGCCCTTCTCTTCACTGCGTCTGTATCTTTGGGGTAAATATCCAGTAGTGCAATTGCTGGATCATAGGGTAGCTCAATTTGTCATTCTGACTGCACCCCAAATACTGCAAACATCTTTATCGATAGAACCCCTGATTAATCTTTTTATAGTTTCTAGGAGAGGTGGGTTTCTTTTTGATTTTTGTATCGAGATACAAACAGTAAAACGCACCGATTGTAAGGATGCAGTTCACTGAGTTTTGACAGTTGTACGAATTGGTGTGACCACAACCCAAAACGAGAGGAGAGGTAGGTTTTTAGTTGTTTTGACTTTTAAATATTATTTTGCCCTCTTCACAGTGATGCCCTTCACAAGGGGAGTTATGAGAAGGCGACACATGTGACCCCCAGCCACCAAGATGAAGAAGACACAAGAGTGAATCTGACAAATGAGTCTCTCTCTTTTTTTTTCAAGATTTTATTTATTTATTTGACAGAGAGAGAGTCAGCCAGCGAGAGAGGAAACACAAGCAGGGGGAGTGGGAGAGGAAGAAGCAGGCTCCCAGCAGAGGAGCCTGATGTGGGGCCCGATCCCAGGACCGCAGGATCACGCCCTGAGCCGAAGGCAGACACTTAACGACCGAGCCACCCAGGCGCCCCGACAAATGTGTCTCTTGATCCCACTTTCTCCCAACCTGCTCCACTCCTTCCTTGCTGCTCTGATGTCCCGTCTGCTTGAAGCTTCAGCCTTTCTCTCGGTGCTGCGCTCGCAGTCTAGAAACACACAGGTCTCACATGCCACATGAGTCCTCTCTTGAACCGTGGTTGCTGCGGGTCTGTCCTATCTCTTCGTCTTCCCCAAAGAGAAGGCTTTGCTTCCTCCGTCTCCACAGGCTCCCCAGCTCGCTACAGTCTGACTTCTACCCCCATCAGGGCATCTCTCAATAAAAGATGGTTCTTGTGACCACCCCACCCAGAGGGGCACTTGTCCCCCCTGACACTTCCAGAGACCAGCTGCTAGTGAGCTGCTACCCTCTGGTTTGGCTGAGTGTGAGTTCAGAGAACAGGGTGAAGACCGGGGGTAACGGGGATCATATCTTTCCTGGTCAATAGTCTAGATAGCTTGAAACCTGAGAGAACACCACTGTTCTGGCACGTTCCACGTGTTCTGAGGAAGGCTGGACTTGTTGTGAATTTTGGGGAGAGCTCTGATCTGAGCGTTGCCTGGGCCAGCCAGATTCGGTAGTGACTCGGGTAGTTTTCCCATCTGTTCCTCCCTGCAGAAAGCGTGGCCTTTGCTGGGAGGTCGGGACGGTCACTGCAGGACCAGCTGGAGAGAGAACGAGACTCTGCTCGATGGCTTAGGGCACACAAACCTCACGGTTGCCGCCAGATGCCTGCGCCTCCCACTTGTCACGGAGGAAGCCTGGATAGAAACATAAAATGGTAAGAGTAAACACATACAATTAGACCCCAAAAATCAGAAAGATAAAATCAGTAAGATTTTATAAAGAAATTAATGATATGACAAAATAAAAGTTAAGACTGAGAAGATCAAATGGTGGGAAAACTAGAAATGCTTTTTATACTGAGCGCCGCGGGATGGGTTCAACACATGGAAGGAGCCCGACTTTTCATTCCCAAGCTCAGCTCTGCAAGAATTCTCATTTCCTTTATTGAATCTAGCTCCACCTAATTTTGGATTCGAGTCTCCCAAACTTCTGGGCTGGTGGGGAAAGTGGTCTCGGTTCTATTTTTTTTTTTTTTTAAGATTGTATTTGTCAGAGAGAGAGAGACAGACAGAGAGATAGAGCAAGAGCGGGGAAGAGAGAGAGAAGCAGGCTCCCCACTGAGAAGGGAGTCCAGTGCGGGGCTTCATCCCAGGACCCCAGGATCATGACCCGAGCCGAAGGCAGACTCTTAACCAATGAAGCCACTCAGGTGTCCCAGCACCCACCTTGGCTCCTGATCATGACAAGACGCCCACACCATCTTCGCTGTCATGGCTGGGGCAGAGGGTGGAGGATGGGCTGTAGTAATTATAACTGTCTTTCACAGCCGTGACCGGTGGGCAACCTCTGCCCTGACCTCAGGCCCCCTTCAGGTGGGGGGCTCTCCACTGACCCTGGGCCACCCTGGAATGTGGTCTTTGGTAAAGCTGGAAGCCGTGTCTCCATAGCCTGTCTTTGTGGACACATCATGAGCCCCTTCCCCTCTCAGCTCCAGCCACCTCCTTGGGCCTGTCCCACAGGTACCAGAGACCTCCCACCCTTCTGTTCTCCTTGGTTCTCTCCAAGATGATCCTTTCAGCTGATGTTTTCCAGACTCACCTGAACCAACCTCTTCACTGGCTCGGACTTTTAGGAACTAAATCCAGGGCAGGAAACATTTTTGTTGGCAGTTTCTGTCTGGTGGTAGACTCCTATGGGGACAAGGAAACAGAGAGCTTACTCTCTGCTTTACAGGGGGGAGGATGAGGGTAGAAAGAACAGGAGAGGGAATTTGGGGGAGAAGAAACATAAATTAAACTCTCAAAATAGCACCCAGCTTTGTACGTTATGTTCGTGTAATGCAAATTACTAAAGTTAATGACATGGGAAAATTATCAAGATTTATAAAGTGTAAAGAACAGGGTCAGAGGAGCATGTGTCCAGGAGAGTATTTCTAAGATGTATAAATATATGCACAGACAAAAGACAGGAAGGAAATCCACTAGTGTTTTTTTAATAATTTTTTTTCAAGATTTTATTTGAGAGAGAAAAAGAGCATAAGTGGGGGGAGGGGCAGAGGGAGAGGGAGAAGCAGACCCTCGGCTGAGCAGGGAGCCTGATGTGGGGGCTTGATCCCAGGACCCCAAGATCATGACCTGAGCTGAAAGTGGATGCTTAACGACTGAGCCACCCGGGGCCCCCCACCTCTGTTTTCTATAGGCAGTAAGATAGCATATTCTTTTTTCTCTTTTGACTTATCTTCTTGCTTTTTATTTTTTTTAAATATTTTTTTATTATATTATGTTAGTCACCATACAGTACATCCCTGGTTTTTTATGTAAAGTTTGATGATTCATTAGTTGCGTGTAACACCCAGTGCACCATGCAATACGTGCCCTCCCCACCACCCATCACCAGCCTATCCCATTCCCCCACCCCCCTCCCCTCTGAAGCCCTCAGTTTGTTTCTCAGAGTCCATAGTCTCTCATGCTTCATTCCCCCTTCTGATTACCCCCCCCTTTCTTTATCTCTTTCTTCTTCTACCGATCTTCCTAGCTATCAAAAAGAACAATTTCTCAACATTTGCTGCAACATGGACGGCACTGGAGGAGATTATGCTAAGTGAAATAAGTCAAGCAGATAAAGACAATTATCATATGGTTTCTCTCATCTATGGAACATAAGATCTTCTTGCTTTTTAAAAAACTTTTCCATGGTGAACTTGCTTTAGTTGTGTGAACACAGAATAGATGAGAACAGCACCATATGTATTTTAGAGAAAAAGAGAAATAGCCTTAAGATACCTACTTTCATTTTTTCCCGTGCCCCCACCCCATCTTTTTAGGAGAGGATGCAGGAGGCTAGGCTACATGTCCTGCGGGGTGGAGGTCCCCCATGGGTCAAAGTCCTGTGTTCTGAGGACTCTGTGTCTCTGCTGCTGGAGAAAGGGACCCACCGAGTCTCTGGAAGCCACATCAGGCCTGGCTCGCTACCCAGATCTACAACGCCTGTCTCTCCTTCCTGCCTGCGTTAGGAAGGACTCACGCCCCACCACAGACTGCAGGCCAGATGGAGTGTGGGCAGGAAGGGGGCCCTGCCTCCCTCAGTGCTGAGGACTCCCAGTGAGTCAGCTGGATTGTAAATACACATGTGGCAGCTGGCGTAGGGCTCCGTGCAGGCTTAATATCTACCTGTGGGCAGCTTACTTCGTGGTCGGGGCGATTGCTTGGGGCTGACATCAGGAAGCCCGCCATGCAGCTGCTCCCAGCCTCACCTGGTGACCTCAAAAAGCCATGCCAAGAAGCACCAGCTCCTGCCCTGTAGACACTCTTTTTCAGAGAGTGATGGAAATAACAGGCAAATTGTGTCTGCTATGCCTTGGAGCAGAAGCCACTAATGAGTCTAATCCATCCACCTTCCAGATGCTTTAGCTGTTGGCAACTCCGCCCCAGAGAGACGGAGCCCACGCCATCCCCCTCTTAGGATGCCCATTCATTTACCTACGGCACCATCAAACCCAAGTCCCCAGATTACTTTTCAAATGATGGAGTGTTCCAGAGTGCTCTCTGCAAACCAAACCAGGCTTTGTAAATGTGAGAGATGATTGTGGCTGGCATCGCAGCTCAGAGGGCGCATTCCTAAGTTGTCGGGTTCTCTGGGTCTCAAGCGGGTGGACGTCATGCTTCGCCGCTGCAGCCAGGCCTCTGACCGCCGGCAGCGTGATTAATGGGAAGCTCTGATGAGAAGTACTTTCTTCCAGAAGCACCGGAACCCGCCTCCCTCTGTCTTGGACTGAAGTGCAAAGAAAGCAGCGGCTCGCTGACTGTTCCTAGTTTAGCGTCTTTGTGATCTCTCCTTATCGATTTCCTTTCACTGGAAACCCTGTTGCCTCTCTGATGAGTCAATTTCAAGTAGATTTCTGTCCGTACAAGGTGTGCTATGATTGCCCACTATGTATCAGCAGTGGCTTGGAGCCTGGGCGTCCCTATAGCTCTAAAACCGTCTCGAGCAACTGCCTGGATTGTCCCCTAATAGCCACTTTGTTGAGAATACAATAAAAGAAATGAAAATTAAGCCCACGTTAGGACAAATTCAGTTTTGTTAAAAAGAAAGAAGTGAATTCGCAACTGATTCCTGTCCAACAAGGAATTTAAGAATTATTTCTGGAATGCCTAAGACTAGAACTTTCTGCAAATTCCAAAAGTAGGTTTTGACAATTGTCATGAGTTCCACTTTCCGCGCCACCCTGAGCTCACTCTAGATGACCATGGCTGTTCCATAGTTTGGTTTGTGGTTCCATTGGATGGTTGGGATGTGTCCTTCGCCCCACAAGCTGTCGCCAGGACTCTAGGGTGGGGAGGGGGCAGTTAGAATCTGTGGGAATGAATCGAGAGTCAACAAACCACATTTTCACTATAGTCCCACTACTTTGAGCTACGGTGATCCCCATCCTGGGCAAATTTGAGTCAGATTGCCAGTTCCCACATCTTTCACATAACCCCTCCCTTCCCCTGACCACTGTAAATTTAGCATCTTCTCTTGCATATCCTTCAATCTGTACTAGCCAGCCCAACTTGACTGGCCAAGTTCCAAATTACAGGTGTTCAATCTATGCCCATCAAAATTACATGGGCAATTAAAACAATATGTCCAGGCATAGTTTTAAGCCTAGTAGGGCCCTAGTACGATTCTGCTTGTGGCTATATCAGCTCATATTACAGTCAAGCCATTTTCCCCCCGAAGGCGCACCTCCTACAACCAGAGAAAACTTGATGGCACGTAGCTGTCTGGGAAGGGCTGTCCATCATTTGCACGATGCTGATGGACCCACTAGGCCAAAGATAAGGCCATTTTGGAATACAGATGGTGGCTAAACCATCCCTTCCTGGGTGAGAAGCACCAAATAAAGCCCATCATTTAGTCTGATTAAGGCAGCGGGGGAGAGAACACATTGAGACATTCCTGGGCATCAGTGACAAGCTTGTAAGGTCAGGAAAACTAGGAAAATGATGAGAAAGTACTGGAAAGGCTAGGCTGCCAGGGACACTTGCTGCTTGTATACTGGTTACCAAGAGGCAGTAAGGATGCAGAATGCTTATCAAACAACCGGAATGGCAAAAACCATTTCTTGCCCATCCTCTGCTAAGGAGATTTTCTCCACCTATAAAAGATAATTGAATTAATTTTTCCATTTAGGGTAGGAAAAAGGAGAGGGGGTGAGAAACAATCAGGATATAACTATTAGAGTCTGCAAATGTTTCATGAAAGTATTTCTATTTTGCATAGGTTATGACCAAAGAAAATATGTATTTGCCCTTAATTTGTCCAGCAGAAAATATATCTGGGGAGAAGTCTTTAAAACTGGCTGAATTTCGTTTCCAGAGGATGATTTTAACAAAGCAGTATAATCATCATCACCCTCATAATTTTCCCTTTAGTACCTCAAAGATCAATGCCTAAATGAATGGACAAACGTGGAAAGCTTTATTACACTCCATGTAGCATATCAGTGGAAAAGCTTATCATTATGCCAGAGTCATGCCGCCTTCTTCAATGTGCTTCTGTGTCTACGGAGAAACTAACAAGAGGTTTTTTTGTTTTTCAAGAAAATACGCTGGCATTTCCACAGTGCCAGCTTATATTTGAGTGTGGGTGTCCTGAACACAGAGCCTTATTCTTCTGACAGGACTCCAGCCAATCATTCCCAGCCACTGCCCCACAGGTAGAGAAAATCGCAGGGCACTGCCTTCTGTATTTGGGTTTAAGGAACGGCTCACACAGTCCCTTAAAGCAGGAGTTTTCAGCCGGGAACAAATTGCTCCCAGGAGATACCGGGCAATGTCTGGAGACATTTTTTGGTGATCCCAGCTTGAGGGGGCTGGTGCCCTTGGCATCTAGTGTGTAAGCATCTTGCACTGCATGGGACAGCCCTCCGCAGCAGACAATTATCTGGCCCAATATGTCGCCTGTGCCATGGTGGAGAATTCCTGCCTTAATGACATGAACCTTTCTTCCCAAACAGTCCTGGCCTCCCAGAGCAGCAGGGCAGGGAGATTCAAGCCCCTGGAGGAGATGCTGGTTGGGCTGTGACGGAGTCAGGGCACAGAACCGTGTTGTGGGGAAACAAGCAGAAGATCAATAAGAACCCTTAGGTGGACGGGTGTGACAAGCCAGCCTGCAGGGAGCGAGGAGACAGACTACTTAAGAGAGATGTCGGCTCTGGAGGAACAAGTCTGAACAGGAGCTTGTTGCTGACAAGAAGGGAGACCGCCCTCTCTTCCAGAAGGGACAGGATTTATCGGCCTGGGAGCATAATCATTAGTATGCGGCACGAAAAGGCAGGTGGTAAGAGGTCAAAAAATCAAAACAGGGGCAGAGAGTTGGTCCTCTCTTTTCATGGAGTGTTTGCTGAATTAGTAGGAAGGAGTAAAGATGATTTCAAAGGACAAAAAAGCCATTTGCAGGTTAGCAAATACTGCATTTTAGGGCTGAAAACATTCCTTCCGGGAGAAGCTACGAAGTTCATCTCAAGGGCAAAGCAGCAGACTTGGGGTAGCTGTAGAGACTTCTCCAGGCTGTAGAACTGAGTCTTAAGTAAAAGTCTGACTCACACGCCCATCACCAACCTGCAGAGTGGAGCCTATCAGTCTTTTGGACCTCAATATCCTCATTTATCGAGCGGAGTTTGTTGCACTAATTTGATTCAGGAGACTTGTTGTAAGCATTGACCTTATTCAAGGAGGTCATGAAAGTTGCATAAACAAGCAGGAGCCCATTCCTGCATGAGACTCAAGACTCCCTGATCTAGAAGTTTCCAGCTCTTGCAAGTCCTCAGAGAAGGAAAAATCCAGTTATGATTCCATGATGCAAACAACTGTAGGCAATTTAGCATTCCTCAGGTCAGATCTTTCATCCTTAAGAAATTAGAAACCTGGGACTTACAAAAGGGGGCAAGAAACGGCAATCCAAACCCAACAGTGGTAGAGTGTGAAACAACCAATGTCATGAAAACATTCTTTGAGGTCCAGATAAATCTTGTTTTTTAATATAAGAAACTCACTGAATCAAATGAATGCTAATGAAAGCAAAGATAGTGTAAGTAAAACTGGGGTAGAAGCTTCTAATTGCACAGGGAATGCGTGAAAGAATCACTCTAAGAGAAGAGAAAGCAAATAAACAGGCCTGTCTTGCTGCATGAGGGATGTGCTGGGGCTCAGCAGCTGGTCCCGGTGCCTGGAGCCCATCAGTGAGATGTTCTCATAAGTTACCAGAAGGTCTGTGCAATTGCTACATGGCATCAAGTGATCGGTCTGCAACCGCACAATCTGTCAAAGGAAAAGGATTTACTTGTAACTTCGAGGGTGCCCACTGAACTGTAAACGCCTGTTACCCCCCAACTTCGCCCAAAGCTTGGAAGCCAAAGTCTGTGAACAGGGAAATGACTGTCTGGTAGGAGAGAACCATGAGCGAGGCTGGGAATTCCAGTTTCTGGGGAAATGAAAACAAATCACGGGTGGCCCGGGAGACCCACGGTCGCTGCACTTTATGGGCCTCCCAACGCTCATCGTCAAGTTGATGTTCCAAAGAGAGACAAATTGAAATAGTAAACTCTGACTGTTGCATAGTTCCCAAGGAAGCCTCACTAGGACTTGTATGCACCTTGCGCTGAAGTATGAATTTCTCATGATAGCACTGAATGGAACACATGGTGCTTGCAAAGCCCCTGGGAGAAATCTTTGCCCTAAAGTTATGCCAGGAAAGAAGGAGCAGGACATGTCCTTTAACTGTCTCAGATGGGGTAATAGAGCTGTCATTTGTGCCATGCTGTTCAGTAGCACCCATACGACCCTCTGTCCCCTAAAAAAATGGATGAGGTCAGTTCTGCTGGGACACATGAAAATATTTGCCTATCAGAGGGCTGAAATCTGTGTGAATATCTCTAGAGGTTGTATTCCATTGTTTTTATTGACGAAAAAAAAGGGACGGCAGAATAATACTTCGGCAATTCTCTAGGTCTCCTGGTGTCATGGAGTTTCCTTCTCTTTGTTTCAAAAGAAAAAAGGGAAGTTCAACCCAGAGAAAGAAGTTTGTCAAGTGTTTGAGACAATAGTTAAGAGTTCCTTTAGGCTGGTTGGGGCGCCTGGGTAGCGCAGTCGTTAAGCGTCTGCCTTCGGCTCAGGGCGTGATCCCGGAGTTCCGGGATCGAGTCCCACATCAGGCTCCTCCGCTATGAGCCTGCTTCTTCCTCTCCCACTCCCCCTGCTTGTGTTCCCTCTCTCACTGGTTGTCTCTCTGTCACATAAATAAATAAAAAAATCTTAAAAAAAAAAAAAAGAGTTCCTTTAGGCTGGGATTTCCAAAGGCTGGGATCAGGGTTTTAACATCCCCAAGTCTCCTCCCCTCTGCTCCCTCTCTGTTTTTGCACACAGAAGACGCAGAATGCATTGAGGTTTACTATTTTTTTTTTTAAGTACTAGGAAATGATTGAGGCAGAGATGGGAACCCGTAGAGAAAGTAATCATCTCATCCAAATTAGGGTCATAGGAAAAGGCCATGGGAGAAGGTGCGTTGTTATACTTGGAGGTCTGCAAGTCTCCAGAAAGGACCTAAAATAAAAAGATCGAGGAGCAAATTGTCATGATTTTTGAGAGCTATTGATCAGAGATAATTTATTTCAGTTGTCAGCTTTGATATACCCATATATATCTCTTCTCCCAACTGGAGTAACACTAAATGACCTTAAAGATCCTTTATAACTTGGATTTTCTGGTTCTTGAAGGCCTGATAATATGAAGTTTACAGTGATGCTTAATGAAGTTGAATACTTTAGAAAATTCCATCTACAAGTAAGTTATATACATATTAAAACAAATACTGAGCTAGCCGACTTAAACCCAACAGTATCAATAATTACATTAAATGCCAGTGGACTAAACAGGCTAAAGAACAGAAATTGCCAAATGGATTAAAAAATAAAAGACTCAATTAAATGTCTTTTACGAGAAACACATTTCAGTTCCTTTTAAAATTTGGAAAAATATATTATGCAAACACGAAGCCCAAGAAAGCTGGTGTGGTTGTTAATATTAGATTAAACAGACTTTGAGAAAAAGAGTATTAGCAGATATAAAGAGACATTTTTCTCTGATAAGAGGATCAATTCATTAAGATCAAATGGAACTTTTTAGTGAAGCGAGATGACTGAGTGAACTTTTCAATAAACTCCAAAGCAAAGAGCATTTTTAAACACAAGACACTAGGATAAATCCATTTTCAGCTGCTTAATCTTGAGAGTGAATTTGCCCTGTCTGCAATTCTCCTATGACCAGACAACATGTTGTCTTGGTAACAAGAAACTGTCTTCCAACAAAAGAATACAAATGAGCTAAAAACTGGTCTTAGCTCACTCCACTCTGAATATGACCCATATGGCAGAGAAGTAAAGAATTCAAATAAACAGATTGCTGCTCACCTCGGAAGGAAGACTTTGGAATTACTCTGCATGAGTGTGTGTTTCCTGAAGTCCTGCTTCACGGAGCAGAAAGTGCTAGAGAGAAAGGATCCCCTCTCTCTGACCCAAAAGTGGGAGGTGAGAATATAAGGAGAATATATTGCAAGGAATTGCCCCATTCCAGCCTAATTGGCAAGACCTTCTGGAGGACTGATAAACACTCTAATCCATAAAAGCAGTGAACGAAGTTCCGTAGAACAACAGCATCCCACGGCAACTAACATAGGAAGGATGCGGGCTGGGGCAGATTCTAGCAGACCCACACAGAAAGGCAGGGCCGGCGAGAGCTGGCTGCTAGAGAACACAGAAGCAGAGGGGAGATGTAACCCAAGAGCCGAGGAGAAAGAGGAAAAACAAAGTACAAGTGTCAGAAAGCAGAGGGCACTCTAGGAAAGAAAGCGAGTGGTCCAGTTGGGCAGGAGAGTGGGTGACAAGCCTAGAGCAATTGCAGGAGACCCCCAAGCTTGCATCAGCTCAGGACTGAGCAGAACGGGGACTGCTATCTCCCAGCGGAAAGAACACTGATGCAGACATACAACCAAACCCCAGGTTTAGCCAGGGATCTTGGTTTCCTGCAGCTATTGTAACAAAAGACCACAAATCAGGTGCCTTAAAAACAACATTTCCTCTCTCGTAGTTCTGGAGGCGAGAAGTCCCGAAGCAAGATGTCTGTAGGGCTAGCTGTTTCACAGCTCCCTGCTAGCCTCAATCCTTCATGGTCCTTTGGCTGCTAGATCATGACTCCAGTCTCCACCTGTCATGGCTCCGCATCTCAAGTGTGCCTTTCCTTTCTCTAAAAAGACCTCAGTCACTGGATTGAGGGCCACCCTAAGAGTAGAATGATCTCAAGATCCTTAATTACATCTGTAAACACCCTTATTCCAATGAAGGTAACATTTCGAGGTTCCAGGTGAACATGAATTTGGTAGGAGAGCCACCGTTCAACCCACTACAGCAGGTACAAGGAACTGATCCAAATTACGTCATACTCTAGACCAGCGCTCCTCAAACTTTAATGTGCCTGTGATCACCTGAGGATGATGCCCTTTCTGATCGGGTAGTGCTGGGGTGTAGCTGAGCATCTGCACTTGTATGAGATTCCAAGTGATGCTGCTGCTGGTCTGGACCATCCTAAAGGGTAAAGCCTTAGTGTGTTATTTGGAAATGTGTGCAATTAGTTGGCCATGCTTAACCTAACTCTCAGTAAAGCTGGTATGGCCATGAATTGTTTGGAAAAATAAACATCAAGTGCTTTTGATCAAAAAGGGAGAAATAGGGGCACCTGCGTGGCTCAGTGGTTTAAGCGTCTGCCTTTGGCTCAGGTCGTGATCCCAGGATCCTGGGATCAAGCCCTGCATCAGGCTCCCTGCTCAGTGGGGAGTCTGTTTATCCCTTTCCCTCTGTCCTCCCCCTGCTCTCTTTCTCTCACTCTCTTGCATGCTCACTCTCTCTCTCAAATAAAATCTTTTTTAAAAAAAGTAAGAAACAGAAATCTGGGTGTGAACAAACTGAACAACATCATGTTGGGGAAAGGTATGTGATTTATGTTGTACCCCCTCAATCTTCATGGAAATTACTAGACCAGCCCAGTGCATCATGCCAGTGAGGCTTTTATGGGAACCTTGAAGGCACAGAGCTTTGAGTCCAGGTGGGTTTGGGAAGGGACAAGTGCTGATGGGACAAAAGTCCCTGAGAATTCACAAAAATTGGGAAAGGGGTGGTATCAAGGCTCCTAAGAGTTGTGAAAATGAGGATTTAAAACAAGTAAACAAAATATTTGAGAAGTAGGAAGATCCCATCTGGTATGTGGGTGATGACTACTAAGGTCCCACAGAACCGGCCACCTGTGGGACAGGATTTAGGAAACTCTACCCCTAGCTTTGTCATGGTATCATCTTTATCCATAGGTCTGAAAAGGGGAAGGCTGGAAAAAAAAAAAAAAAAGGATTTGAAAATAGCCAGCTGAAAGCAGTGGTGGACAGGATGGTTTGGGTCTTGATACTTTGAAACCAGTATCCTATCTCAGTAATCAGAAGGGACTTGCAACCACCTGGCTCACTTTTAAACTTGGTTCACTAAGACGAATCTTGCAAAATAAATTCCTCTTCTTAAACACTTTTCAGAGAAGGCTGTGGGGTGGAAAGTTGAGAGTTGGTGATTAGGAAGTGACACCAGGGAATGCCTACTTTCACTCTGATACCAGTTGCACCTAACACCTTGACTCTGGAAAACAGCAATGGTTAAGAAATCCATACCCCCCCTTTCGTGTTCTGGAACTGGCTTACTGTGCAGAAACTTCCCTCTCCATAGGGCTTAGATCTGAGTCATGACTGACCCCCTTGTTGAAGAGCCTCCATAATGGCCCCTCCTGAGGAATGAGCTGAACTCTGATCCACTGCCTCTCACCTGCTTCTTTCTAGACTTGCTTACTCCTCCCCAGAAAAGGAGAACCCTTTCCTGGCTAACCTCTGAGATGCTTGTAGATCTCCCGGTCATAGGTCTTACTACTGCGATAGCTCCCTTCTGCACCAGCACCCCTGCCCTTCGCAATCATCTTTTTGAATAAAGTCTCTCCTTGCCTAAGTCTGGATTTTTCTATTTGACAATGAGAAAAATAAAGAGAAACTTGAGTCTGGGCCACTGTTTGCCTGTGAGTCTGAGCTGTGAAGTCAGCACAGACTTTCTCTCCCAGGTTCCTGAAATGGTTCTTTGGTCCCACTCCATGAGCCTTTATAGGGTTGGGGCGACAGAGTCGAGAGAGAATCAGGCTGGAAGACAGGACCCCTGGTCTCTAGTCCCACATCAGCCACTTACAACAGGAGCCATGTAGCTCTTAGACCTCAGCACAAGTAATGCCTTAAAGAAACTCTTGAGTCTTTTATTTCAGTTCTTTTTTCTTTTTTTAAGATTTTATTTTATTTATTTTAAAGAGAGAGTGTGGGAGGAGGGGCAGAGGGAGAGGAACAAGAAGACTCCCGCTGAGTGAAGATCCTGACTCAGGGCTCGATCCCAGGACCCTGAGACCATGACCTGCACCAAAATCAAGAGTCAGCAGCTTTGGGGCACCTGGGTGGCTCAGTCGTTAAGCCTCTGCCTTCAGCTCAGGGCGTGATCCCGGATTCCTGGGATCGAGCCCCACATCAGGCTCCTCCTCTGGGAGCCTGCTTCTTCCTCTCCCACTCCCCTGCTGTGCTCCCTCTCACGCTGGCTGTCTCTCTGTCAAATAAATAAATAAAATCTTTAAAAAAAAAAAAAAGAGTCAGCAGCTTAACCAACTGAGCCACCAGCACCCTTTTTATTTCAGTTCTAGTGGCTGCAACTCTGTGATTGACTAGACTTCCAGCCATTAACATCTTGATCTTCTAACATCTTCTAATAGTGTTTTTTGGTCCCAATCTTTCAACTAGGTTCATATCAATAACTGCTGCTTTTCACTATTTTGTGTGCGGTAGTGCGCGTGTGCTTATGTGTGCCCTGTGTGCGGATGTGAGGTTCCTAGGAGGCCGGCAGTGTCTAGGGTGTTCTGGACAACTCATTTGATTTTCTTTCTTCCTGTCACTGGCCTCCGCTAAATTGATTTGCTCTTCTTTGGCACCTTCCCCTTATGGTGGTCAGTAGTGTTTGCTTATGTGGGTGTGAAAGTATATGCTACTGGTGCGGATCTGTAGTGAACTTATCTATGATTTTCCCAGTGCATGGACAGAAACCCTCTGCTTGGTCCCCGCAATGTTCACTTAGTGTTGACACATTTCAGTAAAAGATCACAGCAAAAGCCCCAGAGACAAGATGACTGTATCAACTAGTTGTTTTTTTTAATGTAGGCTTTCAAATTTTATTTCATTATTTATTTTTTAACAAAGGAAACTTCTGTCAAACAAAATTACATGTCAAGATCCATCTGAATCACAGAACACAAAGCAATGGAGCTTCTTTGCAGCAACAGGGTTGTAGGGGGCTGGAAATCTGCCCTGGTCTTCCCTCTGATGCCCTCTAGGGTTCCTGAGGGCCAGCAAACAGTGTGAAAATCACACATCTAGGCCAGTCACTCATCCCACCCACCCCCCCATCAAACAGTCCTCAAATTACGTATATGTATTTTTTTTAGCTCTTGTTATTTTATTTTTTTGAAGTTTTTATTTTAATTCTAGTTAGTTTACATACAGTGTTAGTTTCAGGTTAGTGTCAGGTTGGCCAGTCATTCATTTCATTGGCAGAGAGGGTGAGGCTTAAAGCAAGTGTCTTGCTCATGACCACCTAGCTGGTTAAAACAGAACTAAGGTCCTGCCTGGGCCTTACATCTTCCTCACATGGGCCACCCCCCCTCCCTCCAAGAGATCACCACTTTACCTTCTTCACATGGTCCCCAGACCCACTCTGGAAAGCCACTGTGTGTTCTAGGTATGTCTTCCTTCTGTGGGGCCCCAACCCCACTGGCTTTTGGACTGAATTATTCTGGAAGAAAGATATGAAGATGGGGAGGGAAGGAAGAAGGTCAATCACTTTTTAAAAGGTGCTGTAACACTAAATATTCAGCTCAGCTCTCCATGGCCCTCAAACATTTTAAAAAAATGCAACTTACAGAAATACGATAGTGATATTTGCTATTTGCTGATTGGCAATACACATTCTTTATTTTAGGATTGGACTTCAGTCAGTTTTAAAATTGGATTTGTGCTTCAGAGAAAACCAATCCTATTTCAAAATGCTCAGGATCTCTCTGAAAAATACCAGAACATAGATATGTAAGAATTTGAATAAAAATTTAAGCTCCAAATTACATCATTAGTAATATACCCCTGCAGGTGAGCATTACTTGGTGGCAAGACATATATCACTGCCAGGAGGCTATGAAGTGAAGAAGAGGCAAAAATTTTGCAGCCTGGTGGATTAAAGAAATCTATCAGGCTGATTTAGTACTGTGCCCAAGAGAGACTAGAAGTCCTAAATATTTAAGCTTATTGTATTTGGCTTGAATGTGCCAGTTTTATAAGATGGTCACATACAAGATTCACTTTGGCTCCCAAACCCCGGGTTGCAGAAGCCCCAGATTCTCCAGGAGCTTCCTGGCATTTCCCATGTCCTGTGTAGGTAGGTTAGGACCATGTGACTAGTTTTGACCAATGGGCTCTAGGAGGAAATGGCAAGTGTCACTTCCAATCTAAGGCATCGAAGAGCTGGGATAAGTTTCCATGTCCTCCTCTCTTCCTGGGGCAGTCTGGAAGTTCTACAGGGGGATGGAAGCATCACAAGATGAAGACCACAGAGGAAAAGTGCCACTTTCATTACATGATGTCAAACTATCAACATGACTTATCTGTTGACAATGACCTTGATCGCCTGACTGAGGAAATGTTTATCAGGCTCCTCCACTGTGAGGTTACTCTCCTCCCTTTCCACACCCTATGACGAATTATATTTCCTGAAGCTCGAGTAACTACATAAATTATCCAAAATTCTTCTACATGGGAGATGTGTCTATCCCCTCCCATTTGTTTATTTATTCTAGCTTTTCTATCAGTCTGGACTCATGGATATTTATTTTATGCTTTGGGTTACAATCTAATATTCCTTTATTCTGTTGCTCCAATTGTTCTGCCCTGGTCATTGAAAACTCTTTCATTGGTTCCTGTGTCCCTTTGACATCATTGTGTTTTTTGTTTTATGCTTTTTAGCCCTTCCTTACATTTTGGCATTACACGATGTTCCAGGCTCATCTTGTACATTCGCCTCAGCACTAGAATCAGCATTTCTTCAAGGAGCCCTAGTTCCTGCGATTAGAGAATGGTATTAGAAACCAAGGTCTGGGAGCTAGGTGTGCTTTTTTGCTACTGGGGTCAATTGCTTCTAAGCTCTCTTAACTGACAGAGCAAGGAAATAAGCATGTTTATGGAACACATGCATGTACGCTTACCTATAAACACTTCTAATCATAATGCTTCTGTAGTTTCAATTTTTGTTTTTTAAAAATAACTTACTAATTTTCAAATTTTCTTGGTTTTCGATAATATCTCCATTTAAGAATATGAAATTCCCCGAGCATAGCATTCGCTTTATCTTACAAATTTCATATGCATTTTAAATTATTATACAATTCAAAATATTTTGTAATTTTTGTGGGGATTTCTTCTTTAATCTATAGGTTATTTAGAAGGGTATTTTTAAACTCTCAAACATGACGATTTCATAGTTCTCTATTCGATCATTGATTTGCAGATTTATATCTTAATGGTCCTATGATCAGAGAACACAGTATATGATCGTAATTATTTGAGATTGGTGGATACTTGATTAATGGTTTAGCTTAATAGCAATTTTTAGAAATGTTTCGTGTGTGCTTGAAAGAATATGCATTCTGCTGTTCTTCCATGTGATTTCTATATGTGTACATGCATCCTTCCAAATCTTTACTGAGTTTTTGTCTGCTTGTTCTATCGGTAACCAAAAGAGGTATACTCATTTCTCCCCTGCAATTGTGGATTTATCTTCTGCTCTGAGGCCCTGTCAAATTTTGCTTTATAGTTTATGAGTTTATCCTATTAGGTACATGCAAATTATTAAAGTTAGACCTTCCTGATGACTTGAAGAAGAATATTATGAAATGTCTCCCTTTATCATTTGTGATGCTTTTTGCTTTCAAGTATGCCTTATCTGATATGATAAGGCTACAGCTTTCTTTCTGTAGTGTTTGAATGGTACATCTTTTACTTTCATCCTTCTTGGAAACTAATAATTTCTGCACGTCCCTCATCATTAGGCTTTTCTTCTTTTCTAGTCTGACAGTCTCCTCTTTTAATCAAGTCATTTAGTCCCCTTCTATTTAATATTACTTACAGATATATTTGGGTTTAAGTCTACCATCTTATTCGGTGTGATTTGGTCCATCTGTTTCATGTTCTCTTTTCTTCCTTTTGGATTGATTAAGAATTTTTTATTGTTCCATTTTCCTCTCTGTTAGCTTGCAAATTATATACTTTTAAACAATTCTGTTAATGGAGACTATAGAGAAGCAGCCTTGAAACAACAGACCATGGGCAAAATCCAGCCCATTGCCTGTTTTTTCTATAGCCTGTGAGTAAGAAGAATAACATTACATGACATGTGAAAATTAAATGAAGTTTGCATTTATTGTATATAAATAAAATTTTATTGGAACACTCACTCATTTATGTATTTTCTATGCCTGCTTTCCTGCCGCATGGTAGAATTGAGTACTTGTGAGAGAGACTATGTGTGGGGCTCTCACAGTTTCTTTCACAATGTCTATAAAATATTTACCATCTGGCTGCTTATAGAAAAACTTGGTCAAACTGTGCCCTAGAGATTTCAACATATACCTTTAACTTAAAGTCTTTTACTGCTTAGTCTTTTATGTCATTGTTGCCATATATTTTAGTTTCATTTCAAATCCATCAAGATATTATCTTGCTTTATACATTTAATGTTTATTTAAACTTGCCTACATATTTACCTCTTCCTTTGTACTTATTTCCTTTATGCTTCTTTGACCTTCCATTGGCAATCAGTGTCCTTTTTGGTGGAGGTCTGCAGACAGATTCTTTCAGGTTTTGCTTGTCTAAAAATGTCTTTATGGGGTGCCTGGGTGGCTCAGTCCATTAAGTGTCTGCCTTCAGCTCAGGTAATAATCTCAGGTCCTGGAATCGAGCCCCACACGGGGCTCTCTGCTCAGCAGGGAGTCTGCTTCTCCTTCTCCCTCTGTGCATTCTCTCTCTCTCTCTCTCTCTCTCTCAAATAAATAAATAAATAAATAAATAAATAAAATCTTTAAAGAATGTCTTTTTATTACTTTTACTCTTGAAATTTTTTTTCCCTCTGTGTAGAATTCTAAGATGAAATTCATTTTTTTCAGTGCAGAAATATATCATTCTTGGGTACTCCAGTGTCATATGCAAAATTCTAAGGTGGCCCTCAAGATTCCGCCAGCTGGTGTACACACACCTTCTTTTAGTTAGTCAGTCAAAGATTAGATTTCTGTGAAAGGATTTTTGCAGATGTAATTAAGATCTCCAGATCAGTTGACCTTAAATAGGGGGATTATCCTCAATGGACTTGGCATACTCAAGTGAGCCTTAAAAGGGTTGGGCCTTGGGGGCCTCAGTGGCTCAGTCAGTTGAGTGTCTGCCTTTAGCTCAGGTCATGATCCCAGGGTCCTGGGATCTAGCCCTGTGTTAGGCTCCCTTCTCAGCAGAGAGTCTGCTTCACCTTCTGCCCCTCCCCCGACTCGTGTTCCCTCTTGTTCTCTCACGTTCTCTCTCAAATAAATAAAATCTTAAAAAAAAAAAAAAAAGTTGGGGCTCTTCCTGAAAAAAGAAGTCCAAGTGTGGGAAGGATATGATGTGAGGAAGATTCTTTGTTGCTGGATTTGGAGATGGAGGGAGCCACATAGCAATGAACATGGGTGGCCTGGAGGGTATCAGAATGGCTCCTGGCTGACAGTCAGCAAAAACCAGGGGTCTTAGTTCTACAGCCACAAAGAATTCAATGCTGCTAATGATGAGAATGAACTTGCAAGTGGATTCTTCCCCAGAGCCTCCAGATGACAAGGCTGGCCAACACCTTGATTTCAGGGTTATAATGAGCGGAGGGTCCAGCTAGGCCATGCCTGGACTTCTGACCCGTGGAAACGGGGAAATAATAAGTGGGTGTTGTTTTAGGCACTAAGTTGGTTGCAAATTGTTACACAGCAACAGAAAACTAATACATCTGGCTTCTGTTATTTTGACATCTATATTCTGAAGATATTCTTTTGGAGAGTAACTCCTTTCCCCCTTCCCCTCTGTTTGATGTATTCTCTTTATTTCTCCTAGAAATTTTACTGTGATGTGTTTGGGTGCTATTTTCCTTGTATTTATCCTACTTGGGATTCACAGATTGTTAAATCTGCATATTGATTTTTTCTTCAGTTTTAGAATATTCTTAGCCATTGCTTCTTCAAATATTGCTTCTGCTCCACCTTCTCTCTCCTCTGTATCTGGGATGTCAAATTCCATGTATGGCAGAATTTCTTACTGTATATTTCTTGATTCTAATCTTTATTTTCCATCCCTTTGTCTCTCTGCGCTTCCAGATTGATATTTTCTCCTGATCTATATTCAGTGTCCTATTATCTCTTCATCTGGGTTTAGTCTGCTGGAAATTCACCGAGTTCTTAATTTTATTATATTTTTCAAGCTTAGAATTTCCATTTTTTATAGTTGACAGTTCTCCACTAAAATTCAACCTTAGTCTTTATGTGAATATAACAGTTATAGTGATTAAGTCTGTGCCTTCCTGTGCTGGTTTCTATTGTTGATTGTTGTTTGTTGTTCGGGATGTCTTATCTTGTCAGGTGTCTGATTATTTTTAGTTGTATATCAGACATTTATTTACAGAATGGTTTGTAGAAATAATTTGAGGACCAGGATGATGATATCTGCTTCAGAGAGTATTTACGTCTATTTTTCATTGTTGTTATGGTTGTTGTAGTTATTATATGTCTGAGGGTCTCACCACTTCAAAATAATCTTAATTCAATTTAATGGACTGAAATGATTTAAAAGGGAGATGTCCTATGAGTGCCTACTTCCGGTTTATTCTACTCCTAAAGTGTAGCTTTTTGGTTCCCAATGCAAACACTGTGAGACTGTCAGAGAGCCGCTAAGGTTCTCAGCGTTTCAGTGATCCCCTCAAGGACTGGCAGATGACCACAGGAGGAAAAGCTGCCCCAAACACTGAACTTATTTTCCTGAGCCCCTTTTTACCCCAGGATCTTGATTTTACCATCTTGTCAGCTCTCAGTGCCTTCAAGTTAATTAATTTATTTTATTTATTTTTTAAGATTTATTTATTCACTTGAGAGAGAGACAGCATGCATGAGTTGGGGAGGGGCAGAGGGAGAGGAAGAAGCAGACTCCCTGCCGAGTGGGGATCCTGACTCAGGGCTTGATCCCAGGACCCAGAGATCATGATCTGAGCTGAAGGCAGATGCTTAATCAGCTAAGCCACCCAGGCGTCCTTGCCTTCAAGTAGATTTAAAAAATATTTTGTCCAACTTTTTAAATTGTTCTCAGCAAGAGATTTGGTCTTATTTACCTTGGCTGTTATTACTGGAAGCAGAAGTTTGGCGCTTCTCTTTTGATTTCTGTGCATGAGATATTGTATGAGCAGGTAAAATCCCCTATTATTCTTCCTTTAAGCTTTTTAATCAGTTAAATTGAAGACAAACCAAAGATTTCAAGGGAAGCACTTAAGCTTTTGTCATCTTTTAACTATTTCATCTGTACAACCAAGGATTTGCAAACCAAAGCAGAATATAAATAGTTGGATGATGAAATTCCTATAGGATGACACAAATCCTCATTTCAGATATTTTTATTAATCAAAGGGTCTTTTAATTCTCATGGACAGCCTTTGTAATAAATCATGTTGTAAGTTTGAATACATGAAATAATATATACCAATAAGACTCCAATTTGGTTTTTGAGTTTCATGAGATTAATTTTGAAGGTAGAATTTCCATGCCCAGAAGTTTGAAAATAATAAACAAATCTAACCAACTAACTTGAGCCAAATAAACAAAATTATTTTGGTTCTATGTGTTAGCACGCGAAATAACCCTCAAATACTACATTGGGAGGCTTCCTGGGCCTTACTCCAAAGTAGAGATGGATGAGCACGTCAAAATGATTCTTGAAACTATCTTGAAAAAGATAATTTGGGGTACATTTAGCAACCCTTAAAGCAGAGGCTTTCAGCTGGTAACTTGTGAGTCAGATATATTTTGCCTTCACATTGCATTTTCGTCTTCTGCATTTGCTGCCAGCATTTTTAAATTGGAAGATTTTATCTAGAACAAAATCTATATTTCTGACTTCTCTTAGACAATTGGAAGAAATGCACTGGTACTTCTCACATGACAATATTGGGTTGGAGCTTAATAGATGTTGTCAGCTGTATTCATTTCCTAGGGCGGCCATAATGCAGTTCCACAAACTGGCTGGCTGAAACAACAGAAATGTATCGTCTCTGTTCTTAGAGGCTGGAAGTCTGAGATCAAGATATCAGCAGGATTGGTTCTTTCTGTTGGCTGGAGGGGGAATCTGTACCAGCCTTTCTTAATTTCTGGTGGTTTGCTAGAAATCTTTGGCGTTCCTTAGCTTGTAGACCCATCACCCTGATCTCTGCCTCCATCTTCCCATGACATCCTACCTGTGTGCATATCTGTGTCCAAATGTCCTCTTTTTATAAAGACACCTTACATTGCACTAGGGGCCCACCTTACCCTAGTATGACCTCATCTTAACTGATTACATGTGCAACAACTCTGCTTCCAAATAGATCACATTCTCAGGTACTGAGGGTTAGGACTGCAACATATGAATTTGGGGCAACACATTTCAACCCCTGACACCCTCCCTGGAGGCGCCATGCATTCCTCTGTTCCCTGCACTTGCCATCTGATCAAGTATTCATTTTTGTTCCTCTCCTGGCCCATTAAGGCATTTAAATTTGTGAAACTTGTCCTAAATCCCACAGGTTTGGGAGGCTGTGCACTTGGCAGGTGGACTTAAATCTTATGGAATCATAGGATCATGGGACATCAGAAGTGGAAGGAAACCTAGAGTTTAACTAACCCCTTGCCCTATTGCAGAGGGTAAATCCAAGAAATGCTCCAACTGGCCTATTTGGAAATACTTTCCACAAAGGTTCTGGAACTTCTTACTGTTTGCCTAAGACTTTTAAAAACTCCATCACATTGAATTTATTTGAAGAGGGAGACAAGTCTTATCTGAAGCTCCCCTTTCAGGTCCATTACATAGGAAATAAATCCCTTTCCTCTAAACTTTTCCCAGGAACTGGTACTATGGGAATTGGTTCATCCTGCAGGGCCTGTAGTATTTTTTGTTTGTTTATTTATTAGAGTATTTGCAATGGACTTATTCTTTAGAAAATAAAGAGGCTTTCCAACTAAATAGGGCCACTGTGTACAAATTAGCTCAGGAAAGGACGCTTCTCAATGGTTCAGCTGTTTCATAGGCCACTTAACATACAGCATGGGTAAACACGAGTTCCCATCTACAAAGGGTTTTTCTAAATTTATAGCTTCTAAACAGCTATTAATTTTGCTACCAGATGGGTCACAAGAGGCAAGCCGATAAATCTTTCATCTGCAATGGATCATGTTTTCCCATATGTATGTTTATTTTCAGAACCTATGTGTGTTTCAGCCAGGGCACAGCTGATCTCCCACAAAAACCATGCTGGTGAACAAGAAGGAATCCATAATACGCGGTGCCCACCTGCTCTTGATAAATTCAGACTCTGTGCATTTTCAAAGGGGAAGCCAAAGAAATCCTGGTTCTGCATATCATCCCATAGAGCAGATGATTATCAAAGTTGATATGCATTATATTGACTTTCAGTGTATCAGTCAACAGTGATCAGCCCTTAAAGGCCATTGTTAACTCCCTTTTCTCCCCCGAAGAAGCTTGCAGTTCATTTTTTCCCCCAGAATTACAATGAAATGGAAACATTTTTTCATTACCAGCTCATAATGGCCTAAATCAGCCCTTCCGGTATTTGCTGCCAATTTAGATCCGTTACAGAGTAAATATTAAATCACTTAATTTTCTCCCTAACATAGTCGTCACTGACTATAATTTGCCTGACATAAAATGAATGTAATTTCAAGTATATGTACAATCAATATAACAAGAAATAGATGACATTTGCCAAAGACAGCAGAATTCGTACAATATTAATGTGCTGGTCCCTCCAGGTGTTTTGACATTTCTTATTAGGAAACTCTCCTTTTCTATGAAGACTGAAAAAGAAAGGCTTAAAATTCAAATAATGTTTGCCAATATAGTTTATAGTTTGCCAAGTGCTTTCACGACCTCGGTCTCACGTGTTCCAAAATGAATAGTAACTCTAAGAAATAGTTAAGGCCATTTCTGTTTTCTGAAAGACACTGACGCTTGAGAAAGCTAATGACTCATCCAAAGGACACAATCTAAGAGTGGAGCGGGGCTCAGACTCAGGTTCTCTGCCCCTCGAGGACAATGTTCTTTCTTCTATATCATGTTGCTTCTCGAAATATTGCGCTTCAGTATTTCTTTACCCATTAGTTTTAAGAAGCCCCACTCCAGGGCACTCGAGAACACGAGCACACACTGTCATTTGCGGCCACTGTTCTAATGTCCTGAGGCCACCAGTTGTGTGCTGGGATTTACTTGATGGTAACTGCGTCATGCAAATGGATGCCTGGAAAATTATCTCCAAGTGTCACTGGCTACCACTTGTGTGCACTGCCTTTGGTCAAAGGGAAAAAAGCTTTAGTGTTGACTTCAAAGGGAGAAAGAAGCCGCCCTTTCTTTATCAGGGGCTCAGAACACCTGCAAGTGATTTTCATCATCTCTATACCTTTCTTCGGCAGCTTCTTCAAAGGGACAAATTAAAAAGACCATCTTTAAATAAACTAGACTTGTGTGGGCTTCCTTGCATTTGCATAGAAATTAAAGGAAGACAGTATTTTTGTTACAAAAATAACTTCTTGATAACAGCTTGATATGAACTATTGCTTGCATGGCTTTGCATGGGGCAGGAATTATTACATTGACTGTGCACTTTGGCTTTGGGCTTGGGCCTACTCGGCTGGGGCTCAGGCCCCAGGGGAACCCCAGAGTTTTCACCTTTCCAAAGAAAGGAGCTCTATGTCCCCTTTGCATTAAATATGACAACAGTTTAGGCCCTTCCCCCAATAAATTGGTAAGATTTGCATTTAGCAATAACGATGATGTTGGTGATGGCTGTGTTTATTGAACACTCCTGTGTCAAACACTGGGCTAACTGCTTACCATACAATAGGACACAGACTCTGAAGCTGAACTACCTGAGTCTCTATCCTTCCTCCTGCACTGACTGGATATGTAACTGTGGTTGAGTTACGTCTCCTTATTGTGCCTCAGTTTATGCATCTGTAAAATGGGAACATATACTCCTCTTTTACTTTCTGTTGTTGTGGGAGTAAAACGAGTTGTCACACGTCAAGAGCTGAGAACAGTGAAGGCACGTGGTCGGAACAGAATGAATGGTAGTTGTTGTTGCCGTTGTAACGATGACAGAAATAATGCTGCCCCCAACCACATGAGTGTTGAGAAGCATATTTACCCTGACTTTACTCCTTTTTCCCAACTTCAGAAAACTGAAGGCTCGGACAAAACTTCCATGAGTTGGTCAAGGTCTAACAGTAAGTAAATGGCTGAGCCAAGAGAAGAACTGGTTTATGTGCCCAGGACTATCACCATAAGTAGTCCAATCCGCTGGTCCCCCAGCCAAACTGGTCAAACAGCCCACAGTCAAGGACCTGAAGGGGAGGGAAGTCAGTGAGCTTCGAGGTGTCGCAGAACGAACATGGGATTTGGAATTCGGTCTTGTCCTGACTCCACGTCTCATTAACTCAAGTCAGTTAACTTCTCTGAGTTTCACTTTCTGTAAAAATGACCCTGATCTAACCCATTCTATAGGATTGTTCAGAGAAGGGAAGAAATACCATATCTGAGAGCGTTTTGTAAATTCAAATGTCATGTAAGAAATCATTCATTAATTTTTAAGATCTTACAGAATGATTTTTATTTTTTTACTTATGTATTTAGTACTGTTTTGGATTAAACTGACTAAACCACCTGGTTATTTCTTGCCCCATAGATGGAAGCCAGTGGTTTCTTTAACCTACTAGCCTACAAATCAGGCTTGAAACAAAGGTTGGAAAATGTCCCAACCCCTAAAAACAGGGACCCCGTTCGCTCTCCCCCAGAAAATGAAATGTATAGTTTTTAAACCCGTTAATTGAATGATGCATCCGTTCCCTTACTGTATTTCCTTCTGTGCACCAGACATTATGCTGGTAATAGCATGAATAATGCATAAGCTTTGCCCTCAGGAGGCTAATCAACTTCATAAACAGATCATTATAACCCACTGTGTTAAGTGGAGTACTATATAATTGTGCTAAGGAAACCTTTGTCTAGAAGGGAGTGTACAGAAGACTTCCTGGAAGAAATGACATCTAAGCTAAGTCTTAAAAAAATAGTTATTGGTAGCTAAGTCTATGGCTTACACTTGCTTGATGGCCCGACCTTAGGGTTAACTCAGTCCAGAAATGACTGAAGAAAATCAATGTCTCAGCCAAGAATGTCCTTCGACAACCTGCTGACTGCATGGGGCTTTTCTGTTGCCAGTGTCTTAGGGCAGATGTTTGCAAACCTAGCTTATTCAACATGTGAGTTTCCTCCAGTGGACCATGCTTGCCATTTCCTCTTAGAATGACCACAAATAAGTACTCACCTTTATGTCCGTGCTAAGGCCAAAGATAAGAGTGAATTCAAATGGGGCGCCTGGGTGGCACAGCGGTTAAGCGTCTGCCTTCGGCTCAGGGCGTGATCCCGGCGTTATGGGATCGAGCCCCACATCAGGCTCCTCCGCTGTGAGCCTGCTTCTTCCTCTCCCACTCCCCCTGCTTGTGTTCCCTCTCTCGCTGGCTGTCTCTATCTCTGTCAAATAAATAAATAAAATCTTTAAAAAAAAAAAAAGAGTGAATTCAAATGAAAGTCTTGTAGGAGCTAAAACAAAATGAAGGGAATAAGATAAAATCAGACCAGAATTCGTGGGCGTGAATTTCCACCTGTGAAGAAATAGTCTCATTATCACTTGAAAAGATTTTGGCCTTGGAGCACCTGTGGGTATTGCTCCATAAATGTCGTCTCACCTGCAGTAAAAACAGTCGTGCTGGCACCGGCTTGAGAGTTTACCAACTCCCCTAAAGGCAAAGGGTTTGGACTATTAATTAGGGTAGAGGGAGAGGAAGGACAGGCTCAGAGGAGCCAGGGGGATGTCATAGTCACACGTCTCTACTCCGCAGTTGGGTCAAGCAGAGCCATCTGCTTGCTTAGAACTGGTTAGAAAAGTAGGTTGAACTTCGGACATCACAGGCTGACAGCTGTTTGTTTATGTGACTAAGAAATGAAATGTGTCCCCTAAGGACCAAAGGTGATGGGGGGGCAGGAGGGAGGTGGGGAGGGGACTACTTTGGACTCAGATCTTATCATGATCATGTGGACCCTTGACACCAGACTGCATATATGTATTTATTCTCTGAATTTTTCCCCGTGGTTACGTTGTAGTGAGTGGTGTGTGGACAAACACTGTAATCACTAAAATTAGTGACAATACATGCTTTGAGTTATGACAAGTGAGCTCTGTTGTTGGCCTTGGAAATTTAGATGCGCCATCTAGTGGAAAGAGTGGAGATTTCCCCGTGATCAAAGTGGTCCTTCTTGGCACTGGGGTTATTTCACCCAGATGGCTTCCTGAATACTTCCTCTCCCAGAAAATCAATTCCCCTTTCCAGGCGGTATGTGTTTGAAGTTGTTTTGAAATCCATGGGTCCCTGTAAAGCTCGTCCCCTTCTAGAAATCGGTTTGTCCCAGCCGTCACTTCCTGTCTGCTGAAGCCGATTTAATTAAACTGGGTCTCAAGGGAGGGGCCAGACTTTACCAATTAGAAGACAGAGTAGAACAGGGCAAAAGGGCAGGTGTGGGCAAGAGCCAGGGAGAGTGAAGGAGCCGCCCCCACCACGCCTGGGGACATAGAGTACTCCTCTGGGGCTGCAATTGCTGTCGCGTCTACAGGGTCTGAGGTCTGGCAGTGAGCGAGGAGCCAACGGCAGGTGTGAGCAGTGATGCGGTGGGAACAGAGCTGAGTTGCAGAGAGACAGCTTGGTGTCATGCAAGGAGAGGCCAAGGGCAGGACGCCTGTGTGCTCCCTGTGACAGTGGTCCAGCCGGGAGTGGATGAGGGCCTGAATGACAGACATGCAATAGGGAGGGGTGGGGAATGCAGTGAGGAAGTTTTGAATGGATGGAATCTTCAGACTGAGAGAACCACTGAGTTATGGAACGGGGCTCCCAGGGGCAGAGCTAAGAACGGGGCTGTAACCGCTGTGTCCTGTGCCTTGCACACGGCAGCAGCCCTAATCTGTTGGCAGGTAGGAAGTAACAGATTGGGAGGCCCTGCCTGATTACCTCTATTTTCTTAATGAGGAGGAGGGGAGTAGGGGGAGTGGAGTGCAGTCAGGAGCTTGGGGATGGCTTGGAAGGGGGAGCTGAGAAGTGAAAGCCTGGCCAAAGACCAAAGGTCTTGCTTGGGATCAACACTACCCAGTGATGTGGGCATCTGTCCAGTGGGGTTGTGCCATTTTCCCTGGCTACACAGGGCTGTCAAAGCAGAGGGAGAGAGTAAGGTTTGCAGGAGGCCAGAGAGGGAGAAAACCCATCCCCATGACCATCAGCCCTGTCCTTTGAAAACAAACCATTGACTGTAGTCAGCACTTTGAGACATGGTAGCTTGGTGGGTAAGAACTCAGTCCCGCCTTGGCTACCAGCAAGGCAGTCCTTCACGCTCCAACCTCTGTTTCCTCGTCTTGAAAGCAGAGATAGTAACAGAGTCTATGCCATACGTAGCATGTGACACAATGTGATCCTTTATACAAGGTGCTTGGCAGAGGGCCTAGAGCACCGCTGCTGCTGAGTTGATATTAGCTATCATTTGTGGGGGGAATGAGCATTGCTCAGAACAGTCCATACATGGCCTGTAAAGAACACAGAACTTAGAGCATCGTTCCAGAATTTAACACTTACTCTGCCACCTGACTTTCTGGGTTAGGACGGAGTTCATGGGTGATGGTCCTCCCCCGCCCCCTCCGTTTCTGGTGTTTGACTTAAATGTATGACAAGGAGACCTCTCTCATTCTGGATATGTAGACAGGCTACATTTATCTCATTGACTCCCTTTACTCAGCAGCTGGGTATTTTCACACTGAGGCAATCTACAAAACCAAAACATGATATTCACTCTCGACTAATTTGGTAGTTAAATAACAAACGTCTTTAGGCTTTTCATGGAGGACAAATAAACTTTTCGCTTCTTTCTGCATGTGCCTGTTTGCATGGGGAGACGGAATTACTATAATGAATGCTGGATTTTAAAACACCAACATGGGAAAATAGCTAACATCATCCTGACAGGTGTGAGTCAGACCCTGGGAGATGACGAGTTGTTTGGATAAATGTGATTTATTATGTACACAGAAAAAATACTAAGGAAGGCAACAAACAGAGAAATGAAGCCACACACCAGCGTGACAACTGCAAGGCACTCCGGGGACCCTGCTGGGGACGGGGAGTTTGTCACTCTGTATGAAATCGACATATTCCTGCCAAAGATAGGGCCCAGGTGGTGCCCTATGTGCTATCTACCCTTCCTGCCTCCTGGGCATCAATCTGATTTGTACTTTTCTGACTCGGGTGGTTTTTCTGGGGGCCACACTTTAGAAAAAGCCTATAGTTCTAAACCCACTAGACCCCCTCCTCCTGATTCCTGGAGCGTCCGGGAGAAGTAAGAGTTGAAGAATCTCTGTCACAGGGCTCTGGGTCCACTCCCCAGATACAGGAAATACTTGTGGGGTTTTTTTTAAGGCTGTTTTAAGAACAATCCAAAGAAGTTTCAAGAGAAAATAACTATTAAAAGTGTGCAAGCTAAAAAACTTAATAGAAGACAAAGTAAAAGATGTGGGTGAAGGACTGGAAATAAATCCTAGAAAAGCTACAATTCATCAGGACTGAAGGAAAATCCTTTTCTGTTGGTTCATGGGTCACTGGTTTGTGAAACAAGAAGCAAAGCGAGAGTGAAATCTGGAGTTAGACACAGTCAGCTCAGCACCCCGGCCTGCTGCCTGGAACTTTGCCCGCGTGGGAAGGGGAGCGGGACGTGGGGCTCCAAATGACAGGGGAACGAAGCCACCCATTAATCAAAAGGCTCTGATCCAGTGTTGCTTGGCCTTTTCCCCATCATTCCTCCCACCCCTTAAGGAGTCTTTTAAGGTAGCATTTTCCTACCTGCTCCTCCCCATGAAATTTTCATACCGCGGATGTAGCTGTTTACGTACTGTGGCCCTTTGAAAGGCCTCAAGCCATTAGAATCGCTAAAATTTGTGCCTTCCAAGAACCCCTTTCTTCACCCCTCGGGAGCGCCAGTGCCCTCGGGACTTCCTATATGCCTGGCACTGACACACATTCTTCACCTCTTCCATCATTCCCATTTGGCCTGTGAGGCTTGAAGGCTGGGGTAGCTTGTTCCAGGCCAAAAAGGAGTCTCACAGCCTCTTCTCTTAACCGCTACACCCCTGCTCACGTCAGGATCCCCATATGACCTGTCATAACCACCGTGCTCTCCTGCCGTCACAGCTGGGATGGAGAAATCAGGTCCCTGTGGCCGGGGTTCACGGGACCATCACTGGTGCCCAGGGGTTCCTTTTGTGAGCATTCTTCTTGGGGCTAAGAGCAGATGCAGGCTCTGGTACCCGGTTCCTGAGCACTAACTCTTCTGTGTCCTGAATGGCTGAAGATGATGGTGAGTGAGGTCAAAGGCACAGCCCCCGAGGAGCAGAGTGTGGAAAAGCCCACGGGTCACCCCGCCACCAAGGAGGAGGCAACAGTGCGGCCAGAGCACAAACGAGCTGGGGCATCATGTGAGACCTGGTGGAGCTGGGGGCGTGGGAAATGGGCCTCTGCCTGTCACCCCACTTGCACCCTGCATGCATCCAGACTGCAGGATGTAGCTACTGAATGCTAGATACGGAAGGCATGGAATCTCACTGCCCAGGTCATTTGTCTGCGGTGGGGCCCGGCCATTGGTATTATTATTATTATTATTATTATTATTATTATTATTACTATTACTATTATTATTTAATTTCCTGGGAAATTCTGATTGCAGCTAGAGTTAGGAGTCTCTAAACCAGACCAAACTTTTCTCCTTTGCTGGAACATCTGATGCATTCCTGTCTGTAGTGGTGGCTCACGTCAGCAATCCTCATGGTCAGAGTGGTAAAGGACATAGGAGACACTGGGGGGGAAGTGAATTGATCGATCGTAAATGCTTTTGACTACAAACAAAAATCCTGGCCAGAGTGATGCAAACAAACATGAGTTTATTTACCTGTTGTTCCACATACTGAAAAGACTGGCACACGTTCCAGTCACTCAAACAACGTCAGCACCAAAGTGTCTAGAATTCTCTTGGCTTTGATTTCATGGTTGCAAGGCGGTTGCTGCAGCTCCAGCCATCACATTTATATTTCAACAGAGAAAAAGAAAAGCACCTACAGAAAACCATTTATGTCTATTTGGTTACAATTGTGTCTATGCTACCCTCAGCAATGAGAGAAGGGGATTGAGTATTAATTTGGCTGACCTTGTATTTGACACAGAGGGTTAACATCTTTAGTTTTTAAAGGCTCTCTTGGTGATTCTGGTGTGCTTCTCTCCAAGTGTGTCCTGTACACTAGGAGTCATTGATCTAGACCAGCAGCCTCAAGGAAGGGCAATTTTGCCCCCAGCCCTGGTTGGAGCGTAGCACTTGGCAATATCTAGAGGCATTTTTGACTTATGATTGCAGGGGTGATACTGGCCCGGGGTGCTGTTCAACATCAACACATAGCCCTGCGCAACAAAGAACCTTCTGGTCCAAAATAGCAGTACTGCGGAGGTTAAGAAACCCTGGACTAGACCATCAGAGAACTTCCTGCTTAGTGTCTCCCTCTAGAATGCTACATCACAAAACACCCAGCCTCACACCAGGCTTCAGAAGCGCCGCTCCAATCCAAATGTCCTCTGTACATTCGCCAAGGTGAGGAGCCGAGCGTGTAGCTCTTCTCGTCCTAAAGCCCTAAAGCAAAAAAATCTTTACAATATTCCTAGCAGCTCTCCATATGCCGCCTGTACACTCTAGCTCTGGGAAGCTCCTTCCCTTTTTTTCACTTCCACATCCTACCCCCCTCTTTTTCTTTTAACTGAGATGTAAGTTACACAATTTTTTTTTCGAGAGAGAGAGTGCATGCATGAGTGGATGGGTGTGCATGGGGTGGGGAGGGGCAGAGGGAAAAGGAGAGAGAGAATCTTAAGCGGCTCCACGCTCAGCACAGAGCCCCACACAGGGCTCTATCTCATGGCCCTGAGATCATGACCAGAGCCAAAATCAAGAGTCAAAGGCTTAACCGACTGAGCCACCCAGGCGCCCTGAGTTATACAATTTCGAAGTGTACAACTCAATGATTTGAGTAGCTGTAACCATGCAGCTATGACTTGGTTCAAGATATAGCGCATTCCCATCACCCCAGAAGACTGCCCTGTGCTCCTTCTTAGTCATTATCACCTCTGAAAGGTAAACACTATGCTCACTTCTCTACCCAAGTATATATGTACCACCATTTATTTTTCTATCCTCCCATCAAAAGACTTCTGAATTGTTTCCAACTGGGGGCTATTGCTTTTTGTTGTTTGTTTGTTTTGTTTTGTTTTTCTTGTTCAACATATGTCCTCAATTCTCCAGGGCACATACCTAGGAATGGAATAGCTCAGTATCTAAGGTGAACTATGTTTAGCTTTAGTACAAGATGCCAAACAGTTTTCCAGAGGGGTTGGGCCAAATCACGCAACAGTGTCTGCAAATGTCCCAATTGTTCCGTATCCTTGTCAAGACCTGGTACTGTCTTCTTAATTTTAACCATTCTGGTGGGTGTATAGTCCTATCTCGTTGAGGGTTCTCATTTGTTTTTCCTAATAAGTAATGATACCGAGCACCTTTTTATTTGCTTATTATCTATCTTTTATGAGGAACTTGAGTTTTTTTGCCTATTTTTTAATTGGGTTGTTTGTCTTTTTTCTTATCGATTACTAAGAATCCTTTATATGTTCTAAAAAACCATCCTATTGGCTCAGAAGTATTGTTTAGAATTGCAAGAATTACTGCTGAAATGTCTTGCTCTTTTTCCCTTTGGAAATCAGAAAATGTTTGCAAAAACAAAGTGTCCATGCACAGCAGTTGAATGTGGCCTCTTTCTGCCAAACCCTTAATTCTCTTGTTGGATTATAAATGAGAAGCTTGCCCTTTGACAGGACAGTAAGGGCTCATGGTTTATATCGGGATTTTGATGTAATGTAAGATACTCACTGTACCTCGTTATCGCTTTTCGTGATGCCATCTTTTAGATTTTGATGTGTAGGAAAAAGAAAGCTTAAGAGGGAAAATCACCAATAAAATACCTATCTTGAATAATTTCTTGGTCCGGAAAGGCTAACTAACAATTATTCAAGATATGTATTTTCATAGAGCTGATTTTAAATAGCCTTTTTAAATAATAGCAGCCACTGATCCTGTTCTCTTACCAAATGCTTGGCTAGGCACATTACATACTTAATCCCATCTAAGTCTACAACAGCTCTGCAAAGTAAAAATGAGGAAATAGAACCACAGAGAGGTTGGAAATGTACCCAAGGCAAAGCTGGGATTTCCAACTTCAAAGCTCATGCCTCCAAAAGAGAAGATTATGCTTTTACATAGAATGAAGCTGATAAGTTGTACCTGAGAGTAAGCTTTAAAAAAAATATGTCTATGCAGCCTGGGTATTGTCCTATAAACTTCCCTTTCCAACAGAGTGGCTTGGAGTCTGGGTGCTATGATTGGCTTTTAGGAACATCTTGAACTTGAAAGTCAATGCTGAGGGTGACAGCTCCATGTGCCAAGTGTACAAATGCTTATCTGAAGACTTCCCGCGTGGGGCTAGGCTGGGGCTGCCCAGGCAGCAGAGTGAAAGGACTGGAAGGCAACCTCTCCGCCCAGATATCAGATGCCAGTGAATCTGCATCTGTCTTTCCCTTCAGGGCCTGGGCATCAAGGCGTTTCTCCCCAAACACCATGCACATCATTCCGTTCCAACTGTCATTAGGGGCTACAGTCTTCCTGCCAGTTTGTTATCACCATCATAAAGCAAGTTTTGTGCCTCCAAATGCTTTCCCTGGGGGAAATGAAATTCAAATGAAGGTCACAGTAATTGTAATTTCTGGCCCCATTAAACTGTGCTTCCCTGTCTTCTGCAATGAGGAAGAAATTGGTTCATATCAGTAATGCGCAGGGAAGAAAACAGAAGGTCCCAATAATGCTGTTCAAATGACTGATGGGGAAACTTCAAGATACTTCCTACTCATCCCTTAAGATTTAGATGGATTTTTCACTACGAGGAAAAAATATATGTGCCGACTCTAGGTCGTGCTCATTAAAAGTACTCAGAAGTGACTACTGCTTTATCCTTAGTGCGTAGATCACTTGAACCCGATGGGATGTGGAAATTAGAACTGAAATGGCATCCTAATTTTCTCATGTGGATGGATAGATGGCCCAGGATAAACCGTGGGCTCCATCTTTTATTTAACTGTAGTAACTATTTCTTGACACACAGAGGTCCTTCTGATGTCTTCTGAGGGACAGGTAAAAATAATTCTGGACTTGGAGTCAGAAGGTCTCATGTGATCATCACTCCTCTATCACCTCACCAACTTCAACTCCTGTACTGCCCCCTTGCTCACTCTGCTCCAGCCCATGGCCTCCTCTCTCCATTCAACATGGCAGCCATGTTTCTGCCACAGTCCCCATGCACACCAACTGTCTCCTCTGCCTGGAACACTCTTGCTCCGGTATCATGTTCTCAACGAGCCCACCCTGATCACCCTAATTAAAATCACGATCTGCCTCCAACCCCCGTACTTCCGACTCACTTTCTTCTGCTCTACTTCTCGTCTTCTCAGTCTCTCCAATTTCTTTGTTTCTTGTCTATCTCTCCCTCTAGAATGGGACCTAGAAGATCTCTTACCAAATGCATTATATATACTTGATTCTTAACCTATAGATTCCAATATTTTAATACAATAAATTCTCTTCTCACCAATATTATACATTACCTGTTTTGGTTACTGATGTATCCCAAATGCCTAGAGCAAGCCTTGGTCTGGTCCATAGGAGGCATTACCCAATTTGTTGTTTGAGTCGTTGCTTTTTCAGTTTCACGTTGACCCCTTACCAGTGTGGAGACTTTAAGCAAAGCCATTACTCTGTTAGAGCCTGAGTTTTTTAAAATTTGTACATGGGGATAATAGTAAGGCCAACAAAGTTGTGTTGTGAAGCAGATTTAATGAGATCATGTGTGTGCAGAATTGTGCATAATATTAATGAGAAGAGAATTTGTTGTATTAAATACTAGAATTTAAAGCCTGAGAGTAAAGTATATGTATAATGTGTTTGATAAGAGATCTTCTACAAGTAAATGTACTGGGGTTATTTTGTACTTTATGTTTTATTAGTAGAAACAAAAGGCATGTGTAACATTCAGTATGAGGTGGGGAGACACAGACAGGATGAGGAGATGGGAGACTGGGGAGTGGCCCGGGGTAGAAGAAGCCAACCATGTGGAACAGAAGACCCCATTAAAGCTGGAGTTGGCAGCCCCCACTCCTGGTTACCCTCCTTTGAGGGGTCTCTTTGTATGTTACTGACGTTATCATGAGAAGAAAAAGGCACAAGAAAATGAGGCACACAGCAATCAGGGCCCGAGCATCACGTGGTTGAGAGAGCGCCATGTTGAGGAGCAGATTGGTGAACCTGAGTGGGCTTTGGGTCAAGGACATTGACTGGAGGCACATGGGAAAGTGTCTTATCGTCAATTAAAGGGCTGTCCTGAGACCGAATGAGGAGTATCTCGGGTGGGGTCCGGTGTCCCACCGTTGTGTTACATCCAGCACAGAGAGCCCAGATGTTCATGAAACCACCTGTCCCTTCCTCCTGGTTGCCATCACTGCACCGAAGGAGCTCAGCCTCTTCGTGCCTTTGTCAGCATGCTTAAATAATTAGCATTGGTGTCTCCATTGCTCTCTCTCTGCCTTTTCTATGGCTCCGGAGTTAAGAATAAGATCACCCCAGAGGGAACAGGTAAGAGAGTAAATGAAAAAGGCTCTGGAAACGCTAAAGGGAGGTACAGATGACAGTTATTCTTGCTTCCTAGCTGGGTATCTTTTTAGCTGTTCTATTCCTTTACTGGGATGGCAGGGTTTCATTAAATTATGGAATAGCAAAATAAGAATGACCTGTAGAGATGATCCGATCACTCATTTTCTGCACATCACCTCTGTGTCAGACTTACAGCTCAGCACTGGTTATACAAGAAATAAGTGATGTCCTCCTTGAGTTCGCAGTCCAGGAAAAGAATAACAAGTAAAAAGAATGCAATCCAGCGGGATGTATACTGTGTTAAAGATACACAAAGGGTGTTGTGGGGACACAGACAAAGTGTATTCAGATAGAGGGTGCTGGGTGACAGTTAGTGGGAGTGATGTTGTTCTGGGGCTAAGTAAGAGTTACCCAGGCAGAGATGAGAAAAGGAGACATTTCAGTGAAGGGTTGGAGGAGGGAGGGGGGCATGAAAGGCAGTTTGTCTAAGGACCTGCCAGTAGTTTGGGCTGGCTGGAATGAAGGGCACACATGGGCAAAGAGTCCAAGAAGGAAACTGGACAGGTTGGCAAAATGTAATTCACACAAAGCCTCATGTCTCAAGTGAATGGCTTTGAGCTTGATCGTGAAAACAGAGACTTCCATGGAAGTATTTTAAGATAGAAATGATGAGCCTGGATTGGTTTTTATGAAGATTATTCAGCTTGCAATACGGATTCAGGAATCAGCTTGGGCAGGAAGCAATAATTCAAGCAAGGAATTAGAGAAAGCCTAGACTAGAGCAATGCGATAATGTTATAACAATGGGTTTGGAGAAGAGCGGACAAAGCATGAGATAGTCACAAAATAGAAGGACTGGGCTCTTCTACACTCTGGGTTTCTGTGAGGAAGTTCTCCCTGAGCACACTCCTGGGCTTTTATACCTCTTACGCTCTACCCGTTCTTCAGGGAGTTAGTGACATTGAATTGGTGTCTCCGGGGAAGAATAACTGGGCATGCGCAGCTCAGCTCAGCTCAGCTCAGCTCAGCCCTCCTCCCTTGAGAGTGAGGTGGTCCTCTGAGAACACCAGTTCTTTTCTACGTCTCCATGCTTGCAACATCACCTGGATGCACGATGTCCTGCCCTGCTCCTGGGACTAAATGGGTGACCCTAATTGTGAGGTTCAGTATTTGCAAGTCTACTTGGTCCACAGATCTAAAGCCATGGCTTCCGCTGAGTCTCTCCTTGAAGAAAAGGTAACATTTTGGTGCCATCTGCTATTCTTTGTTGGATATCTCCGTTTGTTCAGACCCCTGGTCCAGAAGAGTGCTATCATCCAATGGCAGTCCTCGAATAGCCCAACACGGGCAATGATTGAAGGAGATGGTGAGTGAGAGGCCACGTCTACACATGGCTCCCAGTTTCTGCTTGGGGTTTGCCCCTCTCCTGGGTTTCCGTGAGGAAGGGTGGGGAGGCGTCAGCCTGGGTTGGGAGAGAGAGGAGAGGGTTTTGAGGGAGAGGATGATTCAGAGTTTGGCCACAGTGAGTTCAAAGTGTCTGTGGACCAACTAAACAGCCGTGCTCCTTCCATGCTCCCTTTCATCATGGTAGAGGCACCCCACCTCTGTGCACCCCCATAATGCCCCCTGCCTGCGTCTCTCATCACACGGGTCAGAAGATGCACTGCTCACCTGCGCATATTTTGTCTGTGATTTCCCAAGGGTATGGTCTGTTTCTAAATCTCTCCACCTGTAGGGCTGGATCTGTTCGGAGCACAAATAGTTAATCAGTCATACTTGCTCAGTGAAGGAAAGGAATTCCATTCACGTAACCACACCAACGTGTTAGTTCTGATGTGTCTCTTCACCTGGAGTATTTAGCGGGCAAAGCTTGATCTGAGGGCGAGCGTCTCCTCTGGCACGGAGTCTCTCTTCTCTTTCAATCAGACCTCACTATCCCCCGCACTCCCCACCACCGCATGTCTGTGCTCAAGGTTTTGAAATCAGAGTCCGTGGTTTACTATGAACATGGCCGCTGTCCCCAACCCATGCTGCCCCAGAAGGGTGGTCCCAAGCCCCTGTAGCCCTTGTCAGCAGTCCCTGCAACGTGTCAGTGCTGCAGTCTGTGCTGTCAGACGCTGATGGTTTAGACACAGCTGACAGGCACCGATGCCGGGAGAGGGTACACACTCTGCCCACGGCAGGGAGGGCATCATCGGCTAATCGTTCTGCTTTCTGAGGCTCGGGTGAGTGCAGCAGCAGACCCTGAAAGACAGTGCAGAGATACCCAGACATCCGGGCCAGAGAGGAGCGCATCGTCATAGAGAGGCCCCGACAGTTTATTTTTTTTTAAAGATTTTATTCATTATTTGTTTGAGAGAGAGGAAGAGGGAGAGGGAGAGAGACAAGCAGACTCCATGCTGAGCGTGGAGCTTGATGCGGGGCTCAGTCCCGGGACCCTGAGATCATGATCTGAGCCAAAATCAAGAGTCAGACGCTTAACTGACTGAGCCACCCAGGTGCCCCCGTATACAAAGTTTAATACTCATAAACGCAGTTTTGCTATTTTGCTAGTACTACCCAGCCCAAGAACCAGAATTTTGCCTACCTACCCTCCAAAACCCCTTTTCAGATCACAGCCAATATACTGATTTTCGTAGTAATCATTTCCCTGGCCTTCTTTATAGTTTTAACATCTATGTATCTCTAGACCATATTGCTTAATTTTTTTTGTTTTACAATTTTGTATGAATGGAGGCCTACCACATATGGTCTCCTGTGATGTTTCTTTCACGCAATGAAATTGTCTGTGAAATTCATTCACGTGGATGTGTAGAGTTGTAAGCTATTCTAGTGATGCTGTCTTATTACATGATGTACTTACGATGTGACTGACCACCCATGGGTTGATGGACATTTGGGCTGTTGATATTTTGCTACTGGACTCATTCTTGCTCGTATACTGTGGCATCCTTATGCAGAAGTTTTTCTATGGTATTTGTCTTGGTGGTAACGTTTCCGGGACGTTGAGTATGCGTATCTTCAAATTTAATAGGTGTGCCAAACTCTTTTCCAAAGTGGATGTCTCACAGTCTCATAGTCTCACCATTGGTGGGTTTGGAACATTTAAAGGTACCCTAAAATTCTAACTGCAGGGTCTCCAAGATAACTTGCATTGCCTGCAAACAGGGAGCTAGTCCTTGGGGCTTGCCTTAACACCCGAAAGTGGCCTTTGATTTCTTGCTGTTAGAACTTAACCCCACCCCCACTACCCCAGAGGATGGAAGAACGTCACACATTATTTGTTAGTCAAAGTATCATTTGTCTAATTTGGAAAAACCAAAGGGCAATTTAATAGCTGTTATATAGATACTTTATCCTCCAAAGTTGGATACAGAGATGCATTCATAACAAGAAGATAAATAGAAAACTGGATGCCTAGGGGCGCCTGGGTGGCGCAGTCGTTAAGCTTCTGCCTTTGGCTCAGGGCGTGATCCCGGCGTTATGGGATCGAGCCCCACATCAGGCTCCTCCACTGGGAGCCTGCTTCTTCCTCTCCCACTCCCCCTGCTTGTGTTCCCTCTCTCGCTAGCTGTCTCTATCTCTGTTAAATAAATTTTAAAAATCTTAAAAAAAAAAAAAAGAAAAGACAACTGAATGCCTAAGAGAGTCCTACAGTTTCTTTCTTGGGGGTGTACCTCTGTGGAGGAAAAGAGGGAGCAAATAATACATTCCACTCAGGGTCTGAATTAAACACTTAGTGGTACTCTCTAGTTGAAATAGGTTAAGAGAAGCATAAAGCATACCCTGAGAAGTTCAGCCCTGAGTCTGTTCAGGGAATTTTTCCAAGAGAAGCTGCAGCTTTGTTTTGACCCTTTTTTTTTTTTTTACAGAATATGGTCAGAATCAAAGACCTTCCATGTTAGAAGAGCTCCAGAGAATTCCATTACTGTTCTTTCTTCGGGTAAACAAGCCCAGCCTTACTTACTACTAGCTGTCTCTACTTCACCACCTCTCCCAGTACCCAGCATAGGCCTTGCATACAATGAGTGCTCAATAAAATTTGAATGAATAAACAAGTTCTTACACCCTTGAGCTGCGGAAACATTTACCAAAACAAAGAAACACAATGTGGGAGAAAAAAAAACCAACCCTGTTTTTTAAGATTCAGTTCTTTGCATTCCTG
>NW_024426885.1:10824299-10825386 GCF_017311325.1 Ursus maritimus | reverse complement strand
AATGGAAGTCTCAAGGAATCTGACTAAGTCACTTTTGTAAAGAAACATTACTTCAAGGCCTAATTACAATTCTTCTAAATAGCTCTCACTCAATTCAGTTAACCCAAAGCATAAGGAGGTGCTTCACTCCCCCCCCCCCCTCGCCTGGCCTGTTAGTAGGTAAGTGTTCTCCCACGTGAGTCCTGAAGTTATTACTCGGAGGCTGGGGACATCAGGGAGTCTCCCCAGACCACAAAATATCTTTCCATGGGGAGGTCCACGCTGTGGGAGGGACCACAGTGGAGTTTTAACCAACCATAACTAGAAGCTGATAGCAATGAAAGAAGTTATCGGCTGAGTGGGTAATAAATCCTCCCCCCTTAATAAATCTCTGACAGAAAAGAACCACGTGACGTCCCACGGCTGCTGCGAGGCGACAGATTAAATCAGAGGAGATGTCCTGTTGATGGATACCACAGGTAGTCAGATAATTGACCAGGCATGGGCTGATAATGAAATACTCGGGCTAATTAGAGGAGGACCAGTGAATTGAATGCAGATGACAAGCTGCTGTAAAAGCCATTGCGGAGAAAGGGCGGAACCGCCACTTCGAAGTTCTATCATTCTGGTTAATGAATCATCCGCTTATTCAATGAGCCAAGCTCAGAAACACCAGAGGCCTGGAAACTTCCCAAGGACGGTTTGTAATCCAAAATCTAATGGCCCCAGAGAGGACTTGGGGGGGGGGGAGTGGTGGAAACCGTATTCCAATAATGTGTTTATATTTTGCATTTGGGCACCCCTAAGGTCTGACTTGAGAATAGAATGGTCAGATTTGGGGGGGGGGCATTGGAAAAAAGATTTACATTGAACATGGATTTTTAGAAATGAGGTCCCAGTGGGGGCTCTTTGATCCAAAGGGACACAGTCTGAATGATTACACATGCAATACTTACCTGAATGAGGATATATTTCTTGACTTCAAGGGTTATGAAGACAACAGCCCCATCTCACTCCTCACCCCATCTCCCCTCCCCCTACCAAATGCATTCTTTTTATTTACGATTCATTAGGTGTCAGTTGTTCTTTATTTTATTATCAGCTATGT
>NW_024426885.1:10823222-10824283 GCF_017311325.1 Ursus maritimus | reverse complement strand
CATTCACATGTCCTCCTCCTTCTCCTACCACCTCGCCCCGGTCCTGGTGGTCACTTCTTGAGGATTCCTATTGCTTGTCATGGCAGTGCTTTGCTTTTCTTAGGAGAAAGGTAATAGGAGGTCATTGCACATCTAAAACAAAAATAAAATTTGTTGGGGCGCCTGGGTGGCACAGCGGTTGAGCGTCTGCCTTCGGCTCAGGGCGTGATCCCGGCGTTACGGGATCGAGCCCCACATCGGGCTCCTCCTCTGGGAGCCTGCTTCTTCCTCTCCCACTCCCCCTGCTTGTGTTCCCTCTCTCGCTGTCTGTCTCTATCTCTGTTGAATAAATAAATAAATAATCTTTAAAAAAAATTAAAAAAATAAAATTTGTTAATTCCTTTACTCACCAGCACTTCCTCCCTCTCATTTCTCTCTCCTAAAGTCATCTCCCTTGTTTGGAAGCAGCCATTCAGCTCTTCGACACATTGACTGAGTTTTTCTTTCTGCACTTATATTTGTCATGCCCAGGATCTCCCATTATTTTTTATTTATAAGGGCTCGCTCTTATTTCATGTTTCAAATAGGCCTTCTTCACCGTCTAAAGATATTTATCGGGCTTATTTTAAGTTTCTCTGCTAGAGGTTTCTCGGTATCTTGTCTTTCAGGGTTCAAGTGCAGACCAGAGGCCTCCTTATTCCCCTGCCGCACCCCCCCCCGGTCCCCCCCACTCTGCATGCTCCCTCCGGAATTTCAGTTGATGTAGAGAGTACTGTGTGCCTGAGGGAGAGGCCAGTGCTAGCGCATGAGATGGGGAGCCGACTTCAACGGGGACCACCTCTGAAATTGCACTTCGAAATCAAGCACTCCCAGTTCGCTTTCTGCCCCTACCTCCCTTCCCCCAGGCTCTCACCTTCAGAGAACCTGGGTAACTGCTCTTTCCCAAAATCTATCCGTCTTTGCTTTTGTGACTAGGGGATGTGAGGGGGACATATTCAGGGGCTGACCAGCCTCCTTACATGTATTACCCCGAGCGGCTCCGGCTCTGCCCCAATGTCGCCTGTCGCCCCTGGTGAGTGTTG
>NW_024426885.1:10800994-10823212 GCF_017311325.1 Ursus maritimus | reverse complement strand
AGCATTCACATGTCCTCCTCCTTCTCCTACCACCTCGCCCCGGTCCTGGTGGTCACTTCTTGAGGATTCCTATTGCTTGTCATGGCAGTGCTTTGCTTTTCTTAGGAGAAAGGTAATAGGAGGTCATTGCACATCTAAAACAAAAATAAAATTTGTTGGGGCGCCTGGGTGGCACAGCGGTTGAGCGTCTGCCTTCGGCTCAGGGCGTGATCCCGGCGTTACGGGATCGAGCCCCACATCGGGCTCCTCCTCTGGGAGCCTGCTTCTTCCTCTCCCACTCCCCCTGCTTGTGTTCCCTCTCTCGCTGTCTGTCTCTATCTCTGTTGAATAAATAAATAAATAATCTTTAAAAAAAATTAAAAAAATAAAATTTGTTAATTCCTTTACTCACCAGCACTTCCTCCCTCTCATTTCTCTCTCCTAAAGTCATCTCCCTTGTTTGGAAGCAGCCATTCAGCTCTTCGACACATTGACTGAGTTTTTCTTTCTGCACTTATATTTGTCATGCCCAGGATCTCCCATTATTTTTTATTTATAAGGGCTCGCTCTTATTTCATGTTTCAAATAGGCCTTCTTCACCGTCTAAAGATATTTATCGGGCTTATTTTAAGTTTCTCTGCTAGAGGTTTCTCGGTATCTTGTCTTTCAGGGTTCAAGTGCAGACCAGAGGCCTCCTTATTCCCCTGCCGCACCCCCCCCCCGGCCCCCCCACTCTGCATGCTCCCTCCGGAATTTCAGTTGATGTAGAGAGTACTGTGTGCCTGAGGGAGAGGCCAGTGCTAGCGCATGAGATGGGGAGCCGACTTCAACGGGGACCACCTCTGAAATTGCACTTCGAAATCAAGCACTCCCAGTTCGCTTTCTGCCCCTACCTCCCTTCCCCCAGGCTCTCACCTTCAGAGAACCTGGGTAACTGCTCTTTCCCAAAATCTATCCGTCTTTGCTTTTGTGACTAGGGGATGTGAGGGGGACATATTCAGGGGCTGACCAGCCTCCTTACATGTATTACCCCGAGCGGCTCCGGCTCTGCCCCAATGTCGCCTGTCGCCCCTGGTGAGTGTTGCGCTGGGGAGGTAATTTGCCACTGCATCAACAAAGGTCGATAGTCTCCTGAGGTCAAGGTGGGAGAAAGGTGAAGTGTACTCAGCCAGGCTTGCCAAGCATACCTCCCCCCCATGGCCCTTGGCTTCTCCCGATGTAGGCTGTCATTTTCCTTCCACACAGAGCTCAACCACCGTCTGTCTTCCTATGGATAATTCATGATTTTAATGTTAAATGCTGGGGTACATCCATGGCTCTTTGACTTTTTTTCCTAAAGTCTCCCAAGTTGGGTTTGAGGAAGGGAGACAACGTGCTTATGTTAATTTCCCATTTCATCCAGAATTGAAATTTCCTCTAAAGATTACACATGGCCACGATTATAGAAACCACGAGGCAGGGGCGCCTGGGTGGCACAGTGGTTAAGCGTCTGCCTTCGGCCCAGGGCGTGATCCCGGTGTTGTGGGATCGAGCCCCACATCAGGCTCCTCTGCTATGAGCCTGCTTCTTCCTCTCCCACTCCCCCTGCTTGTGTTCCCTCTCTCTCTGGCTGTCTCTATCTCTGTTGAATAAATAAATAAAATCTTTAAAAAAAAAAAAAAAGAAACCACGAGGCTTATATCCCCATTAAATTCAAAATGCCTAGCACATAGTAGGTTCTCACTAAACATTTCTTCAATAAATGGATAAATTCATTCAAAGGTATTTTACATGATATGCAAAGCCATGTTTGTATTTTAACTTTTATCTTTCTGCTTTGCTTGAGAAAATTTGTATTGCTTCAGGTAGCCTACTAAGGGAGAATGATTGCATTTTAATAACCTAATTACAAGGAAAGCCCCCAAACAGAGTAAATAGTGCATAGCAGATACAAGGCTGGGAGAGAGTTCCAATTACGTTTACATTTTTCTCTCCCATACCCAAGCTTCTCGGGCTCTGGGATCTGTTTCTAGGCGGCATATCATTACGTTAATACGGTAAGGCTTTCAACATTCATTAGTGCCATTATTTCCCTTTATACAGCTCCTTCTTCAGAAGAGCTCGGGATGTTTCACAAGAGCCTACAGAATGAACATCAATTCTTTGAGTTTCGCATGAAGGTAGAAAACACTGACGAAGAAACACTTAGGAACTCTTGCTACTGCTGGGTCCCCCTTCAAGGGGAAAGGAAGAGAGAGAAAGAGAGAGAGAGGGTGGAGGAAAGGGAGACGGAGGAAGAGAAAGGAAAGACAGACAACAGACAGACAGTCTTCACCTCCACTCCTTTATCCTCTGTCCCTGGAACCTCTGCTCTGTCCCAACCTGCACTTCTGGCCCAGACTTTCCTTTTACTCGTAATGGGCTCTGGGGCTATCTATAATCTCCCTGCTCAGCTCTTTTTTTTTTTTTTTCAGATTTTATTTATTTTATTTAGAGAGAGAGCACGTGTGCGTGTGCAAGCAGGGGGAGGGGCAGAGAGAGAATCTCAAGCAGACTCCCTGCTGAGCGTGGAGCCTGACCCGGGACTCGATCCCATGACCCTGAGATCATGACCTGGGGGGAGATCAAGGGTCTGACAGCCGATGGACTGAGCCACTCAGGCACCCTCCTTGCTCACCTCTTCATGACTGTTTCACAGGGGCAATCCTGGACCCTGTTCTCTCTCTCCTCACTGCCCCTCCCTGCTATTGTTTCCAAGAAAACCATGTGTCCTTTGCTGAGGAGACTGGAAATGTCCATCAGGAGCTTCCCCCCCTACCTCCTACCTCTGTGCCCGAAAGCCTCTCTACGGGGACGTCCATCCATCCCTTTTTTATCTGGTGGCAGAGAGTCCCTTCCTAGCTCCTCCAGTATCACCTCCTTCGCCACTCCTTCCTTCTTCTGTTGCTGCTTTGGCTGCCTCTTTTTCTCCCTCCCTCTTCTTTTTTGCTAATCAGCATCTTATTTATCCATCACTTAATGGGTGCCACGCGCTATGCAAAGCTAAGCATTTCACGAACTATTTCATTAGCAATGAAATATATGGTATCATCCCTATTTTACAGAAGAAACTTTTCCAGGCTCAGGAAAGTCAAGTTGCTTGTGCAAGATTGCACAGCTTACAGCTGGTAAGACCTCGTTCGCTCCTTCCCCTTGGTCTTGAAACATGGGCATGCTTTGGCTGTAGGTAACTAAAAAAAATAAATGCAGGACCTCCTCTGAGGCATCGTTCTATTCCTCTCCTTTCTTCCACTGTTAATGTCTGTCAAGCAGGTGGGTATCTGTCCTTCTATTTTTCCAGCCTGCAAATCTGCCTTAAGTCCTTGCATGTCTGCCTTCTCCACTGCCATTCTGCCATTCTTACTATGACCACCTTTTCTCTCAACAAATGGCCTTTATAATTCTTCTCCTTGATTTCTCTGTAGCTGTTGATGCTGCCAGTGATTCTGTCTTTGAAATTTCAGATGCCAGCCAATGTGGCCTAGGAAGCAGATTTGTGTGGTCATTCAGATGTGCTATGAGATGGGGCAGTCCTGGACAGATGGGCGTACCACTAATGGGTTCATGCCAAGCCCATAGCCAGAAATGTTAATTTGCTTTGAGGATAAAGAGATATGAATTATCTTTAGAGTGGGAAGGATCCTTTATAGGTTTAAGTCTATTTTTGGAGGAAAACAAATTATTTACTTTTCCTGAATGGTATCTAAGCATTTGAAGTAACCCTACATGTGCAAATAATAAATCTTAAGGGCCTAGATAACTATTAATATTTATATTTGCAACAAAATATAAGTAATACCGATAATACTACAAGGATTTTATGTCTTCAGGGAATGAGATAGGGGTGTGGATAGTAGTGAGTCCTCTTTTTATGGAATGATTGAGTAGGAAAATGAATCTCCTGGGAGATATTTTATGTATAGTCTTACCTATGAGACTCTCCTAATTACTCCCATAGGGGTACAGCTGCAAATATCACAGAATATTTATTTTCTTTGAAAACTTCATCGTTTCTAAAATGAAAAAGCCATTCAAACGACATAATTCAGATTTTGTTCCTCTGCCACATGGCCCAGAGAAAGCAAGGTCTCTGGTTGATTGGAAGCTTGGATGCATGTGGTTTGACCACTTAAGAGATATGAGTTGGCAGATTTTAAAATGGAGAACATACTTAACATTTGCACAGAGCTTTACAACATCCAAAGTATGTTCACACACATTATCTCTTCTGCCTTCTTCCAGTGCCTTGGGTAAAATGGGCGTTCTGATACCACCTTACAGATCAGGGGATAAAAGTCCTGATGGTCAGTACTATTTGACCAAGTCTCCATCAGCAGTAAAGGCAGATCCAGGGCAACGTCTCAGTCCCTGTTCCCAGCCAAGGGCTAAATCTCACCTCCCTCCAGCCCACTGCATGCAAGTGATTAGTGACTGGCGGGCAGGTCACTGTAGCAAAGATGGCATGACACACGCATGCAGGCAATCATATCACATGTGTTAGACTCACAAGCATTAATGTAACGGCACAGAAGACGAAAATTTACTTCCCAAAGAGGTGAAAACCTATGAAGTTGGAGTCAGATGGCAGCATATTTGGAACAGGTTTCATTCTTGGCAGTCTCATTACAAAGGGTGGTAGGTATTTCCAAGTGGAGCCTGTCATCCACCTGGCAGCTGCATTTTCTGCTGAGACGGACTCCCCGAGTACTGGACAATGATGATTGGCATGCTGCCTGAGTGTTCAAAGCACACTTAGGTATCATCTATGCAACTGGGTTAGGGGACCAAAGTTCAGAGAGAGGAAGTGATCGGCAACGATCAGTTGTGATCAGCTACTCAGGAAGCAGGAAGTAGCACAGAGTCATGGAAAATAAAATTCACAGGCAGCTTTGAAGTGACTATGACTTTGCCTCTCGGAGCCTCCATATCTGCATGAACTAATGGGGGTGATCAGGGGGAATCTGCCTTGTGGGGTGATGGGATGGATTTAATGAAACAACATACATAAAGAGCTTTATTGGCATGTGGCATGCAGCAGGTCACTCTTAATTACTGTCATTAAAGCTGGGGTCCCACCCACACGCAGCCAGGAGCAGGCAAAGCTGTGGTGGCTTCACTGCAGGGGAGGCATGGCTGCAGGTGTTCTGCCTGGAGCCCAGCTGGTACCCCCCTCTCCTCCTGCATTAAGAGGGCAGCTGCTGTGATGGAGATTGTGTGCCCAGCAACATGTTTAAGGCTGTGCAAGAGTTCTTTATCTCTAGCAATAAACTTCAGAGATAAATGAGCTAAAGCGATGGACCAAGAAATGAGAAGTCTCTGTTTTCCACCGTAACCTGCCCAAGGATGACACCCTGACCCTGGATGTAAGCCCTGAGCATGAAGAGGGATGACGGGCTCTTAGTTAATGACCCTGGGAGAGACCTCCCCAGTGAAAACATTCTAGAAAGTACCACGCAAAGCTGGTTGTTTTCCTCGGATCCCAGGAAGCTTGCACTGTTCCCTGGGTGGTGCTGTAGGCATCGTATTGATTTCACTCCCCTCTACCTCCTTTCAAATACTCAAAAACTGTAAGATTAATTGAACTGCTGAGATGAATGGAGTTATATATACCAGCTCGTTTTCCAGTGGTCAGCATGACCTTTTGTAAAAGTGTCTGTTCAGCGTTTGAAAGTGTGTGTTTCCTAACATTGCCCAATGAAATACATATGAGGAAGCAGGGCTTGACAATGATTTTCTTTTGTGCTGACAAACTGGGAAATAGGAGGTGTTTGTTTGCCCCAGAGTCAGAAAAAGCACAACCAATTTTGAAGTCTGAGAATATCAAAATTGACTTATAACAGCAAATAATCACACCCATGTAATTTCATTTAACTGGTTATTCAGCTCTTTTTGGAGGGTGTTATTAAGCTTGTTAGTGATTCTTGAAGGGATCGATTTCATTCAGCAACTAAACAATTAGACTTCGGAGTATTTAAAAAGATTACAAGCCAAGGATCAGGGCAGCAAAGTGGCTCTGCGATGCATCTGAGAAGTCAATTGGCAGAGACAAAGATTTTCCAATTACCATGCATGGCTATTTTTCCAATCCGAGACAGTCATTGTATAAGTACATTATATATGTATATTATTTTTATAATTCATATATTTCAGATAAGTTAAAAGAAGAAAAGAACCCATTTTAAGAACTAACCACTGTTAATATCTTGCTTTAACCTTTCCAGAGGTTTGTGGAGTGTAATCTGGTGGTTAAGGGCATAAGGGCCCAGAGTCAGGGTAACTGGATTCATGTCATAGCTCCTTCACTTCCGGACTCTGTGATCTGGAGAAATCCCTTACACTTTACCTGGTTCAGTTTGTCTCATCTGCATAACTGGGATAAAAATAGGACCTTCCTTATAGTGTTTGAGGAGGATCAAGGGAAATACGTATAAAGTCTTAAATCAGTGCCTGGTACCTAGGAAGTGTTCAATATGTATGAGTTATTTTATATATCCTATACAGACAGTATACAATTAAAATGGGATTTTATTGTAGATACTGTTTTACAACCAATTTTTTATTTAATAACATATTGTATATATTTTATATACAATATAAAAAATATATATATTTTTAAAAGATTTTATTTACTTATTTGACAGAGAGAGACAGCCAGCGAGAGAGGGAACACAAGCGGGGGGAGTGGGAGAGGAAGAAGCAGGCTCGTAGCGGAGGAGCCTGATGTGGGGCTCAATCTCATAACGCCGGGATCACGCCCTGAGCCGAAGGCAGATGCTTAACCGCTGTGCCACCCAGGCGCCCCTACAATATAAAATATTGTATATATTTTTCTGTATTCCTACACACACACCTCTTCCTTTTTAACGGCTGTGTAATAGACCATGAGCGTTCGATAGAGTACCAGCTAGAAGCTAAGCATGATGGCCCCGCGTGCCCACCACCAGTTCGATTTGGGCCTTATCTTTCTACATCAGTGTTGTGATTTATTGCATTAAAACTTCTTGCCTTAGAAGAGTAGAAATGAAAAACGAAATGTCTATCAATGGTAACAATTACGGGTCTCGTGAGTGCACCACCCTTGAGACAAAGACGGAAAGCAATGTATATTTGATTTTGAAGAGTGTGTAAAAATGCTCTAAAAGGCATGTCTAGGTAGACATTTCATAGTTTATCTCTCAGAGAATAGAAGACCTCTTCCAAAGCATACAACATACTTTCGACTTTCACACATTTCACTGATTTCCAGAAGGAAAGTCCTGATGGCTGGCACCTCCCAAGAGCTTTCAGAGGAGACGTGAGTACAGTGCAGGGGACAGGGCTCTGGAGAGAGGAACGGACAGACAGAGCAATGTGAAATACCACGGGCTGTCCTCATGCTGACATTCTTCAGTGCTGAATATCTAGTAACCCCCAAATCTCTCTTATTCTCCATCACCAGAGGACTGTCCCCTGAGGACTGATAGACCAGGCGCGCAGTGGGGGCGTTGGTGTGAGGTCTGGAGAAGAGGTGCAGACCAAGAATTTGAGAAGGGACCCTTGAAGCCAGTAACATGCTCTTGGATGGAAACAGCTTTTTGCCTACATTGTGGGGTGAGAACACAGAGGAAAAGGGTGTAAAGTAGTGTGCTCTACAGAAATGAGGCAGAAATACCTCTTGTGGGTCTAGTATGCCTAGCACATAGTTAAGTGTTCATTGAATGTTGAGTGGATGAATGAATGGGCTCCCTTTTGTCAAGTAAAGGAAGTAAGTGGGTTGTACAGTTACAAAGTTGCACTGGCTGTTCTCTTTATTTTTTATCTACTGCCATTTAGAGGAAAGGGGATGAAGGGAACTGACATCTGGTGGTTGGTCATGTAGAGACTCAGCGAATGGCACCTCAGCATGACACAGTGCACAACCTGTGCAGCTGGACATGATGGTTGGGTGCCTCCCGTGTTTGCAGTACTGTGCTAGATGTTATCACATCGTATTAAACTATCCTCAAGCCCTGTAAGGTGAGGATTATCCCCATTTTGCAACTAAAGAAACACTCATTTAGAAAGTTGAATGTCCAAAGATGGCACAACCAGGAAGGAAGTGGTGGGCCTGGAATGGAAACTCAAGTCCGGGTCTGAATGTGCTCGACTCCCTGTTGAGCTCTTTCAATCCTCTCGGAGAGCTTGGAGTCGAATACATTTAAACACACACTGACCATCCCCCGCAAAATCACAAAACATACACCATACACGGAAGTCCTGTATTTCCTCACCAAGAAATGCTCTGTGTGCCTTACCTTGGCTGCCGGAGCCACGCTTCCCCAAAGTTTGGGAAGAATCTTGGCTCTAGCAGGAGCCTGGGTTCTTTGATCTCAAATCACAGGCCCTCATTTGAATTTGCTTCCTTGGTTAGCCCCAGAATCTTTCCCTCCCTTGTTCCTTGCCAGCTCTTTTTTTTATCTTTGTGTGAGAGTACTTAATGCTCAGTGTCCTCACAGCTGGGGCTGAAATTCTAACACCGAGCTAGCAAAGCTTCAAAAGAGGGAAGGTAAGGAAGGCCCACACCACCCAAGAGGAAGATACTGGTGAGAATGTGTCAGGACACAGGTGCAGAACTGGGGGACCCAGCAGAGACCAGCTGCCAGCCCCACCCTTCCGTCTTGCATAAAGACGTGCTCAGGACAGAGAAGGATGCTCACAGGTGCTCTCTGTGAGACCCAGGCCTGGGGTGAGGCAGCGGACACCCTCCCGTGGCCACCGGGCCTTTGAAATCTGGGGCAGGAGACTCATACCCAGAGGGCTTGAGGGGCATGGTATTACTTCTTTGTCTCCTTCAAGGACTCCTCTTGTCCCCTTGGTGTGGGGGGGCACCTTGAGGTGTGGTCCTTTGTCTACTGCTGATCTGTGTGATGGTTTTACCTCCAGCACCCTCTCTAGTGGGGCACTCACGCTCTGCCTTTCATCCCCGGGGCACCGGACGGTCACTGATGGTGTTTCTGGTAACTTGAGGTGGAGGTCTTGTTCTTTCCTGCCTGGGGGAGCTTTCTCCTGGCTGAGGAACATTCTTGCCTTGTCCACAGGGAGACTTGTAGCATAGGGCTGGAGGCCTGGCATGAATGGGAGACAGAGCCGTCCGGGGTAGGAAGTTCTGGGTGGGGGTTGGGGGAACACTGGGAGTCCAAGATGCTTTAGCTGTAGAGGGGGAAAAGAAGGAGGAGAAAGAAGGGGAGGAAGAAGAGGAGGGGGACTTGTTTCCCCTCTTAAGAACGATAAGAAAATCATAGTGACAATAATAATAGTTGGACTAGTGACAGGGGCAAGTCGTTGACCTTGCTAGTGCTTGCAATGCACCGGGCGTGGTTCCTAACATGCTACAAATATTCACTCACACCTCCTGTGAGGCGGGCACACCACTAGCCCCACCACTTTGGTGGGGAAACTGAGGCACACAGAAGGAAGATCGCAGATCATAACCCAGTTCTCTCCTTTCCTTTTTCACTAACAGAGTGAGTTATTTATTTAAAAATAAACACAAAAAGGTAACTGAATGTTTAACATCTCCCCAACCGCCCTCAGGGAAGCCCTGCGCCCTGTTGCTAAGTGTCTGAAAGGCATTTACACAAGTGACGCAGGGAAGAAAGGGGCCTTTGAGCTTCACCTCCAGGGAGAGGCTGAACCTCAGAAGAGAAGCTGGAGATGGCGCCTGATGAAGAGAAGGGGCTGCCTTCTTAGGGGTCCTCCCCCTGCTGAAATCATGGGCCCTCCCTCCTCGCTGCTCCCTGATGGCCCATGGCTGCTGTGGCTCAGGCACACTGGGAAGGGGCATCTAGGTCATTCTGTGGAGGTAGGTATTGCAAAAACAGGCAACAAGGGGAAATCTCAAGGAAAAGAACCAAGCGAAAATGGTCTCTTCCCAGTTAGACGCCAGCGCGATGGGCAAAGTAGCCTGTCTGCAGGGGAGCTGTCACCCCCTCTTCATGTGGCCCTTCCTCTGCCACTCTTCTTCAAGTTCAAAACCCTCGTGCTCTTCCTGACCCTCCACGCCTCATCCCCTACATGTCATAGGGACTGCGGGGGGTACGGGGGTGTAAACAGAGAGAAAAGCAGAGAGAGGCCTCAAGGTGCTGGGGGGCGGCTTTGGAAGCCAGTCATGGGAGGTTGTAACATGGCTGCCAGATGGGGGGGCGACCTAAAGGTTTTTCACAAGGAGAGAGTGAGCAGAGTTGTACTAAGAGTCTAGTCGGGAAGTGAGTCCTTGGTTTAAGGCGAGTGCCAATGAGAACCGGGGAGTGGATAAGGTCAGGTGGGGACTGAATCCTGTTGAAGGGGGACAGGGCATGAGGAAGGAGAAACCAAAAGTTACCCCCAAGGCCACGGTTAGAAACGAAAACCCTCCAGGGACCAGGCACCCACACAGTAAAACAGCTGGTGGGACTGGGGGCAAAATGGGGACATCATGCTCTGAAGGGACCGTCCCTACTCACAGTCCCGGCCAGATGCAGCCCGGTGGGTCCCCTGTCCCACACCCTAGGACCGAAGTTCGAAGAAAATCCGAAACCTCTTGGACTTCAAAGCATAATCGTCTCAGCTCACATTTACCAAGGCTCTGTGCTCAGCCTTGAGAGTCCCCGAATTCAGGGAGATGAGGAAGAGGAGGAGGGAAGGGGACAGAAGGGAGTTCTCCAGCAGCAGAAGGCAGACAGGAATGCGCCCAGACACAGGGGGCTGTGGACAGGAGGGACGTGGGGACATAGGCCACCCCAGGAAAGGCTATTCCATCAGTGGGCGGGAGGCTGTCTGCGACCTTCCAGAAAGTGAGTCAGCCAAGAAACAGAAATCAAAGACAAGGTAAAAGGACTGGAGAAGTAAGGGAGAGGTTGGGCAGAAAAGCAGAGGCAGTGGGCGTTGACTACTCTTTTCAAAAGTTTGGCGAAACTTCTTAGAATTCTGAGATTCATTTCATCCCCGTTAGTGTCATTCGTTTCTGTGGGTACTTTCAATTAGTGCACAGCGTCTTCCTTCCCCCTGTTCAAGGCTATTCCCAGGAAGAAAAAAAGAAGCAGCTCAGTTGGGATCTTCTTTCTCAGTTTTCATCAAGGAGGGAAAATCAGAACAGCTGAGTTTCTCCCAAACTGCAGCCTCAAGTCCAGCCACAGAGATGAGCCCTGCCTGGATCTCTGGCCGGTGAGTGAGATAAGGCTTCTGTCCTTCCGCGTGAAGTGCTTTACGGACTTGCACGGGCTTGGGGAACAGTGAGGACTCCCCTACTGCTGTATTCATGGCTGAGAATTGCAAAAAAGATCCTCTTTCCTTCCTGCGGTTCCTTTTCTCAAAGACCTCTCCTGGATGATTACCATAAGGATACGTTTCTCTTCTCTTCTCTTCTCTTCTCTTCTCTTCTCTTCTCTTCTCTTCTCTTCTCTTCTCTTCTCTTCTCCTCTCCTCTCCTCTCCTCTCCTCTCCTCTTCTCTTCTCTTCTCTTCTCTTCTCTTCTCTTCTCTTCTCTTCTTTCTCCTCTTCTCTTCTTTCCTCCTTTCCTCTCCTCTCCTCGAACATAGCAGCCCAGAGAAAGCCTCTCAGATCTCTTCGTGGGGGGACCAAAGTCTACTGATGGCCCAGTTGCTGACCCCGAATCTGGTGTTGAGTTTGTGGAAGCTACACTTTATATGCTAATGAGCATGTCGGGGACACGGAGGCAGGTCCGTTCCCACAAGATGCAGGTCTCCTGCAACACATGGCTTCAGCTAGAGAACTCCCACTGGTCTCGCTGAAACTCTCTTGGAACAGCAGTCTTAGACTAAAGACTGCCATCCATCTTTCTTGCTTTCCCCTCTCATTTACAAGGGTCAGACCTACCTCCGGACATGCTGGCTCTCCCAGCTCCCCCTCTTCAGGGTGTGTCCCTAATCAACATCTCGGCCTGCTCATCCCATCTTGCAGCTGCTTTTGGTGGAACTGAGCTAACGCAGTTCAGCGGAAGGAGAGGGTTAGCCATTAGATGTTGGGGTAGTATTTCAAGAGGCACTAGCAGGAGAATAACGGATTTGGAGTCACAAACCCTGGACTAGGTCCCTTATTAGCTTTACAGTCCTGAGCCTCTGCAATGGAAATAACAGGAGTACGAACAGGTACTAGTGAGACAACTGCAGTGTTGTAAGCATCCAATGACATTGTCCAGATCTACTTTATAATTATAAAAACTGTACAAATGGATTTATTAATAGTGATACCTAATAATGATGGTAATAACACTTCGTTGCCAGAAACCCTAAACGGTTGGGGCGCCTGGGTGGCTCAGTCGGTTAAGTGTCTGACTCTTGATTTCTGCTCAGGTCGTGATCTCAGGGTCCTGGGATCGGACCCCGTGTCAGCCTCCATGCTCAGTGAGGAGTTTGCTTGAGGATTCTCTCCCTCTCTCTCCCTCTGCCCCTCCCCCTGCTCTCTCTCTCTCTCTCAAATAAATAAGTAAATCTTAAAAAAAAAGAAAAAGAAAAAAGAAACCCTGAATTGTTTTTTACTCACAACCCTTCTGACACCAAATGTCTGGGTTTTTTCCTCCCACACCAACCAATTCTCCAACTCTCCAGACACCAGCTGGGTGTCCTGTAGTCTAATTCGATTTTGGCACTAACAACCCAAGGTTAAGGGTTGGGTGCCACAAGACATCCCCACCTTACCCACCGGTTGCAAGTTCTGGGCCTTCTGTACCTCTGACCGACTGGCTATAAATCAAGGGTCCTTACAGGCCCCTGCTAGGCTCAATAACTTGCTAGAATGGCTCATAGAACTCAGGAAAACAGTTTGCTTACCATTACTGGTTTATTATAAAGGAAACCACATGGGTCTGCCAAATAGAAGAGATGCATAGGCCAAAGTGTGGAGGGGCTTGGAGCTTCCATGCCCCCTCTGGGTATGCCCCCCTCCTAGAACTTCTATGGTTTACCAACCCGGAAACTCTCCAAACCCCATCATTCAGAGGGTTTCACTGAAGTTCCATCATGTGGGCATGATTCATTAAATCGTTGGCCATGGCGATGAACTCCATCACCAGCCCCTCTCCCTGCTCCATAATTAGGGAGTATGGGGCTGCAAGTTCCCACCCTCTAGTCACATGGTTAGTTCCTCTGGCAAGAAGCCCCCACCCTGAAACTTTCTAGGAGCCCACCAAGAGTCCCCTCACTAACATAAACTTGGGTGTGGTTGTTATGAATAACCAAAGATGCCCCTCTCACCCCTAACACTCAGGGAATTCCAAGAAAACTCTGTGCCAGAAAGGAGGGACAAAGACCAAATATATTGTTATCATAGATGCCAAAACACGCTTTGTTGCCAGAAACCAGGTGGAACGAACATGGTAGTTGTGAGAATGGATTCCGTGCATGAATTCTCTCCCTACTGTTGTAGGATAACATGGGGGGACTTACTTCTATCAATTCAAGAGTTGAAAGAGAAAGTTTAGGACATGGTACTAGTGGGTGTGCAGCTGATTTCCAGTAGGTCTTCTGTTCGCCTTGAAAGCTCATTCTACACTTCTCTCTCTGACTCTCCTGCAGGGAACAGCATAACCTGTTCAGTGACGAGCCACTTCGTAGCTTCTCACGTTTTCCTACTACCCAAGAGTCCTGACCTGACCCCTCTGCTCATCCCATGACTTCCTATTTTCTCTCAAGCGTATCTTTTCATTAACCTTTGTTCAGTAAAACTGACATGTGGCCAAGCTGGAAAAGATTTACTCTTGGAGAGCAGTTCTTCTCATCGGCAATGTCCATGGGGAACTTGCCAAAGATCTTGGAGTTGATTGATGAACTGAAGGCCTGGGGAGTTGGGTGGTTTTGTCAAGACTGAGGAACGTGCGGCTTGTGGAGGTGAAGCTGGGTAAGCCAGCTAATGCTCAGCAGGTCCTTTTGGTCCCAGTGGATGTTCTGGATCACCCTCTAGAATCTTTTGCCTGAATCTTCAAGCCTATACACACACCCCATCAACTCACTGCCAGCTCATCTCCTTTTCTTCCCCCCGTGTCAGCCTTCACCTGGGGTTAGCTAATAGCCCAGTAGCCTAGTTTAACCTTGCTTAGCAAGCAATTCCTAGCCAAGTGTGTTCTGCTACTATCATTACGACCTGCTCTTATTCATTGTTATTAACATTTATTCATCACGCCCCTAAATATTTATCGACCACCTACTATGTTCCTGGCACTGGGAATACACATGAGTCCAGCTTTCACTGATCTGTTGACTGTTTCTGGAAAGAAAAGTGGACACGTGAGAACAGACAAACTGTGGGATGTGATTCCAGGGGAAGTTCATACAAAGAGCTATGAGGTTGTCCACAGGAAGTGACACCTGGAGGAAATGTCAAGCTATTTGCTTAAGGCCATGTATTAGTTCCCCAGGGCTTCTATAACAAAGTAGCCCACATTGGGTGGCTTAAACCAACAGAACTTTATTCCCTCACCGTTGAGGAGGCCAGCAGTCTGAGGTCAAGGTGTCAGTGGGGTCAAACTGCCTCTGAAGGCTCCAGGGGAGGATCGATACTTCCTCACCTCTTCCCAGCTTTGGGGGTCTCCACCACCCCAATCTCTGCCTCCATCATCAGCTGGCCTTCTTCCTGGCGTGTCTCCTTTTCTCTAAAGCTCCCTCTCCTGATAAGGACACCAGTCACTGGATTCCTGAACCAGTATGACTGCATTTTAACTTGGTTATATCTCTAAAGACCTTATTTCCCAAAGGTCATATTCACAGGCACCAGGGGATAAGACATGAATGTATCTTTTGAGAAGATACAATTCAATCCACAACACGGCATGTGGTCAATGAACAGAGCCATTGAATCTCATGATTCAATCAACAAAATCAAATAAGAACCACCACCACCAATGTGACTTTCCAAATGTTAATGCAATTCCCCACTGCCCCTTCTAAGGGAAACCATTGCTCCTCTAGTTTAACATTTTCTTGGAGTAAAACTTTATAGGACTGAGCACTTGAACCATGGTCATGCTTAGTTAATGCCATGCAGGGCACTGGGTATGGTGCATTATCTCAAATGCAACCCTAGAGTTGCCTGACTATCCTCTTAGAGTCCAAAAGACAGTGCAGACACAATGTTTCCCCATCCTTCGTGGAGACTCCAATCCTTCTACAGGCCAGGCCTAACTTCCCTTTGCATGGCCACCGCAGGGCTGAGCTCACTCCGGAGCTCCTGGCTGCATTCCAGAAGCGGATGTTGGGTCCAGAGTCTGAGGACCACTCTAGGGTCTGTCCTGCAGAGGATGTGGGCAGGCGCTGAGCAGAAGGAAGCTCGGCTCCTTTTGATTTTCAAATGAAGGCTTTTAGAGGACAGAGGAATCTACCTACTTAACTCTAATGTGCTTTCCTGCCACCTACCCCACCCTCACCCCAAAAGTGTTTCCCATATTTTCCTCAGTCTTGCCAGAGAGTCCTGGGAGCTCTGCCAGGAGTGATGGAGGTCCATGGAAAAGGGGCATGGACCTACATCCCGCCACGTGTATAAAGTTCTAAGCATTGGAAGATAATGAACTGAAGTCATGGGATTTATTTAAACATTCCTCCTTCTGAGAAAGAGAGAGAGAGAGCGAGCCAGCAAGCTTAAAACCCCTAAGAATCTTCTCTGAACTACACAGAGGGGGGGCGGGAAAAAAAAGTTCTGATTTAATTGCTACACTATAATGAAAGCAATTGTCCTGTGTGTGTCATTATTTTCCCATTATCTTAATACCTTGGTTAATGAAGATTTTGAGAGCCCGCTCCTGCAGACACGGGAACTGAGCCGCTGGAGCCTGCCCTCCTCCTGTGTGGAACGGACACAGACTCAGCTTCTGTGCAGACCCTGATCTTCCCCACACCAGGCTCACCGGTGCCGTCTAGGGGGTACGAGGCTGCTTCCCTGAATGGGCTGCCTCTGCAATCCTACTGGGAGTGGAAAGCAAAGGGGAGAGGAGCCATAGGGGTGGAATGGAAGTGGCCTCATGCCCTCGGGCTGGTGCACGGCCCCCTAGAGGGCACTGGCTGCTCTTGGGCACCAGGGGCACACATGGATGGGGACAGTTTGTGCATGACACAGAATACGGAAGCAACACTTCCCTCTGTGTGAGGGGACACACAGTTGTGAAACGTGTGTCCGTTTTCAGACTCCATCCTTTCCTGCATATAAATGACAATGGCAGATTCACCAAGTTGGCTTTTTCCGTCCTCACCCCCTCTGCCTGATTTCTGAGAGCAGAGAGGGCAAGATCCATGCAAAGCCCCCTGAGAAGAGAGACCAGACAGGTAGCTTCATGGGAAAGGGGAAGATGTAACTTGGAAATGGGTCATGATTTGGGGACAGGTGCAGGGACATCCTGTATGGATTAGCCATGGATGGGCACCATGGCTTAGGAGAGCGAGAAAGTCCTCAGCATTGGGGTGGCAGAGAAGGGAAGAAAATGAGAGAAGTTACAAAGAGTTGCTGTGGGCTTCACCCTGGGAACCCCGGGGATGGCTGAGAGACACCTCACTAAAATTAAATCCCCCACAAGGATTGCTGTTCTTCAAATGTAGAACTCCTCTGAACGGGGCCACATGGGTCCCAGTTTTATGAGCTGAATATCTTATTCGTTCACTGCTCTGTGCCCATCTACCATCCTGGCACTGGAACTGATCAGAAGGGGTGAGAACACAGAATTATGAGCTTTTAGAGGGTGAAGGCACATTAGAGATGATCCAGTCTAACCTCCCACTTAATTCAGGAACCTTCCACTGTCCCTTAGCCTACCTTCTGCTGGGAGGGGTGCAGTAAGGCAAGCCTCAGGTCCAGTTTAGGGTCAGCCTCCTTCTCCCAAAGCTCAAGCCTCATGTCAGAAGGCTTGGCTTCTAGACATTTATGATCATTGAACTCTTCCTCCCAGAGCCTCAGGTCCCCCATCTAGAAAAAAGTCACCACAGTGCCTCCCTCGGGTCTGTAAAGGGACTAGAATGACACAAGAGATGTGGACGTGCTCAGAGAGACAAAGCAGATTCTGACTATCGCCTCGTGACCCAGCGCCCTTGAGTGGGGCCTGTGTGTTGAGCAAATACCTAGTCAGGTCGGGGGTGGAAGGAGAGGCCCGGCACGGAAACGTAAATAAAATAAGTGACCTGACAAAGCTCTGACTTGAAAGTAAGTTCTGCCGACATGCTAATACACAACTCTGTTTAATTGATTTGGAGGAAGCATCTTCCAAAGCCTACCTATACCAGGTGGAGAGACTCTCAGACGTCTAATGCTGTTAAATCGAAATCATTCCATTCATAGAGTTTTTTAGTAGCTACTCTAGATATCCTCATATTTAATGCATTTAGTATCTAAATAAGAATCTGTCCTGGGAATTGGGAGTCTTAGAAACTCCACCAGTAAAAATAGAGAGGGGGAAAAAAAGGTTGCAAGAAAAACATTGCAAAATAATTACTTAAGCCTGGAGGAGTTAGAGATGAGATTATCTTTCTTCTCTCCACATATCAAAATTTTCTACAGTCAAGTTCCACTATGTTAATAGTAACCAATAATTGTGTTATGACCACAGTCAGGACAATTGAACTGCCAGCTTTGTGTAGGCTCTTATGTCGATTATGTCACCTTGAACTGTCCCAGATTCTCATCGTCAAAGCCAAGCAATCCAAACAGGTGCTACAGGAGGGCCTTTATCAGAACAACCCTATTATTCTGGGAGGTGAAAATTTCACTTACAGGCAATAGATTGCACCCATCCAAAAAAGCTTTTGCCTTCACAGCCAGACGATCTTCCATAGAAAAATCACACATTTCATTAACAATTGTATGCATCTAGCCTCAGAAATAATGAACAAAAGGTAGGTGTTTTGAGTCTTGGAAATCTTTGGCAGATAGAAGAGCTATCAAGTTGTGCCTGGCCACGAGAGGAGGGGTGTTATTACAGAGCACATGTACGCCTGGTTTACCAGGTGAAAATTACACCTCACAGATGAGTTATCCTCCTTGGAATCCACCCCGTTTCTGGTGTGTATGGCTCACTGCTGCTCATCAGACACACACCCGGAGTGCTTATTTGTTCCAAGGTAGCTGCAAAGGCCTGAGCCCGCGTGAACGGTCCAGCAGCCAAGATGCAGACCAAGATGCAGTTTCCGGGCACTGAAGTGCCTTTGCAATTTGCATAGGTCGTAAATACCAAACTATATCTCGCATGCAGAAACTTAAAAAAATAAATTCACGAATGGCAGGTGTTCCTGCGTCTAATTTTAAAATATAATTTACATAAAATAGAAGATTCCTTACACATTTGAAGAATTTGAAGAAAATCTGTATTAATCCTTGGAGTGTCAGATTTTGTTGGGTGATGTGATAAAAAAAAAATATGGTATTTGGAGCCAGATAGACCAGCTTGCTAGCTCTGAAGCTAAGTACTTTCCCCCTCTGAGATTCGGTTAGCTCATCTGTAAAATGGGCATGAAGTAGGCTTCTTTCTCTTCCCCTGGACAACCTTAGGTATCCGTAATTAGGTGGTAAGTCCTATAAAGTCTTTGAAATATTTTCTATATTTCTATATTTCCTTTCAAGCATTTTCTGATACATGTGAAGGCAACAAATCTCCATCTTAAGCTGGGCTTCTTGCCTGAGAATCAAAGGAATCAGGAAAAGACACTAGGGTTTCTCACCGCTGTGATTACTAATTTGCTAAGGCATTTCAATTAGTATGAGATCCTAAATCCTGATCTTCTGTTTCAATAAAGGGATAAAAGCATTTATGTTCTACCACCAGTTATTTATGCCGTTATCTTGTTGCTGCTTTGAAAGTGAAGCTAATTCTTGTATGCATATATAGCCCACATTTGACTCAGAATTTTTATACATGCTGGCTGTGCTGAATGATTTAATACATACTGTCTCTATTGGTGGGATAGGGAGAAGAAAATATATGCGTTTTCTTTCTTTTTTTTTTTTAGATTTTATTCTTTTGAGAGAGTGAGAGAGCAGGAAAGAGAGAGAGCATGAGCAGGGTGAGAGGCAGAGGGAGAAGGAGACTCCCCATGGAGCAGGGAGCTCAATGAGGGGCTCGATCCTGGAACTCTGGGATCATGACCCGAGCCAAAGGCAGATGCTTAACCAACTGAGCCACCCAGATGCCCCCAAAATATATGCATTTTCAAAATTTGTTTAGAGTTTACTGGGGAGGGGTAGTGAAAGCATGGTGCTAGCACTCAGCTCCTCATGAATGAGAATGCCCGTCACCAGTGCTCTTCGTTACCTCTTCAACAGCCACCCTCCCATATCTCCCCGATGCTGGAGCTGGCGTCCATGATTAATAGAAGCTGGAAATGCCAAAAACTTATTTCCTAGCTGCTCTTGATCCACTGGAAGCCATGGGACGTAGTCCGGTCCAGAGACTTCGGAGGAAATATGCTGAGGGTCTTCTTGGAAAGCTCTCTGCCTCCCTGAGATTCAGGATGAAGCCTCACTCTTGCTTCTGGATTTTTGGACTCATAAAAGAGCAGAGGCACCAAGTCGGTGTCCAGATATCACTGAGTTGTTGATCCAACCCCAAAAATCAACTCCTTGGGGCTCCTGGGTGGCACAGTCGTTTGGGTGTCCGACTCTTGGTTTCAGCTTTTGTTGTGATCTCTGGGTTGTGGGATGGAGCCCTGCATCAGGCTCCACACTCAGCACAGAGTCTGCTTGAGATTCTCTCTCCCTCTCAGTCTGCCCCTCACTTTCATGGTCTCTCTCTCTCTCTCTCTAAAATAAATAAATTAATTAAAAAAAAAAACCCAACTCCTCTGGAACTTTTTATTATGTTGGGTGGGGGGTGGGGAATAACCCTTACTGGTTAAAGCACAGCTAGCCTGCTTGCAGATACTCTACTCCCTGCAGTCAGAAGCATCCTGCACGGGTGCCCTCCCATCCCCCCACTCTTGCTCTGAGACTTCCTGCTTCTCACCCTTGTCCTGGTGTGATCTCTGGCACACACAAGTATACTGCCAAGAAAAAAATGGTAACAAGTTGACCTTTTCTCAATTTCCCCAAATGCCATGCTCCTACATGACCTGCCAAGGTACAGGAGGGTCCAGAATCAAATCCTGTTAGGAGCCCACTAAGGAGATGGGCAGAGGAGGGGTATCCTGACCAAGTCAGTGAGGCTTGGGGGCACAGCAGGAAGGAATGGCAGGCACAGACAGGCTGGTGACGCTGTAAAGCTGCTTGGGAAGCTATGCCCGGCTCCTTGGAGGATCTGTAGGGCACCACAGCTGCCCCCTGAACCTCAGCAGGAACCAGGCCAAGAGCTGTGAGCTGCAGCCCCTTTACTACAGAGATGGCCTCTACGTTGTCCGATTGTCTGAACCCTGAGGGATAATCAGCAACAGCTATTCACGGTGGCTGTCGAGAGATGGTGGGAGTGGCTGTGGGGACCAACAAGGCAGCAGGGAGAAAGAAGGAGGTCTGCAGCCTTTTCTTCAATGGATGATGCTCTCCAGGGCCCCACGGAGGCACCGGAGCAGTCTCCATGGAGGACCAACCTAGAAGGTCCTGCCGAGTTGCCAGCTGAGGGGGCCCTGTGGCTCAAATGTCCCCAGCTCTCTATGCTCCTCTCTTGTGATTCTTCCTGACATCTGTGCAATAGGGAAGGAATTTGTTTCCCTGTTTTATTCAGTCCTCACTGTGGAAAGAAGACCGCTTTCTCTCACTGGGAGACGAAGACAGAGTGAAGGCCCCAAATCTGGAGCTTACTCATCTGCAAAAGACCAAGATTCAACCTAGGCTTCAGATGGCAGACAGCAGAGAAAAGATATTTACCCCCCCCCCGCCCCCCTTTGATCAGCAGGTGGCCACCGGTCAGGTGAATCACCGACTGGCCACTTTTGTCAAGACGTGAGACTCTTCAGAGCGTGACTATCAGAGCAGGATGCTTAATTTGCGCACATCGGCGTGTTTTCTGAAGGGCTCGGAACAGCTGGCAAGCATTTAATAAATTACAACATCTCCAGTTCTTTGAGCTTCAGTGTATCTACACAGCACAAAATGAAGTGGAAATTTGGCGAAAGAGGTCAAGCTGATCACAAATCAGTTGATTTCAATAACTCGTCTACCTGTGTCGCTAATATCAAACCACAGCAAAGTTTCCATGGCGCTGTGCTCCGGTGAGTATCACAGGACTGATGATGACAGTATCCACATTACTGAATGTGCCAGACACTAATAATTGGTGTCATTTATCCACACCCTCTACGGTAGCTACCTACGGTCTGTGTGGGTTTGGACTAGTGTCTTAATCCCTTCAAGGTGGTAAGTGACAAAGCCGGGACTCAAACCTGATCTGACTCCAAGGCCTGGGTTTGAGACCACGAGGTCCTGTTACCAGTGAACCACCGTTGGGAACCCCCCCTTCCCCTACCCATCCCTGTACAGTCCTCCTGACAAGTGACCTTTTATGAAGGTGGCTGATTGATAGACTCCCCATTATTTCCCAGGCATCTTGTGGGGGCAACCACAGACCCATTAAAATTCAGCAAGTTCACGGATGCTGGAGCTCCTGGAAGACCACTGGCGATGATGCAATATCACAGCATCTTCCGAGTGTGGCTCGGCCCCAAGGCCAAGCACCCGCATTCTGCTCACGCCATTCTCCCGCTTTTCCCATGCCAATCAGACTGGAATTATGTTTGCCCAATAAAATGGGCCATTCCTAATTAAATACCCCAACAACATTTTACTGTGTGTGTGTGTGTGTGTGTGTGTGTGTGTATTCAGTGACGTTATAGCATGAAATGAGTTACAGAATATAAATTAGAAGAAAGGGCATATCACCATTCTTATGAACACAGCAATTATTTATGGCCATCCCGTTCCTGGGGAGATTTATGCTTTAAGGTCTAATCTATAGCTTATAATTCAATAAAGCCATGTATATTAAGTCTATATCACACAGCTTTTTTTTTTTTTTCCTGACACCAATCCTCATGGCTGGCCATAAATTACAGCAAAATCGAATTCTGGTTAATAGAACACTTCAAATCCAAGTCCAGAAAAAATAATTAAATGCAAGAGTAAAATAATCAATGATGAATACTTTTCATAAGTAAAATGAGGGGTGCCTGGGTGGCTCAGTTGGTTAAGAGTCCAACTCTTTTTTTTTTTTGTGAAGATTTTATTTATTTATTCGACAGAGAGAGAGACAGCCAGCAAGAGAGGGAACACAAGCAGGGGGAGTGGGAGAGGAAGAAGCAGGCTCATAGCGGA
>NW_024426885.1:10643896-10800978 GCF_017311325.1 Ursus maritimus | reverse complement strand
CCCAGAACGCCGGGATCATGCCCTTTTTCGTAGGCAGACGCTTAACCACTGTGCCACCCAGGCGCCCCAAGAGTCCAACTCTTGATTTCAGCTCAGGTCATGCTCTCAGGGTCATGGGATCGAGCCCCACGTCAGGCTCTGTGCTCAGCGCAGAGTCTGCTCGATACTCTCTCTTTCTCCTTCTCCCTCTGCACCTGCCCCCCCACTCTCTCTCTCAAAATGCAATACAATACAATACAATGCAATACAATACAATAAAACAAAACAAAATAAAATATTTAAGAAAAATAAAAATAAGCAAAAGGAAATACCCAGAGACCTAATGTGTACCAACTTGGTCTTTGTTAGTGCTGACTTTTCAAGCCAGGAGAAGAATATGAGAGGATCTCCAAAACAACCCTGGGCTCAAACTTAACTTTTCAGGGTTCATAGAGGAGCTGTGTGTGGGGGGGTGTACGCGCTCCTGGCTATTAGTGGGGAGAAAATTTTAAGACAAATGTAATTGGCTTTCATGTACCGCCTCAAAGAACAGAGCCATGTCAATTACACGTTTTGAAGATCCAAGTACTTACCACAAGAGGAGAAAAAAACTTCTAAAAGAGGCCGCAAGAACAAACCTTGGTAACCAGCGATTTGACTAGGAATTTCTATCCCTTCTGTATTTGAACAGCCAGATGCCGATAATGTATTATACAATTTCCTCGGTTGTCGCAATACAGAAGTAGAGAAAGTCTGTTAAAAACATACGTGCAGGGGCACCTGGGTGGCACAGCGGTTGGGCATCTGCCTTCGGCTCAGGGCGTGATCCCAGAGTGATGGGATCGAGCCCCACATCAGGCTCTTCTGCTATGAGCCTGCTTCTTCCTCTCCCACTCCCCCTGCTTGTGTTCCCTCTCTCGCTGGCTGTCTCTATCTCTGTCGAATAAATAAGTAAAATCTTAAAAAAAAAAATACGTGCATACCCTCACATATTTTTTTTAAAAAGTACTTTATTTTGCCTTTCCTTTTGTTTGAATATCAACATGATTTCATTTTGTTTAATTTCAGATAAAAGATATGAAAACGTCACTTACTAAGTGAGGGAATGATCTGCTCTAAATCACTGGTAATTATAAAGACCACACATATCTCATAAGTCAAGACTGACTATAAATTTTGTTTTTAGCCCATCCATTAGTGAGAAATATTGGCCGCATATATTAGCGGCTGTGTTCAACACATGATTTGTATTTAAAAATTTGTTTCCACTTTTCAGAAGCACTTTGGAAGCGATGGTTCTGTTTATGCTGAAGACTGTTGACGGCTTGAGCCTCCCATGGATGCTTTAGACGGCCTCACCGGGGCCCAAGGAGCCATATGTTGTGAGCGCTGAAAGGACTCCAGGCTTTTCCCTATACGGACAATAAAAACCACTGGAACCTCCTTCTGCTCTGTATTAGCAGAAGTAGAGCGGAAAACAGAACTCAACTGCTATGTGCTGATTATATCCTCCCAAAACTCTGTGTTGAAACTCTAAGACTCAGCACCTCATCCCGTGACTGTTTTGAAGACAGGGTCTTTAAAGAGGTAATTCACTTAAAACGAGGCTGGTAGGCTGGGCCCCCATTCAATCCGACTGGTGTTTTTACACGAAGAAGAGATTAGGACACAGATGGGCATGCATGGGAAGGAGCATGTGAAAACACAGGGAGAAGGTGGCCATCTGAAAGCCAAGAACGGCCCCGGGAGAAACCAAACCTGCCAGCACCTCGATCTTGGACTTCCAGCTTTCAGAACTGCGGGAAAATAAATATCTGCGATTTAAGTCACCCAAACTGTGAAACTGTGGCCCCCTTAGCACACCAAGACATCGGTCGATTATCCTTTGGGTGCACATAGATTTAGAGGTAAGCTGATGATTCTCAAAACATGGTAGGCCTTGAAGGTCAATGTCAGCTGTGCTCCCATCCCAGTATTGGAGAGGCATCCTTGGTGAGTAGTGTTTTCACTTTCCTTAGAACTTTCCTGAATATTTTGAGGGATGATATGTGATCCCAGTAGTTATAGCCACTGATCAGGCCTTTGATTAATAACGAAAGCGAGAATCATCACCAGCATTATTGGGAGCATATGATGCCCCAGGCTCGTGCTGCGCAGTCTCTGTGCCGTATGTGAACACCACCATCACAATTGTTAGGCACATCTTATTATTATCCCGGTCTTGCAGATCAGGATTCTTTCATGACTGTGGTTACATAACCAGGAAGCCAGGCTTGGACCCAGGTCCCTCATCTCAGTGGCTTGTACTTTTAACCTCTAAGCCACTGATAAGGTTAGTGCCTTAAATTGCAAGAGTATGAAAATGAAATGACACCCCAATTTTTGTTCCAAATGAATGACTGAGATGATGGAGAAGTCCATTCTCTTCTGAGCAAGTCCTGCTCTCTCCTCTCCACTCCACCTCCCCCAGGAAGCCTTCCGGGCCCACCCCATTGCTAAGGGCTCAGTTGTGCTTCTTTACTCCTGCATTGCTTATTGAGGAAACAGTTCATTTGGCATTTGGTATCAACTGTCTGACATTATTGATTATATTCTCATGAGCATTTGTCGTATTTTACCAACTTCTATTAAGACACGAGTGTTAGACGATAGTACTCCATGGCTTTCCCTTCTTCATGCAAGACAGCATGGGCCAACAAGCCAGGTTATCTGAAAATGACCGCAAGAGCTCACCTGGGGTTACTTAAACAAGGAGCCAGCTGGACCAAGGGCTCCTTGTTTCGCCAGTGGTGTGAAGGGGGATGGGCAGTTTGCAAAGGGCTGGCATTTAAACCCAGACTGCCTGAGGCAAAACCAGTGGGTTTGCCCCTCACTGGCAAGGCGGTCGTCATCCTTGCTCTGTGCAGAGGAACCCACCCTGGGCAGTTGGGCACTTGTCAGTTGGGCAAACCAATTTTCTCACAGGCCAGTGGGATTGGCTGCCTAGAATTCTGCATTGAGAAACTTAGAGGTCCAGTCAGGGATCCACGGAAAAGAGTATCCTGAATCAACCGAAAGCACTTTCTGAGAATAAAAATGCTTAGATCCTCACCCCAGACTGAATCAGAAAATCTAGGGTGATGAGATTGGAACCACTATGTTTTAAAAGCTTCCCAAATGAGTCTATCATACGGACAATAGACAGGTGGCAAAACAGGAGAGAACCACTGCCTCCTCCCGTCCCTCCCCAAGCGGTAACCCTGGGGCGTGAATTGGCTGGTTCCGTGAAGCTGGCTACACGGCGTGTTGCCAGTAGTGTTGTCTCCACCGCCCTTCTTTGTACAGCCCCCTAGTACTCTGCTAGAAGTGTAAGCGGGCTCAGTAAATACTGCTGGTTGATGGATGTGTCAGCAGAGGGAAGAGCTCTGTCCTGAGGGGGCCAATGGAGGACCCTGGGGAGTAGAGTAATCGACAAGTCCTGATCTTCAAACTCAGCTCCAGGAAAACCAGGGTGGTTCTCCCACCACTAGGGGAACAGGTGAGGTTTCTGTAGCACCTGTACCGCCTACCTGGAGCATGAGTTCAGAGTCGGCGGCCTTGAACTTCTCCCTGCAGCCAGCGCTGAAAGGGGGCTGTCCACTCTGCTGAGTGATAGCTTAGCGTGACCTTGAGCATCCACCCAAGGGGAAGATGAGCCGCCCCTCGCAGTGGCCGAGTTAGACATGTCAGCACTGCTGCGGTAGGTTACAAGCCCAGGGGAAACCCTGGCACTAGGTCTTAAATACTCAATTTAACTTGCACGTATGACCTGCAAAGACACTGCCTGATTACAGGTGTGTTTCCAATACGGCCATGACGTTTGGTTTTGTTGTTTTGGGGATGAGCTTTTATGGAGGTTGCCCAAACTTTTGACTTCCTACGTGGGAGCACTTGCAGACATGATCAGGTGTTTCCTACCATGGGCAAGAATTTCAAACCAGAATTTGACCAGCTATAAAAGACATTTCTGGGACAATAGGGGGAATTTGAACATAGACAGACTATCAGATGACATTCCTTTTGTTAGGTGTAATCATGGCGATGTATAGGAAAATGCCCTAGAAAAGTACTGAAAAATTTGGGGGTAATATACCATATTTTTTTTAAAGATTTTATTTATTTATTCGACAGAGAGAGAGACAGCCAGCGAGAGAGGGAACACAAGCAGGGGGAGTGGGAGAGGAAGAAGCAGGCTCATAGCGGAAGAGCCTGATGTGGGGCTCGATCCCATAACGCCAGGATCATGCCCTGAGCCGAAGGCAGACGCTTAACCGCTGTGCCACCCAGGCGCCCTGGGGTAATATACCATATTGTCTGTAACTTACTTTATAACAAATCATCAAAAAAATATAAAGGCAAAAATATTCAAAACCCTAGCAATTGGGGCATTGTATGGAGAAGAGGGTCTCCCCATACCAATGTGGTGAAATATGATGATGAAAGTTTGTAATGATAATCATGGATCATAAAGAAATGGCTCAAGCTTGGCCTATAATTTACTATTAGAGAATAGGAAAGTGTGTGGTTTTAATTTTCCAAATCTTTCCTCCAAAAAGTGGTTTAAGCATGAAAGTTTTTACAATTTTTTAAAGCCCAAAGATCTATAAAGCCTGGTCTACTGCACAGAGTACGTCTCGGGGAGCACAGGCTTGGGAGCTGTTGGGGAGCTGGGACCCCAGTGCCATCGTTCACTAGCTGTGACCTTCAGCAGGTCAGAAAACTGCATGGAGACTCAGGCTTCCCCTCTGTGAAATGGGGTTGATAATGTCTTCCTCATAATGCTGTGAAGCAGGGCATCTCCAGTGCTATGGGCAGGGAGGGAGCTTGCCTGGGACACATGAGACAACCAAGAAATGGCGTAGCCTATGGTGGAAGAGGAGGAAGGACATTTGATTTTCTCCCCACAATGTATAGTAAATAAGAAGAGTCCCCCAGAGATACTTGAGTACCAAGTTTAGTACTAACCTTCCATGCTCTCGGATAGATGCATCGACACTTTGGATTGATAGCTGGGGAAGCCCAAAGCTGCCCTGGGATCTATGTGTCATAGGAAATGGCTCTGTGACATTCACCTTATAAAAACGATTTCTAAAGGAAAACCAATACGAGCAGGTTTCCATTTTTAGTTAGCCGAAACTGTATTTATATACAAAGGAAATTAAACCTAATGTAAGTTGGGGTTCATGGTTCTCCTATTTCTAATCCTCAGCCTCATAAAAAGGACTCGGCTTATCAAACGGATACCATAGGCCGAGCATCACTAGATAGCATTGATATTACCTTCGGCACAACCTGATGAAGTCGGTATTATTACTGAATTATCCCCCGCTGAGCGCAAGTGATGGGCGTCAGAGGTGACAAGAGCCACCTCAGGCCTGGAGGTGGCTGCAGGAAAGGCCGCACAGCCTTGCCGAGAAGCAGTGCCAGCTTGCCGGAACCCAGCGTGGTCCCCCTCCCGGTCCCGCTGCCTACAAGCCATAGAAGGGGACAAGGATTTAAGTGCCCGTGGGGCCAGCGTCTTCCCAGGAACGTGAGGGTGATGATAGGAACAAGCCCGTTGGATCTGAGGCGTAAATGAGCTAATACGTGACTATGTGCAAAGTATGTAGGACAGCCTCTGGCACATGGCCGATGTTCATGACACGTTGGCTTGTTCAAGAGGGTTAACCTGGCCAACTGACCCTTTACGCTGTCTCACCATGCATACGTTAGCTGCTGGCCCTTCTCACTGCTCACCAGATGTTACTAGCAAGAGGGGGCTGGGGGCGCCTGGGTGGCTCAGTCGGCTGAGCGTCCGGCTCTTGGTTTCAGCTCAGACCATGATCTCAGGGTCATGAGATCGAGCCCTGCATCAGACTCCACGTTCAGTGTGGAGTCAGCTTGAGATTCTCTCCCATTCCCTGTGCCCTTCCCCCTGCTCTCTCTCAAGTAAAATAAATAAAATCTTTAAAAAAAAAGTGAGAGGGCTGCAGATGGGCTTCAGGCCCCAAAGACCATCTCTCAGTCCCACCAACCCTCTGCGTGGCCTTGTCACAGGCTTCTCCCTGCGCACCAGGGCGGTCAAGACCCGCCATGTCCCTGTGGTTGCTGCTTCCAAGTGCTGTCTATGCATTGACCATAAAGCTGTAAAATCCATGAAACTCATCAAGGCAGGATCTCAAAAACCTGCTTTGGGGATTAATAGTGTTCTGTGACCCAGAGAGCCGACTTTATCACGCATGAAGAGGGAATTTCTGTGGCTGAGAATATGTTGAAAGACAGAATTCAGCCACAAACCCCTGAGGATAAACCAGGTTTGAAATATTACATTGCAGGAGCATAAAGAAACATCCATCCCCTCCCACATACATTGCAGCCGTACCAGGATGGAGGGACTCTGGTTGGCTTAGGGTTGGTGTGATTTTAAAAATCATTTTGTATCTGTGCACTGCACAAGGATTTCAGGCTGGGTTTGGATACAGGTATGAGGGTGGTTGTGCATCGCAATGTCACAAAACACAGAGGAAATATTCAAAGAAACAAAAAGAGAATGATTCCTAAAGTAAAAAGGGGAGTTTCTTCTAACCATAGCCATAAGTTCATTCATTCGTTCGTTCATTCATTCATTCATTCATTCATCCACATGCTCATCTGCTCATTCAGCAAATGTTTACAGACTTCTACATGGTTCCAGGCTCCAGGTATGAGGATGGATGTAAGCAAAGCTGAGTCCCTGCACTTGGACAAGGAAGTGATGGTACAGGTCAGTGATTGTGCTTGACCTTGGGTGGGTGCACCCCCATGACCTTGCTTTCAGCCCCGGGTGGATGGAATTGGGGCTTAACACCATCTTACCCACAGAGCTGGTAGTTTTATGCCCCTTGGAGCTGGCGAGGCCATTTGAGATCTTCCTGAGAGTGGAGACTGTCACCCCGCTTACACCCCAACTCCTGGTGCTCTGCAGTTCTCCTCCTTTCTGAAAAATGCTCGGGGAAATTGCAAGACAGGCCACACCTAGCAATTCACTTTGTTTCTCATTCGTATTCTCTTTCTCCTCCTTCTCTCCCTCTAAAGAATGAATACCCCATAGGCACATATAATTAAAGAAAGAAAATTAAATCTAATGTATCCTCAGCCCATCATGCTCATGTTTATTTACTCTGTGTTCATTGCTTGCTATTAATACTCTTATTGATTATAGCTTATACCATGAAGAGGGCAGAAATATTAGTTGCTGTTGATAAGGAAAAATAAGTACCCTTTTATGTAGCTTGCAGGGCAATCAAGTGACAAGCTTTCGTTGTGTACCTGCTACGTGCCCTGACTCGGTACTATCAAGGACACAGATCAAAGATAGATAGGCATGTGCTCCTGTCCTGTTAGCGGAGGGCCTGGCCAGCAGCCCCAGGCCAGGAACAAACTAGCACGCAACCTGAACAACACTTCCCCCACCCTGAGCTCACCTCATTCACCCTTTCTGTCCTGAATCAGACCCTTTGACCCATCTCACCCTCCACTGTCTTTTTTTTTTTTTGAGATTTTTTAAGATTTTATTTATTTGAGAGAGAGAAAGAGAGCAGGGGGAGGGATGGGGGGGAGGAGAGGAGGAGGGAGAGGGAGAGGGAGAAGAAGAGGGAGAGGGGGAGGGAGAAGAGGGGGAGGGAGAGAATCTCAAAGAGACTCCCCACCCAGCACAGAGCTGATGTGAGGCTCGATCCCACAACCCCGAGATCATGACCTGAGCTGAAACATAGATACTCAGCTGACTGAGCCACCCAGGTGCCCCGACCCTCCACCTTCTGACCAGTGCCGGATCCAAAGCAGAGCATCGCAACACAGCTATGTCTATGTGGCTGCTTTGTTTGGGGGGCTGTTTTCTGACATGGTTGCATTAGTGATCCTGTCACAGTGTAAAATTAGTATTAGGCACTCTATTTCCCGGTCCTCATCCCCCTTCATCAGGGGGAACATTTTATTCTTTTTTTCCTCCTCTGTTGTCTAAACTGTTTTAGAAATATGTTCTTAGTGGTGTTTTCTCAAAATCTATTCGAATGGAGTTAATCTCTATGGATATGTTCCCTGCTTTGGAAACGTCACTGTAAAGTAGGTTAATGCTATTAAATGTAATTCACGTGTACTGCTGGGTACTGAGGGAACGACTGGAAATGTATTTGAGGCTTCCCTCCACCACTTGGAGAGGAGGGTAAGGGCTCCTGTTGGCGAGACCAAGGGACAAGAGGCGTGCTGAGACGGGACAAAGGCAGACGCCAGCTGCTTCCGTCTGGCTGGAGGCGTAGATCAGATTGGCTTCTACAGTAATGTCCCCTTATCTGTGGTTTCACTCCCCCGGGCTCCACCACGGTCTGGAAGCAGGTGATCCTCCTTCTGAGAAACCATCAAAAGGTCAGTAGTGGCCTCACGCTACGTCACTCACCTCCCTTCACCTCGTCCCGTAGGCGTTGTCTCATCTCACATAATCTCAAGAAGGTGAGTTCAGTACAATAAGATATTTTGATTTTTAATAACTTTTATTATAGTATGTTGTTATAGCTGTTCTATTTTATTATTAGTTATTGTTAATATTTTACTGTGTAATTTACAAAGTAAGCTCTATCCTAGGTGTGCATGTATGGGAAAAATGTTGTATATATAGGGTTCGGTACTGTCTGTGGGTTCAGGAATCCACTGGGGGGGGTCTTAGAACATATCCCGCATGGGTTAGGGGGACTACTGTATTTTAGGCATTCCGAACTTGTAGAAATGGCAGACTGCTGGCACTTACGGAGGTGTGGCCTTGACCAAGTCCCTTACCTTCTCAAAGACTTTGTTAAACTCTCATCTATAAAACGGGCTTAACAAAACCTACCGAATTAAGGAGACCTCAGCAGAGAATGAGCACCACGATTTTTTGACCCTTAACGAGAAGAGCCTGAAAAGACATTGGGTTGAACTTGGCTCAGTCTCGCCTCACCTGGGTTAACAAGTGTCTCACCTGGTATCATTTGAAGCTACATGTCTTAAAAATAGAGCATGCGTAGTATAGGAATATTATATGGATCTCTTGGGGAGGCCAGAGGATTGGTCCATATGCCTGAAGGTGGGGTTGGGGTTCCCTCTGTCAGTCATGTTAAAAAGAGGTCGGTCTAGGAAATGAAGACTCAGGAGAAGGGCATTAGAGACAGCTGAAAGAGGGAAGTGAAAATCAACTTTTCATCTCCATCCATCCAGGGAACATCTGGGAGCTTCCTGGTGGTCAGGGGCCTTGGAATGCCCTTGTCCTAGTGTTGGGGTGGGGGTGAAGAGGTGTCAGGGGGCTGGAGAAAGAAGATATCCTGGAGTGACTCTCCCTGGAGGGGTTGCTGTCTGCTTCCATTAGTCTTTTCTGCTGATTTCCCTTATTCTCTAGGCCCCCCTTCAGGGACTGGGTCCTGGAAGTTCTCCGAGGCTCTGGTGGCCCCTTAGATGACTTGATCTGCAGGTGGTGGCCTTGCACCCACTTTCCTCTGATGTTGGGGGTGGGGCCTCCTGGACACGGGCAGTGACCAATCACATCCATCCCTCAGGAGCCGGAATGTCAAGGGAGCAGCATTTGGTCCTTCTCCAGGCTGTCCATCCTGTCATCTCCCCCGGGGCACCCCCTCACCCACTCAGTCTTCAGTGGCGCAGGAGGTCAGCAGCCCAGGGGCTGACTGGGGAATGGCATTAGTTTCCACTTCTGCAGGCAGTCACAGGCTCACCCCTTTAGGGTGCTTCCACTCGGGGGAGCAGAGAGAAGCCAAGTGAGAGCCCCTTTCTCCTTTTCACAGAGAAGTGAGGAGGAGGGAGCTAGTCTGCCTCCCACAGCCTATCTCCTCTGGGAAGCCTTGGAGGGAAGGGGCACTCTGCTGAACAGCCACCTCCAGCAAACCCCACAGGGAGACACACTGCCCACAGCTGGCTCCTTTTGCTTGTTTGTTGTTAATTTCTTTTTTACTGAGATAAAATTCACATTCCATAAAATTCATGATTTTAAAGTACCATTTGGTGGTTTTAGTACATTCACAGGGGTGTGCAACCATTCCCGCTATCTCTTCTAAGACATTTTCATCACCCCAAAAGGAAGACTGGTGCTCATCAGCTGTCGTTGCCCATCCCCCTCTTTAACACCTAGCAAACACTAATCTGCCTTTTGTCTCTGAGTTTGCCTAGTCTGGAGATTTCATATACATCGAATCATACAATTTGTAGCCTTTTGTGATGGCTTCTTTCACCTACTGCGATGTTTTCAAAGTTCATGCATGTCGTCATATCAGTATTCTGTTCCTTTTCAGAGTTGAACAATAGTCCCCTGTATCGATAAACTACATTTTACCTGCCCATTCAATCAGTGGGAGGCCATTTGGGTTGTTTGGCTGGTGTTTGAACTCAGATTGTGGGTCACTTTGGGCCCCTTATTTGGGAAGATCGGCCAAACACCTCTGATACTCATACCACCAACCTATAGGACTTCGGCAAAATATTTGAAGATTGAATAAGAACTAAGTCTTTCACAATTATCATATGGTTTCACTCATTTATGGAACATAAGAAGTAGGAAGATCGGTAGGAGAAGAAAGGGAAGAAGAAAGGGGGGGTAAACAGAAGAGGGAACGAACCATGAGAGACTATGGACTCTGGGAAACAAACTGAGGGTTTCAGAGGGGAGGAGGATGGGGGACTGGGATAGGCCGATGATGGGTATTAAGGAGGGCACACACTGCATGGTGCACTGGGTGTTATATGCAAGTAATGAATCATGGAACTTCACATCAAAAACTAGGGATGTACTGTATGGTGACTAACATAATAAAAAATTATTATAAAAAATTAAATTAGAATAAATATGTTATAATTCTAAAGCAAAGTTGCAGGATACAAGATTGATATAAAGATTATTCTAATTTCTCTATATCTGAAAGATGCAGAATATAAAATTTGAAGTCATACCGTTCAAAGTAGCATGAAAAACTCTAAAAACCTAGGAATAAATCTGAAAACAATATGCAAGACTTTCATAAAGATATTCCAATGAATTGGTATGGACTTACATAGACAACGGATTGAAAGACTTGATAAGAAGATATAATTTGGGAATAATTGGTCTGTAGAATTAATAAAATCCCAATCTTCAAAAAAAAAAAAAAAGAACTAAGTCTTTCAAAAACACTTCCAGGCTTTGAATTCACCCCAATGTTCACTGTGGAAAAACAAGTCTAAATCTTAAGCACAAAGTAGAAGTTCAGGGGCACCTGGGTGGCGCAGTCGTTAGGCGTCTGCCTTCGGCTCAGGGCGTGATCCCCGCGTCATGGGATCGAGCCCCACATCAGGCTCCTCCTCTGCTAGGAGCCTGCTTCTTCCTCTCCCACTCCCCCTGCTTGTGTTCCCTCTCTTGCTGGCTGTCTCTATCTCTGTCAAATAAATAAATAAAATCTTTAAAAAAAAAAAACCAAAGTAGAAGTTCAGATAATAGTAAACACAGAGTATAATCATCTTTATAATAATGACTGTTATTTGGATTTCCACATTTTTCTGACTCTGTACAGGAAAATATTAATTCAGTCTAGCTATCTGAAAATAAGGTTGGACACATTGGTGATGGAAAAGAGGGTAGGTATATAAGGCCATTTAACTGCTAAAGATTGTTTAATTTGAAGGCGCCTATTGTTTACAGTGAAATACTTGCTTTGCTCTTCATTCGCTGTCTTTTCTCGCGGTTCTCACGAGAAGTGCTTCAGTGAGTATCACCAAACAGCTCTTAGCAGATCCTCCGAGATGCGGCAGGATGGTGATGTTTGTTCAGAGTTAGAAGCAAACGGTTATAATCTCATTTCATTCAAATGGTGTTATTATTGCAAGATGTAACACCAGCCACCCAAACTGTCTCTGACAGTCTCATATTTCTCCTGTTTAAGGAACAGCTGTCAACAGGATCTGGGGGAGCTGAGCAACTGACAAATTATGGGGAAATTATATTTTTAATCAATCACTTGCCTGAAGTTGTGAAAGCCAATATCTGGGTTATCGCTACCCGGCCATAATACCATTCAGAAACTCCTCCCTCATCACAAGACATCTAGTAATATTCATGGTTTTTCTTCTTAGGCTACGATCAAAAAAAAAAAAAAAAGGTCTAAGAAAGATGCACTTTAAATCTAAAGACCTGGATAAGCTGAAAGAAAAAGGATGGAAAAATATATAAAAAGCAAAGCTGGAGCCTAAGGAAGCTGAAGTGGCTTTATAGTAGCAGTTAAAATTAAATTTCAAGGAAGAACCATAGAGCAGCGATAAAGAGGAACATTTTATGGTGATAAAGGGTCAATTCATCAGGATATATAAAAATACAAGATGTATTTGGTCTTCAAAATTAACACAAAATATTCAGAGAAATTTGAAATCCGCTAAGAAAAAAAATAACAGTGTTAAAGAGAGAGAGAGATACGGTTGGAGATTTCAACACCCCCACTAAGTAACTGACAGAAAAAGTAGGACCAAAAAAATCAACGAGGTTACGGAAGATCTGAGTAACACAATTCACAAACTTAATTGGAATTTACTGAACAAGGTGGGGGACACATTCCCTTTTTGAGAACACATGGAACACTGACTAAGAGAAACCATATGCTAGGCCATAAAGCATGTCTCAATCAATTTCAAACTATTGAAATCTTGAAAGGTGTATTTCTGAATCACAGCAATGTTAAATGTGATATTAATAACACTAAGATATATGGAAAGCCTCCAGATGCTTGGGGATGAAACAGCACACTTCTGAATGCACAGGTCAAAGATGAACTGTCAGCAATAAGAAAACAGGTGCACTGAAAAATAATAATAAAAACACAGCGCATCAAAAATTCAAAGACTCCACTAAAGCACTCACTTAAGAGAAATGTATAGCTTTACTTGTCAGATCACTGATTTGAAATCTTTCTTCTTTTTGAAGATGAGTTTCCACATGACGAAACTCGAAAGGTGTGGGAGAAAGCCAAAAATACATAGAAAGGGAAAAATAAATAAATAGAAGATAAATAATAGAATTAACAAAGACAAGAGCCGATTCTTTGAAGGAATTGGTAACATTGATCATCCCTTAGCAAGACTGAATTTATTAGTTGAGGGTTAATCAGAAACTCTAAGCCGGGGAGGAGCGTAGAATATAGGGTACGGGAATTTGACTTGATGTGACTAGGGCAGCCGTTAAAGTCTACGTGGAGCAATTGCTTCAGTATCTGAAGCCTACAGGGCTTTCCGTGGGGAATGAAAAGGGGACACAAAGTACGAGGAAGTAGGGCAAACAAGGAGGACCCGCTGGGGTGCAGGACTGCAACCAGAGCCTGCATTTGCCTTTCACCTCTGCTAAGCATCCAGCTTCAATGTCTTGAGTGACCAGCTGGTGCACTTACCATGGAGCTGCACAGGCACCTGGACCAGGATTCTGAGAAGCTGAAGGAGAGCCAGCAGGAGCTGGAAGACCTGCAGGTAGGCTGCTGCCCCTCCCCCCCATAAAGTGAGCCCATAAACAGATGATAAGGTGGGGTGCCTGGGTGGCTCAGGCAGTGAAGTGTCTGACTCTTGGTTCTGGCTCAGGTCACGATATCAGGGTCCTGGGATCAAGCCCCATGTCCAGCTCTGAGCTCGGTCAGGAGTCTGCCTGAGAATTCTCTCTCCCTCTGCCACTCTTCCTGTTCATGTAAGCACTAAATAAATAAAATCTAAAAAAAAAAAAAAGAAAATGACATCGAATTATACATCCTTCTCATTTCCTCACCCAGTTGAATATTTCAGTGCATTAAAGCAAAAGCTTACACACTCGGTCAATCAGAGCATCAGGATTTACTTTGCAGAAGAATTCTTCAGGCAGCAGAACATGGATCATGGAAGATCATTATCTCATTGACAAGCCCAAGGGCAAGAACAATGAAAGTTAAAAATCATTAGCCACTGCACATTAAAGATGGGTGAGAAATGGGAATAACACTTCTGAAATGAAAATTAATATGCCCATAATATGTTCAAGCAGAATTGCACACAACCTTAAGACCCATTTACTACCCAAAGTGGGCATCTTTGTACACGCTCCAGCTGCTTTGCTTCCCTCTAATACAGGTTCTTTGCCTTTTATAGTCAGGATTATACGACATGACATTCTTTTCTATGCAGAGTTTTTCTGAGAGTAGCGATCACAAGAAAGGAGCTCGCAGTTCGGTTTCTGCTTTCTCTGCCTGTACAGAGAGCACAGAGTCTGCAGAGAAGGGCCTTCCCAGAAGTATAGCAGAGCCCCACTGAAACATTGTCACACAACCTAGCACTTGCTGGAAGGCATAACGAGAAGGACAAAGACTTGATCAAGGTCTTACCACTCAAAACTCCCATCTGCCTCTATCTCTGCTGCCAGTGAGGAAGGGCATCAGATTAATTCACACTGGGATCTGGGGGTACCTTCCCGGAGTTTGCATCTTTAAAAAAAAAAAAAAACAACCTAGAGAAATCAGCTGCAGTAGGAATGAGTAATGGAGAGATTTCAGCCTCTAAGGGAGCTGGGTTGGGAGAGATTTGGGGACTATGGGGAGAATTTTCAGTCTCTGCTCAAATCCTTACCCTCCCCTCCAGATTTTCTTCACTGTTTAGTGAGCCTGTTGACTACCAACTAGCCCATTGGCAGGTAGGTTCATCTTTGCCCTGACTAGAAGCTTGATATCATTACCTCCCCGGCTGGCAGTTTGTTCTTCCATCATTTCCAACAAAGCCATTGTGTCTGATCCCACATACACCTGGGATGCTAGTTACCTGCCCGATCGTGTCCCCTGTCACTTTTCATGTCTTTCAGCAGAATGTAGGGCGTGGCATTGTTCAAACAGACAGTGCTAAAAACATCTCCAGAGGGAAGAACTTCTCTGCAGCCACAGAGTCCTAAAGTCATCATCCAGAGAAGATACTTTGTGATGGATCAGAAGGCATCCGAGAGCACCCTGAAGGGAGGAAGAGTTGAGGGAGACAGGTGGTTGCGCACACACTACCAAGAATGCCCCGAGAGGGATCGGATGAGCCTTCTCTTCCTCCTAGACTTCATTACAACTTTAAATCCTGCCAGCTTGATTGTATAATGCAACTTTCTTCAATTAAATCTGCATTTTTTGGGAGTCTTGCTTCATGTCATCTCAGTAATTGCTTTCAGGATCTACTCGTGCCAGTTGCTGCCACTACACTGTGTAAAAAAAAAAAAAAAAAGCTGTGCTACTAGAAAAGAATGAAAAACACAAATGTATCCTCTCTCATATTGCTTTCTTGTTTCTGGGGGGGATGGATGCCAGAAGGGAGGAGGAAAGAATTCGCAAAATCCAGCGATGCCAAGTTGGAATTACATTTCAGCAGTGCACTGGAGAGCGTGATCAAGCCAGGCTGCTTCTGGGGCCCTGCGTTTGTTCCTTTGCAGCCAGTGTATGTGGCTCAACATGCATGTGCCAGACTCCATTTCAGACACTTCAAATTCCAAGCAGGATCATCTGAGCATCCACAAGAGCGGCCCCCAGCTTCCCAAAGATGGCAGAACCCTTGTTCACACTCGAACTCTACTTCCGGTGGCTCTTTCCCAGTTAAAATCATGGCAGTGTCAAGTGGACAATTCTCTCTGGCTGTTCTTTCAATCAGTGCTGGTAGCTACTGTATTACCATTTCCTCCACAACCTTCTATTTTGAAAACAATGGTAAGTCAGGGAAAAGCATCAGGAACAAAATAAAGTAAAACTGTTCTCTTATTAGATATCATTAAGAGACTCTTTGAGTTAAGAACAGGGACTCTGTTATATTCAGGTGGCTCTAAACACCTAGTTGGCAGGGAAGTGTCTCTAATCTCTTCTCATCTACTGGTGCTAGAAGGGCTTGCAAGGGTGCTGTGTGCAAATGAGTGCCAAGAAGGCTATTAAAACAAGAAAGGGATATGAAAGGATTATGTCCACTGGTGGTCCACCTGGATTCCAGGAGTCATAGAAGTTCAACAGGATGCCTCCAGGCATCTAGAAAGAGCTGTACAGGGTGGTTCAGGGGATGGACAGACTTCAGAGCTCCTGTTCTTCACCCCACCTTACACCATGAGGGCTTCCCCCTCCCCCGCCTTACAGATCAGTGCCCCCCCCCGGGAAGTTCTATGTATAGAAAGGGCTCTATCACTGTGAAAGTCATTGAATACCACTAGCCTACGTCCCACTCCAGCATGCTAGAGAGCCTTACTGATGAAGCATTGTCTTTGGAATGAAAATGGTTTGAAGTAGCAAATATTTTGATGAATGACTAAGTCAGAGCTGGGCTGTGTTAATTTGTCCTAGCATCTGGCACCCCTTCTCAGTCCTGCAGCGTTGTACAGAGGGAAAGCACTCCAGCAAGAGGAGAAGGGCATTCTGTCCTCGCCTGTGGTTTCTCGCTCTCTCCCACCTAGCGCCCTGTGCCGGGGAAGCTGAACCGGCATAACATAGCCCTGAGATAGTTTGAGACACTCAACTCCACCCTCCATGCAGGTCTGCATAATGTAAGCAGAGCTTAGCTTACTTAAAAATAGACATGCCCATGGTCGGGTAACACGCGGCTTTTATTGCTGCCATAAACCAGGATTCAGCGAAGGGAGCCCCTGACCATTATTCTTCTTGTTCACTCTTTTTCTTAATCCATGAAACAGTAAAGGATGGTTTCAGGGAAAAGTTAATAAGAATACGCATCTTATGGGTATTGTGAAATGTTTGTTTTATTGTAATGGATAAAGCCATTTAGAAGCAGGCTCTAAATAGCCGCAATTCCTGGGTACTATCAGGATGGAGTCACGCATAGAATCTACAAATGAGGCAACCCAGCTTTCCAGCAGAAACATGGGGACTCTACGGAAGTTAGAAACAAAGCTGCCAGGGACTGAATGTTGAGCATTGGTCAGGGTTTCTGTAAATGGCGCTCTTGGATGCTCAAAATAACTTACATGCAAAGCATTCGCATTTTACAGATAGGATGAGGCTCGGCGGAGTTAAAAGTTCAAGCCACGGAGCTTGAGCTTTCAAATCCAGATCTGCCTGACCTGTTCTCTTCCTGTTTCCCACACTTCAACCCTGTTTGGGTACTTCCAGGGATAGGGAGGGTGCTGTTTCCCCGGCCACACAGCTGAGTGCAGGACAGAGTGGACAAGTAACAAGCATTTTGTGTTGAACTCTTTTGTCCTCCCTTTCCTGTTTATGTCGAGCCTTACCTCCTTTCTACCTATCATAAATGATTGTTTCCTTCCAAATGATGTAAATGAAGATTGGTAGAACGATCGCATGTGCAGAGTAATCAGGTGAATGTGTATCAAACACATGTATTCTATAACCGAAGATGTTGACCTTGGTTTGTTTTCTTTGTTCCTAGTTCCAAGACCTCTAGAAGGAATCTTACTAGGAGAAAACACGTTCTGTAGTTAAGATGGATGAAACTCTTGTCTGTATTGACTTTGGTAAGATAGCCAGTTAAGAACACCTTTAATTACCTGGTCCCAGGGGTTATGTTTGAATTAACTAGATTTTGGTTTCTCTCTCTTCTGGGATACATTCTCAATTGATTTCTACTGATGACTTGTACAAGAATCAATAGATAAATATGCTTCTAAGTACGTAATAATTTTTCCTTGGTTTAGAGGATTCAATAATTTAAGAGAATAAAATATTTTTGCTGCTTCTGTCATTGACAACATTGGTTCTCTACTAAGAATGACTTTGCCCTGGGAGTATTTGACCATGCCTGGAGACATCTTTGGTTGTCACAACTGGGGAGATGGGGTGCTGTTGGCACCTCGTAGGTAGAGGCCAGGGGTGTTGCAAAACATCCTCCACTGCTCAAAACAGGCCCTCCACTGAGAAAGATCTGCCTCCGTGTGTCAGTACTACCATGGTTGAGAAACCGCAATCTACAACAATACCAAAAGAATACAAATACCAGGGGCTATAGATTTCACAATACAGATAATCATTTATAGTAATAACATCGGTGCCCTCCATAATATTAAGAATCAATTGGAATGAAGTGTAATGGGCCATAATTGAAAGACCACAACTTCAAGAGAGTTATCAGTATCTAATAGAAGCATCCTTCACCCTCCTTTCTATAGAAATTGTTGAACAACGACTAATCATACCATGTTTCTGGCATGCAACATAGCTTAATTCTCAGATTTCCTTCTTTTTTTAAAATTTATTTGAGAGAGAGAGAGATCAGGAGCAGAGGGGAGGGGCAGAGGGAGAAGCAGACTCCCCGCTGAGCAGGGAGCCCCATGTGGGACTCGATCTCAGGACCCTAGGATCATGATCTGAGCTGAGGGCAGATGCTTAACCGACTGAGCCACCCAGGCACCCAATTCTCAGATTTCTTGAAGACAAATGGACAAATAAATTCAGGATAACATGGACCATGCAGTGTTGGCTTTCACGTAACAATGATGGCAGGAGTGTCAACTAAAATCTGAGGACACACAAAGAAACCACTACTACAATTGAGTTTGGGGCTGGTCATTTAAACCTCACGCTTTGATGTCTTCAACCTTAAAATGAAAATAAAGGGGGTCACCCAGGTGGCTCAGTCGGTTAAGCATCTGCCTTCAGCTCAAGTCATGATCCTGGGGTCCTGGGATCAAGCCCCATGTCTGGTTCCCTGCTCAGTGGGGAGTCTGCTTCTCCCTCTCCCTCGTTGTTCTCTCTCTCATTCTCTCTTAAATAAATAAATAAAATCTTAAAAAAAATAAAATAAAGGAAAAATATCTGACACATTAAGGTGATTATATCAAATAAAATATGCCAGCCCCCTGTTAAGTATAAAATGCTAACCTCACGCGAGTTCTTATAGGGAGATCCATTGTTGTAAGTAAAAACAGACACTTCAAACAGCCATAAGAAATTGCCCAATAATATTTAAATTCTTAATAGCAAGCCCTAAAATTGTTGTGCTCCAGTTGATTCAATCCATGATTTAGTCATTCTTTTCTAATCAAACACAATTACGTGAATTACATGCTCTTAATAATATCCTGAAATTAGATTACGACATTGCACCTGGAGCTTTCTCGATTACCAACGGAATAGCATCTCTTTAGGAAGCAGAAATGGTTGAGTGAGTTCTGAAATGAGACTAGAAAGAATGAAAATAGATGAGGAGAAGAAACATGTATGAAGCAATCTTTCAATTAACTAAAACCAGAGAGAAGAAAAGAGACATATAGATAAAAATCTGGGGTAGAGAACACTCTCCCCTTGTGGTTTTCTGACATTAGACAACTTCAAAAAGACAGCAACATGACTTTACTAAACAGAAGCCTCTATTGAATAATTAGAGTAGATGCAGGAAGACAAACAATTTTTTTTTTTTTTAGAGCGGGATCGGAGGGGGCGGAGCAAGAGGCGGAGAGCCTAGACTTCCGATCCAAATGGCTCATTCACAACTAGATACCTGGTTCTGTGTCAGCCCAGGGGTTGCCCCTCAACCAGCAATTTCTGCCTTTTCAGGCTTTCCAGCAGGCCGAGTACCTGAGCCCTTCTGATCTCTCCATCCACCCTGGGTCTCCCTCCTCCTGCTTTGCTGGTTTGGGGAAGGGCCCTGAGCCCAATGCCCTGGACTCTCCATCCACCTGGGAGGGTTCTAGGCGCATGTAAATTCCCCACTAGATCAACAAAGTTCACACCAACACTTGTGTAGTCACTGCAGCACTCGTGATTCTAAAATTCTTTCATTAGCTTTTTTACTTTGGTAAAATAGATACACAATTTACCATTTTAACGATTTTTAGACGTACAGCGGCAGAAAGCGCATTCACACAACCATCACCACCATTCATCGGCCGAACATTGTCATCATCCAAACTGAAACCCTGTGCCCGTTAAATAATTCCCCGTTCTCCGCTCCTCCCAGCCCCTCGTAACCTCTGCTCTACTTCCTGTCTCTATGAATTTCACCCTTCTGTGTAACTCCTATGGGTGGAAACATACAACACTTTTTAAGGTGACTTATTACACTTAGCATAATGTATTCAAAACACATCCCTGTTGTCACATGTATGAGAATTCCATCCCTTCCTAAGACTGACTAATATTCTATTGTACGTGTGAACCACACTTTGTTTACCCATTCATCTGTTGACAGACGTTTGGATTGTTTTCACTTTTCGGCTATTGTAAACACGGCTGCTATGCACACGGATGTGCACCTACTCAATTCTCTGCTTTCAATTCTTATGAGTATATACCTAGAAGTGCAATTGATGGATCGGATGGTAATCCTGTATTTAATTTTTGAAGTACCACCATATTGTTTTCTTCAGCAGCTGTATCCTTTCTCATTCGCATTAGCAAAGCACAAGGGTTCTAACTTCTCTACATCCTAGTCAACACTTATTTTCTGGGTTTTGGTTGTTTTTTTTTTTTTTTAATGTCATCCTCATGGGTATGCAGCAGTATCTCACTGTGATTTTGCTTTGCATTTGAAATGCACCCACTTTGGTACCATGTAGATCCATGGTACAGAGTGCCTATTTCTCCACATTTTCATCAACACTTGGTATAAGCAGGCTTATTAATTGTCCTAAACTGATGTGTGGGATGGTAGCTCATTGCTGTTTCATTTCAAAATTTGCATAGTTATGTGAGAGGTTGAGAATATTGTAATCTATGTATAGGTTTCCTCCGCTGGAAATTATTCATATTATTTTCCCCATCTTTCTATTAGGTTTATCTTTTTAAGTAGGAATTCTATGTATAGTCTCGTTACTGATGTCTCGTCAATTACATGCACTGTGAAAGCTGTTCTTTTCATTTCTTTCTTGCCTCTTGGTATGAGAATTTATATTTTTAATTAGACAACTATCAAACTTGTTATTTATGGCCTACAGTTTTTCTACCATTAAAAAGAATCTGTCCCTACTCTACTGCCATAATGATATTTGCCTATGCTTTTTTTTTTTTTTGAGAAGTTTTATAGTTTTTTTGACATTTGTGGCTTTTACACAACGGAAATTATTTTTTAATATGGTCAGAGATAATGCTATCTTTTTCTGAAATGAAGACATCTCATTATCCTGGAATCACTAGTTGTTTGGTCCATTCTTTTCCATACTGATTTTAAAGCCACTTCTGTCACATACCAAGCTCGCACACTTATGTGGTCCTGGTTTCAGGCTTCCTGAGGTGTTCCACTGGCCTTCGTATAGATCCCCAGGCCGACGCACCCCTGTTTTATTTACCAAGCCTGTATGGTAGACCTTGTTATCTAGCAAGACAAGTTTTGTTCCCTATTCCGAGTTTCTTCCTTCCCATACATTTGGCCACCTTCTTCAAATTTGTCTTAGCATTTCTTCACCTTTGTCAGATTGTATGAAAAACTTGCCGAAGACTTTCATTACACCATCATTAAAATGGTAAAGTGATATGTCTTCTTTATGATATCAAATCTTCCTGCCTATGAACTAGTATTTCGATCTCATATATCTTACAGTAAAGTTTTTTGTTCAAAGTTTTTTTCTGCGAATGTCTGTTACGAATATACAATTTCAGGTTTTTTAAAATTACACTTTCTACTTAATAGTCCCTGGATATAAGTATGCTATGGATTTTTCATATCGATCTTCTGTCCAGCAACAATATAGAACAGTCTTATTTGTTCTAGTAGCTTTTCTGTAGATTGGCTTAGAATTTTATGTCAACAGAAATTTTGTCTGCAAATAATGGTAATTTTGCTTCTGCCTTTGTAATTCTTATGCATTTTATTTCTTTTTCTTATCTTACTGCACGGACCTAAAATCTTTTATGTGATGTTGAATAGAAGAAGTGATTGAGCAATGCAGGTGCTATTCCCGACTTCAAAGGAAATATGTGTAAGGTCCCACTCTTTCGGTATATTTATGCCTATATTAGGAAGACTCTCTATCAAGTAAAAATATTTTCTCCTATTCCTAGAGTTCTACTTTTTTTAAATAAAAGAATGTTGAACTTTTAATTTTTTCTTTCTTTTTTTAAAAAGATTTTATTTATTTATTTGAAAGAGAAAGAGAGCATGAGTGGCAGGGAGGGGGAGGGGCAGAGGGAGAGGGAGAAGCAGACTCCTCACCAAGCAGGGAGCCTGATGTGGGGCTTGATCCCAGGACCCTGGGATCAGGACCTGAGCTGAAGGCAGATGCCTGACCGACTGAGCCACCCAGGTGCCCCTTTTCTTTCTTTTTTATTTGACATTTGAGAAGCAGTGCAGTAGCCTACTTGGAGAACGGACCCTGGAGTCAGTTCCTGGAACATAATGAATGTTGGAGGACACATTGTTCTGAGGGGTACATTTGTTCTCAAACTTGTTGGCGTCGGCACCCTCTTACTCTCTTAAAAAAAAATTAAAGACCGCAAAGAGCTTTTGTTTTTGTGGGTTGTGTATCTATCAATATTTATCATGTTAGAAATGAAAACTGAGAAATGTAAAAAGTAGTTATCAACTCATTTTAAAACAATAAGCCCAATCCATGTTAAGATAAGTAATGTAATTTTTTAACAAAAAATAACATAGTCTCCAAAACAAAACCAAGGAGTGTGTGTATCTACTATACTTATTCAACTTATCCCAGAGTATTTTCAAATATTATTCGATTACTCACCTGTTCTGTAGAAACATACATACAGCACCTCCCAGCCTCTAAGGTTGAGTTCAGAGACGACTTTGCTTCTGGTTCTTTAATCACACTCTACAAGGCACTAAATGCCCCAGTTTTTCCATCGATAAAATAGGTTTGTTGGTTACCACAGACCAATCCTGGTGTTTTAATTAAAACCAGGGAGATTGTCTTTTAGGACTGAGCTATTTGTAATGTGGACAGTGACATAAATTTCTGGGTAATGGAGGAAAAATCTATTTTGGGCAAAGAATTTGGAATCCCTAAAAATCATACTCTCTACCTAATAGTTGCTTGAGAATAGTGTTATCAATAGACCGTAAACAAGAAAATATGCTTCTTTAATCAATTGTGCCTCACCTAAACTATGATTTATCTCTGGTCTTATGAAAGGAGAATGTTTATTTAACAAGAGCAGTTGCTATCATTTGTCAAAATCACATTTTTTTTCTGAAATTATTTCTCTGCTCACATTTTTTACATACCCATGGTAGCAGCGTTTATGAAATGAGTTTAGTTTTATTTCTCTGTTAGCTGGATCAGTGATCAGAAAGCTTGCTTTGAGGGGATTACTTCAAGATCATGTCAAATAACACAGGGAGCCTGTGGGAGGCATTTGCACGAGCTTCCTGAAAACTACCTTGTAACCAGAAGCAGCCGCTGATCCAACGGCGGCTGGGAGAGCCTTCTCTACCCACTCCAATGAGTTGTCTCCTGGAAGTTCAGTTCTCCTTGTTTTCACTGAGATCTGTCCTGTACCTCAGCCACACTGCAAAACAGATGTGTTCCAAGCACGATTTAAATATAACCTTCTAAACATACTATGGTCATTATCTTCAATTTAGGAGAGAACTGAAGTTGTTCTCACTCTTCTGAAGTGGTAGCAACCTGAAAACATGGCAGCCATTAGAACCACCAGATGCCAAGCTTCCTGGGCATGATGGCTCACTCTCAACAGGTGAGGATTTCCTACCCATAGAGAAGGGGGCCCTGAGGTGTAAGCGCTCCCACAGGCCCTCTTCTCTGCACCCAGCATCTGGGACAGCTGCTCTACCTTAGCCTGCCCTCAGACTCTTCCTTTCCAAGAGAGACTCCTCCCACCTTACTCCAGCTTCATCTCCTCCTTCCTCTGCCCACACCAGTCCAAGCACATCCCTCTGGGCACTTCTCTTTTCCATTTCCATCAACACTTGGTGACTATCTGCTTTGTGTCAAGAGATAAGCACCGTTCATCCAGTGAACCTAGGAGTACCCAGATTGATCCACCACCAGCCAACCTTTCCTTTAAGATTCCTGATAAATATATACAGCCGACAATACAAGCATTGGACACTCGTTGTTACTATTTCAGCATTGTCAGCATGGTCATTTCAGCATGATCACTAGGGTGACAACTGTTCTGGTTGGCTTTGGACTGAAGAAGTTTCTGGCACATGGAACTTTCAGCTTTAAAACCAGTGCAGTCTAGGTAAACTGAAGCAAATTGGTCATTGTGATGGATTCAGTTGCGTCCTCCCAAAATGCTGAAGCCCTAACTCCCAGTACCCCAGAAGGTGACTTCATTTGGAAATAGGGCCATTGGAGTTGTAATTAGTTCATTAGTAACTAGATGACATCATCCTGGAGTATGTTGAACCCCTAATCCAATATGACCGGTGTCCTTATGAAAAGGGGAAGTTTGGAGACAGGAATGCACACATAGAAAGCATCATGTGAAAAGAAGGCAGAGATCGGGGTGATGCAGCAGAAGCCAAGAAGATAAGATCACCAGCAACCCACCAGAGGCTAGGAGAGACTCCTGGAAGATTCTCCCTCCTAGCCCTCAGAAGGAACCAACGCTGCCAACACATTGCTTTTTGACAAAAGTCTGGGCTCACTGAGCAATCGTGCTGGATGGTTGCGGACAAGGGAAGGGATGGATGAAATTTAAGCATTTGGGGGATGGTGAAGCCACAGGGAGGGAAAAAATTCACTTAGAGCTTCCCTGGGCTCTAAGAGGAGCTGGGGGCTTTTGAGGATTGCATGGGTAAGAGGAACGCAAGTCCTGTTCCCAGGCTACAGACTGGGACTGGGGCTGTGGGTGGGGCTTTGGCAGAACTTCCCATAGGAACGAGTCAGGAATGAACTTCCCCACGCCAGCAAAGATCTCCATGCAAAACCTGACAAGGAAGCTACCAATGTCAAGGGCATCCCAGTGCACTCTTTGAATAAGGAATATGAGCCACAGGCCAGCAGAGCGTTTGATGAATGATCTGGACACTGCCATATCTTCAAGGCCTGGGTACAACTCAGAGGAAGGGAAGGAGGGCTCCTATTCCATAACCAAGACAGAATTTCCTGCCAATCTGGTTGGTGGGAGCTCGGAGTTGATTGAAGTTGATTTAGAAAAATGAAAACACTGTGACATTTCATATGTGCACGGATGCAGGGTAATATTCATACCCACTGCACATTCATTGTGCTGGTGATAGGATGTGCTTTCAATTTCTGCAAGCTGCAGCCTGACTGGCGGGTATCCCAAGGCCCATTTCTTTTCTCAGCTTCCTTGCCTCAGCTGCCCAGCAGGGCCTGTGGAGAGAGACACTTCTCCCCACCAACCCCAAACAGAAGTCAGTGTAGAGGACTCCTGCAGTGCTACAGCTGTGCTCTGAGTTCCAAGGAGAGAGGAGCCTGGGGGAGCGGGGAGAGGAGGTGGTCGCTGTAGGGGAGGGGAGGAGACCAAGGAGCCTGGAGCATGGAAGACAAGAGGAAGAAAACTGACTTGCAAGCCAGCCCTCCAGAGTCCTCCTGGGCCTCTCTAGCACTCCAGGAGGCCACCTCAACTCCCCGGCTTGCGTTTCCGCCCCAGCTATTTCTGGCCTCCCCTCACAGACCAGGGTGCCCATCAGACTGGATTACAGCCCACTGCTCACTGCACTGTCACATTTGCCATCTGCAGACAGAAGGGAGTGTATTTCAACTGCGGAGAGGGAGAACTCGGGGTCTGTGGCAAGGAAGAATGGAAAGCGGTGAAGGAGAAAACTCCATTACCAACTCTCCAAGGAGCCAGGATCATCCATCTTCCTCTTCTGGTTGTCAGAAAGTCACTCTACCTACAGCTTCAGCCATCTTTCTGAAGGAAAAAGAAACACTGCACGCTTATTCCCCTTTTTTAATTGTAGAATTAAAGGGATGAGTGACAAAGCTCCACACCCACCTCAATACCTCATTTTTTTTACTTTATCAGTGTCACGTCTTCCAGACTGGGGGGGGAGGGAGAGCCCACCTCTTTTTTATTTTTTAATTAGTTATTTTTGTTTTCGGGGAGAGCCCACTTGTTTTCATAAGGCCTCACCCCTAGTCGTAGCCTCTTTACCTTTCATGGGTACGTTCTATCTGCCAGCCCATCTTTCTGTGATTAGTCTAAACACAGCCAGACACCTCAGACTCTCTACTACCAAATTACCCCCTGTTGTCTTCCTAAAACCCATGAGCTTTAGCCAGGGATTTGATTTTGAGTTCGAAAGAGAAGGGAAGAAAAACCATCTGAAGAACGAAACTAGTGACGGTGTCCTATTGTCTCGCTTGCTGTTTGTGTTCATTTCCCCAGAGACTGGGCACGGTGCAGGGGAGCCCCACTCTCACGCAGGGCGCTCGGCACACTGGTGAGTCATGGGCACATGACGAGATAGACTACAGGCAGCTACAGCTACTAATTAAAGCCTCCAGGTAAATCTCTTTTCTAATAAAAAAGAGAGGATCCAAGGTTATCCTTATTTTTTTTTAAGATTTTATTTATTTATTTGGCAGAGAGAGAGTACAAGCAGGGAGAGTGGCAGGCAGAGGGAGAGGGAGAAGCAGGCTCTCCACTGAGCAGGGAGCCCGACGCGGGGCTCAATCCCAGGACCCTTGAGCCGAAGGCAGACGCTTAACAGACTGAGCCACCCAGGCGCCCCAAAGGTTATCCTTATAATGGAATGACTTTCACTCACATTCTGATACAGTCTCTTGAGAGCAAGAAAAGGGGGAGAAGTGCAGATAGCACACCCAGAATTCTTGGACCGCCTTGGCTCTTCCTCAGCTCAGGACATACCTTTATTGATACCCTGTTAATAATTATGGTGGTTAGATAAGGTCATAGCAAAAACGTTTTTAAGGTTTTTTTCTCGAAGTCTAGCTATACCCATGGGGGTATTTATTTATTTATCTGTAAAGATTCTGTTTATTTATTTGAAAGAGAGAGTATGTGAGCTGGAAGGAGAGGGAGAAAAACCTGAAGCAGACCCTGTGCTGAGCTAAGAGCCTGATGTAAGACTTGGTTCCAGGACAGTGAGATCATGACCTGAGCTAAAACCAAGAGTTGGCCACCCAACCAAGCCAGGCAGGCACCCCCACCACCCCACTGGGTTGTATTTAGAATGTGACACCATCTGACTCCTGTCTTATGACAGACACAGTCACTGGGCTCAAATGACCTAGAAACATGGACTCCAGATCTCCCAACTTGCTTTGTTCCTCAGAGGCACCAGCCTTTCCACATCTCACTATACACCTCTTAAAAATGACCGTAACACATGACCTCGCTCATGGGGTGCTTGCCAAGGTAAAATGAACTACAGGAGATCCTCAACTTTCCAAAGTTTCGATGACCTCTCAGAAATAGCAAGAAAACTGGCTGTAGAGGAAAGGTTTTTCAGCTCTGCCTGATACCAGCAGATGGAGTTAGGTGTCACAAGTGTGGAGGACAGAGGGACCCAAGAACAGCCTTTGGGAATCTAATGTGTCCATAAGCTCTTGAAGGAAAAATGCACCTTGAAGTTCGAAGGATTTGAAGTCATTGCCAAGATTTATATGGCAGCCTTTCATCTTTACCTCTACGCTGGCCTCTGCCATGAGCACATGTTTGCCAGCGAACTCGACAACAGAGGGGTCGTTCATCCAGGTTTATGCTTGTTGTCATGGAGTAATTGTCTCCTCTTGCAGTCAGTGTCTGGTTTGTAGCATAAAATATCTGATCACCCTACCCAGTGGGACCCTGGGGAAGTCATTCGTTTCAGACTCAGCGTCCAGTGGCTGGTACTAAGACAGTACTTTGCATCCTTGGCAAATAACACACTGCATTGGGAGGGAGAAAATGGTGTGATTTTTCTATTTTGACTTGGAATCCAGGGGTAGCTTTGTAACACAGGGATTCTCAGCCTCAGCACTACTGATATCAGGGCTGGATAATTCTTGGTTGTGGGGCTGTTCTGTGTGTTGTAAGATGTTCAGCAGCATCTCCAGCCTTTACCCGATAGATGCTGGTAGCCCCTCTTCCTCTTCCCCACCCCCATTTTTGACAACCAAAAATATCTCCAGACATTGTCAAATGTCCTTTGAGAGGTAGGACTGCCCCTCTTTGGGAAGTGCCAACGTAGTACTTCTTACAGTAAAATTTAGTGTAAAATCTGAGTAGAGTCAGCCTGGGACAGTCGTGGCCCCTGAAATAGCACCTGAATCAGGAGATGAGAAACACTTACCTTCAGGGTCTGGCAGAATATACCGGGGTCATAAGCTCCAGATTTAGAGCCAGATGGATTTGAAGGTGGCTTTGTCACATCCTAACTATGTAGCCTTGTAAGTTACTCAACTGCGTGAGCCTGTTTTCTCATCTGTACATGGATAAAAAATATCTCTATCTCCCAAGGCAGTTAGGAAGATGAAAAGAGACATGATATATAAAGCATTTAATGCATTTGAGGCATGCAATAAACACCAGCAATCGTGTAACAATGATGATGTTACTGTGATTAGGTCTAGGGCAGTCATGTGATGCTTGAATAGGCCGCTATGGTTGGAAAGTACTGAGGGCGAGTCAAGTTTCTTAGGAATGGACCCTTTAAAAGAAAAATAAATATACATTGCCTGTAAATATTTGGAGCTGTCCTGTAGTTCTATTGGAAGCCTGCTTCCTTGGGACCCAACATGATAATCAAGTGGGTACATGCTTATCGTATTAAAAGATTGTTGAGACCCATGGCATATGGGGTTTTCAAAATATCATATAGCCTGACCTCTGTGGCATAACCCCATCTGTCCCAAAATCTAACCTAAGCCCCCAACGGGGGACGTAATCACTGCATAGCCCACGAGCCCAAGACTAAAATGTGGCAGCCCTTGGTCAGACATGATGGCCCAAGCTCCAGTTGATGGCCCCTTTGTGTCAAAGTCTTCTCCAGACTGTGACTTGCCATGAGCCAGTCCAGGTCCTGAGATATTCCCCACAACTCAGTCTGGGCTTTGCCTCTACCCCCCACTGCGCTTCTAAGTCTTTACTTAACTCTCTCTGAATGCCAGCGTCCTCACCTGTAAGACAGAAACAAAAATAATACGTACTTCTCAGGCAACTACAAATATTAAAGGAGCTAATTAGAGTGCTGAGCATTGTGCCTGGACACAGGAAAGGCCCGACGCATATTTACGTCCAACCACCTCTCAGATGCTCATAGAATATTGGATGAAGCAATGCTTAGCAGGACACCCGCCAGGTCCCAATAAGCTCATATGTCCCCTTCCACCCCTTCCCTCTTCTGCCAGAATTGGGTCCTTCTTCCTCCAATGACCTCAGTGAGGAGTTTGCTGGGGTCCCAGGGTGCCTGGACTGAGTTTTCTAGGCGTCTCCCCATGAGTGCAGGCGAGTCAGCCCCTGCACTGTTTTCTTGCAGCAAACACAAAAGGGGTGGCAGAAGGAGACCCACCACGGCCCCAGCCTGGATGTATTCTGACACCAAGAAGTCAGTTTGTGAGGGAGGTCTTAGTATTGGGACCCTCTCTTCACTGATGGGAGATCCCACCTCACTTGAATATGCAGCAGGATGAAAAATGTATTAACAGCAGGGCCAACAGTAAGAACCGCAGGACTGGCACCCAGGGCCTGTGATTCTTTTAGGGACCCATAAACAAGTTTTAATTTCTCTTAAAATCAGAATTTTAAAAAATAAATATAACCCAGCTGGAATTATATATTTTTTTATACCAACACAGTCATAAGTATAACTTTTAAAACTTTTTATGGAGGAAGCAGACCGTGAAGGCAAAGCGCGTTGGGCCCACCAAAATCATCACGTGGCCCTGCTCTACGGTTAAATGTTGCATTGGTCCTTGGAAGGGAATGGCGTCTGTTAGGAGACAACAGGAATATACTGCTCAGGGAAGGACATGGGACCCTGAGGTCAGGTGTCTGAGCAACAAAATGGTTAGTCAGCTTTTCTTCAAGAAGGTGAATTACTCTTCGGGCTCTGTGGGGAGAGGCAGGGGATGCTGGGAACAGAGGGAGCAGGGGAGAGACAGGGAAAGGAGTGGAGTGTCCCTAGGGAGGGAAATCAGTGGGTGGCGTGGGGCTGCCTGAGTGAAGGGACAACCTGAGGAGTCTCTGAGGTGGGTGTGAGAGCAGGAACGCTTTCTGTTCACTGTGGCCTTGTGTGTAGGGTTACAATATTCCTTCCCTTCTCTCCCCTCACCCAGCTTCTCAGTAAATTTTGTGCAAATGGAGTTTAAGTGGAAACAAAGTCAAATAGGAGCCAAGTTCTGCGTTGACACAGGTGGTTTGGAATCAGCATGGCTGGAAGCAGGAGCCTTGTAATAGGGCCAGCAGTTTGGGGATCCTGAGCCCATGTGTGATTTCCCTTTTTGTGAGAAAGGCTTTGAATTTGGGGATTCCATGACAATCTTATCGAGACCACAGAGGGCAGCAATGTCCCAGTCACCAACAGAGTCACATGGCACAGCCACCCCATCACCCCACATCTGTTGATGTCACTTTCATAGTTGACTCTCTGATTCCTGATTTGTTTATCTGTAACGGAGTCCCCCCTTCCCCACGTGTGAGTGGTGTCCTCCATGGATGTCTTCAGTGATCTTCCTGGAAACCACACTCTCCCAGAGCAGGGATGGAAACAGGGAGATGAAGACCTGAAGCACGAATGAGCGTGATTCTGTTTTAAAGCTGGGGCAACTGGAGCCTGGATGCCGGCCACAAAGGGCAGGTGGGAGCAGGGATGTGGAGTCTGCTAATGAGTTTCTTTGGGGATGACGAAAATTTTCGTATTGGTGGTGATGGTTGTACAACCTTTGCAAAGATTTTTAAAAACAAAACCCTGGATTTAAAAAAAACACAAACACAAACAAAAAACACTGGGACAAGTCCAGTGCAGACCTTGGGAGCGGCTGGACGTAGGGCCGCAGGGACCATCAGGCCCATCTCCCTCCACCTGCGGCTTGGCTTTGCTGGGGGTGGCTCCTGCCTCCAGCCCACCTTCTCCACTTGGTGGCTCCTCCAGCTCCACACCTACAGCCTCCCAGCTGTGAGGAGCTCGAAGGGAAGTTCTCTTTTCTTAATACTGCACAGAAATTTTCAACTTGACTGTCCGTGGTCCTCCCCGAACCAGACATTGCGGCCAGGGGTCTGGGATACACTGATGGGCCTAGACCTGAATCACTCAGGGGGATGGGGGCAGAGGGAGTTGGCAAACCTCGAGCAAACAGCAGGCTTGAGGGTGGGGGATGGGTGGGGTGGGGGTCCCTGAGGAGAAATGGAGTGTCGTTACCAGAAGCAGGAATGGGTATTAACTGGGCAAAAGCAACAGAGGTTGCGTAACTAACTTGGTGACCTTGAGGAAGTCCCTGTGCCTTAGTTTCCTTGTCCGTAAAATGGGAATAGTGGGAATACCTGCTTTCCCAGGTGGTCGTGAGGACTAGATGAGTGAGATGATAGAAACCAGTGAGACAGAACATGGCGGCGAGCACAGTGTCGTGCGTAACTACCGCTACTATTATGTGCCACATCATCTCTTCTTAGACTTCTGTAATTAGTCTCGGTTATTTACTTCCTCAATACACTGAGAATTCTCTAGTTATCAGCACATTTTGCATAAGCTTTAGCAACACTCAGTCAGCTCTTGTTTTTCTGCCTAAGATAACTATAAAGCTGTTTGCAAATTTCTGCAGAAAATTGAGTAATAACAGTTACAGCTCCCAGTAATTGCAATGCGATTAGGAGGATAGAGCTCTAATCTTGGCCAGCCTTTCTCCTAAACCTCAATTCCAGACATTCTTAGTTTTAAAGCATCCCTACAATCAGAATCCAGAAGCACACGGAAGAGAACGTTCTAGATCAGGAATCTAAGTGCCTTGACAAGGAGACTGTGCCGTCTGGCCATTCCTGAAGTTCCCTGGAGAGTCACACAATCTCTATTAGAAAAGTGGCCAGTTGTGATCCTCATTGATACCAGAGCCTCTTTTCCCCCTGGGTGCTCGCGCAAGAGAGAAAAGGCAGGACTTCGGGTCTGTAATGTCACATCGTATTAGTGCTTATTTCTGGAGACAAACGGCTCCATTAAACACCAGGAAAGCCTTCTGATACCTGGACAGCCAGCTGAAAACATAGAAATTGAATTCTACACTCATAGCACAAATCCGTCTTTATAATACAGTCCCCAAAAGTACTTCAAATGACTTTGTAGGACGAGTTTCTGAGAGACGATTAGAAGATATGATTGCTTTGGAGGAGGGGAAAATGGGGAGGATGATTTCATTAGCTTTGTCAGCTTTGGCTTGAGGTGATGTTAAAAGGAATTAGCAACCCGGGGACTATTAAGGGAATAAATAAATATTTTAATATAATTTGGAAGACATTGCAATAAGGCCCAGCCTGGATAGTCCACCACTATTGTTATGACGTGCTTGTCGTTGGAAGTCAAACATCTAAAAATTAAAAAAAAAAATAGTCCTGGTTATTATTAAAAGAGCAAAAATACATGTAACTTTCCAAATTATGATTTGTGTAGGTGCTTCTGGCCTCAAGGCCCACCCAGCAATGTGGTGGGCTCGGGTAGAGACTTCTCAGGCTGATTCCGGGGCTGGGGCAGAAGGTGTCTTCCATATACCTGGGCAAGGAAAGAGGAACCCGAGTGTCTATCCTCTGGCCGGGCGCACTGTCTTTCCTGGTGGGGCAGGTAGGAAGGACAGGGGGCCATAACTGCTAATTTGTAAATATCATCCAGAGAGAAAGTAGGAATCTATCCCAGGGATGGCAGAAGGGAGTATGTTTTCAGCACATCAGAGCTGGGCAGCTTCTCAGTCAGCTACCTCCATTCCCACACCTCACACACAGGGTCCCCGGAGAGGGTCTCTAACCTGGTGTCTGCCAGCAAGCCCCATCCCTTACTCACTAGGAGGTCCTAGGCTAGTTGCCTTAGTTTACTGATCCTCAGCTTCCTCACCTGTAAAATGGGGATGTGTAGGCATAGTGTGCCCTGAGGATTCACTGACATGACCCATAGGAAGAACTGAGCATGCTGCTTGGCCCCTGAGAATTGTCCCCAGCCCTCTCCTCCTTTCCAGCATAGACGAAGGAGGGAATTCTCAATTTCTCTTTAAACAGCGCTAACTACCATATGCCACAAAGTCCTGTTTGCTGTGGGTTTATGAGAAGCTGAGAAGTGTGATTCTTTTGAAGAGAACCACACTCAGTTTTTCTTTCCTCTACTTTTCTCTGTGACGTTGAGAAGACTCCTGATCGGTCTGACCCCTGGTTACCTGGACTAAATTGTCCAGGTAACCAGGGACTTGCTGCTCTGTTGTTTGCTGACTCTGCTGTTTGCTGACTCTGATTTTCTGAGGTGGCTGAGGCCCTGTAGAGTGGTGAACCTTTCAGGGATTTTTGACCGAATGCCTTCTTTTTCCAGAAATGTGTCCCCATCTACACAGCTGTACGGGATTTTTTGTTATTACACAGCCTGGCTTCCCTGGGCCTGAGGTGACTCTTACAGGCACCTGACCCAAGTGGGTGAATCAGTGTTCTTCCCCATGAGTTGTTCTGGAACTGGGGAAGGGCAATAAGAAGCAATGAAATATAGCTCGAAATCTGCTGATGGCCAGCTTGCCAGTCATTTGGCGGAAAACAGCTGCAATGAGAGAGAAAAGAGCCAACACAGAGAGAGAAGCAGGGAGAAAAGACACTAGGAGAGTCCAGTCTAGTCAGTCCTTGACTTTCTAATACCAATAGCCTAGATGTCCACCGCATCGCTCTCCTCCCTACAGTTTGGATATTTCCTTCCTTGGATTCTTTCAGTTAGAGAATTCTCTTTTTGTCACTTGCAACCCAAAATCCTGACTTGGAGCACCTTTTTATTTGACCTAAACACTCCTCATGTTTATTTGGGATGGCACAGTCGTCTTTATTTTATTTTGTTTTATTATGGTAAGAACATTTAACACGAGATCTATTTTCTTAAAAAATCTCTACAGCATTGTTAACGGTAAGCACAGCGTTGTACGGTAGATCTTTTGAACTAATTCATCTTGTACAACCAAAGTGTATGCCCATTGATTGGCAACTCCCCATTTCCCCCTACTCCCAGTCCCTGGCAATCACCATTTTAGTCTTTGATTTTATGAGTTTGGCTATTTTTTTAAAATAAAAACAATCCCACAGCATTATCATCCGGCAATAACATTAAAGTAGTCAAAACAATACAAACAAAAGTTTTAGAACTACTTTCTCAGCAAAGGACATCTAGAAAAACAAACTGCATGCCCTTCTCAAGAATTTCTCACTTTGTTGATTATTTCTAATTGGAGACACTTTAGAGGAAGGTAATATTATCTCCTTTTAGCATGATCCGACCCAGTTGTTTTCTTGACTTTGTTTTAGAAAGAATCTCTTCAGCATCATTCAATATGAGGCTCACAGACTCATCACAACCAGTGATACAGCCCTGCGTCCGCCTGTTCACTTGCTCATAAAGCCAAACCCGAATCTGAGATCTGTTTTGCAAGTAGCTGAGGGTGAGGCTGATGGGTTGAACCATCACCTTCCGCACTCTTTGGCCCTGGCCACGGGTCACGGTTGTGGAAGCTGACAAAGACCGCCTATGAGTTCGACTATTTTAGATGCCTCATGTAAGTGGAATCGTGCTCTATTCGTCCTTCTGTGAATTCCGTAAAGTTGCAGGATACAAGCACGACATAGAAAAATCAGTTCTGTTTCTGAACAATAACAAGGAGCCACCTGAAAAGGAGATTAGGAAAACATTTCCATTTAAAATAGCACCAAAAAGAATATAACACTCAGGAATAAATTTAGCTGAGGAGATGAAAGATGTGTACATTGCGAACTACAAAACATTGCTGAAAGAAATTAAAGACACAAACAAATGGAACAACATCTGTTCACGGGCTAGAAGAAGAATATTGTTAAAATGTCCATACCACTCAAAGTGATACACCAATTCAGCACAATCTCTATTAAAATCCCCATGGCATTTTTTTCAGAAATAGAAAGAAATTCTGAAATGCATATGGAACCACAAAAGACCCTGAATAGCCAAATCTATCTTGAGAAAGAGGAACAAAGCTGGAGGTATCACACTTCCTGATTTCATAGTGTATTACAAATCTACAGTAAATTAAAGAGTACGATATTGACATAAAGACAGACATATATACCAGTGGCACAGAATAGAGAGCCCTGATATAAATCCATGCATATATGATCAACAGATCTCTGCCAACGGTGCTAAGAACACACAATGGGGAAAGGAGTCTTTTTAATAAATGATGTTGGGAAAACTGGATATTCTCTTGCAAAGAATGAAATTGGACACTTGTCTTACACCATATATAAAAATCAGTTCGAAATTGATTAAAGACTTAAACATAAGGCCTGAAATTATAAACTTCCTAGAAGAAAACAGGGTAAAATCTTTGTGACATTGGTCTTGGCAATGAGTTCATGGATATGACACCAAAATCGTAGGCAACAAAAGCAAAAATAGTCTCACTTGGGACCACATCAGACTGAAAACCTGCACAGCAAATGAAGCAACCAACAGAGTGAAAAGGTCATCTATGGGGTGGGAGGAAATATTTGTAAGCCATATATGTAAGAGGCTAATTCCCAAAATATATGAGGAACTCCTACAACTCAATAACAGGAAAGCTAATAACCCAATATTTAAACTGGGCTGACAGCTTGAATAGACCTTCCTCCAAACGGGACTTACGAACGGCCAACAAGCACCTGAAAAGATGCTCAGCGTCACTAATCATCAGGGAAATGCAAATCAGAACCACAACGAGCTATCATTCTCGCACCTGTTAGGATGGCTGTTATCCAAACACAAAAGACAGCGAATGTTGGTGAGGATGTGGAGAAATTGGAACCCTTGTACACTGTTGGTGGGATGTCATGGTATTCAGTATTTTATTAAACCTACCGTTACATTACCCTTGGAATTCAGCTTCTGTTGCAATATGTTGTTACCCCAGGGGAAAACCGGGAGTCCCTCAGGGATACATAATCCTAATATCTCTGGGCACAAAGACATCCTCTCTGTGAGGGTCTGAAAAGAAAAATCAGAGAGCAAGTCACCACCAGCCCAGCAGGTGGAGAGATCGAACTGTCTGGAATTCCTCAGACTGTGCCTCTTTCAGTTACTGTCGGTAAGAGTGGAATTCATTACAGAGGAGACCTCACTTTCTGAGAAGAGAGTATGAATTTCTCCTTTAGCCAGTTTGAAAACATTTAGGCAGAGTTAAAGTCAACAATGACTCTGGGCCCTGGAGACCCGCGTTCTAGCATGGCCGGGCAGGGTTACCCTGGGTGCTCCAGCTCTTAGATGAAGTTGAGTGTTTTGTGAAGCATCAAAGACCCAACACTTCTCAAAAAATGCCAGGAAGAATCTTGTTTCCCAGGCAACAGCTTTTCTATTGCTGTCCTTCAGCTGGATCCCCACAAATAATCGTGAATATAAATGAAAGTGCTTCTCAAGGTAAGTGACGGGTGCCCTGCTCTGCCTGTTGTGACAGCAGTGGAGAAAGAAAAAAAACAGAAGAAGAAACAGAGTGAGGTCTTAAAAAAATCAATGGTGCAGCTCAAAGCTAAGTGTCCAGAGTATGGCTGAGTGGCTGTAACAAGGGTAAAATAGGGTCTGCCAAACTCAGAAGCACATACTACAGAAACATACACTGCCTTCACGGGAGCCTGGTGCTTCCTGATGGCACGCGGGGTGCCCTCTGCATTCGATGCCATCTAGCAGGGAGTGTGGACTGCTCATTCGCTCTTTTCAAAGCATACCTTCAGACGCTGCTCGTACCAGTAGTTTACGCTATGGTTTCACTTTTGAAGTGTGTATTCTTTCCAATGTCAAAACATGTCAACTTCAGTGCTTTAGGTAGCAGTAACAGAAAATCAACTCAAACTGGATTAAACTAGAAATCCATTGTTTACATAAGAGGAAGTCCAAAGACAGGGTGCGCTTTGGGTGAGGTGATGTAACGGGGATCACGATGTAATTGAGACCCAGGCTGTCTCTGTGATTCTGCTCTGTGGTTCAATGTCAACTACATCCTAAAGCTGGTTTTCCTTTTCATCAGCAGGTGGCTTCTGGCAGCAACCAGGCTGTGTGCTCTCCCTTGTTCATAGCCAACAGCACAAAGGGAGAGCTGCTTCTGGAAGCCTTTCAGAAGAGCAGGGAAGAATGTTATTGAAAATTTCTGGCAAAAAATTTAGCATACTTCATTAACCAGAAGCATATCACATGCCCATTCCAAATTACCTCCTGGTAAAAAGGAAGCGACTTCACTTGGACCGATCAGGCACTTGCCTAGAGCCATGGGTGGTAAAGTCAGCTTCTCCTGAGTTACGTAGATTATTTGGGAAGGGGTAGGTAGCTGAATCAAATCTGAGCACTATTAGAAAAGATACAGGACAAATACATGGCTAGGCAGTCATGTGTTTAGCTACTGTTAACCAGCTGAAAGTTTGAATAACGCACTTTCCTTTCTAGGTTGCAGTTTCAATACAAATACCCTTTCTTATTCAATTCTTCAAGGCCTACCCCTGTATCTGTTGTGGATGGAATGTTTGCGTCCTGCCAAAATTCACATGTTGAATTCCTAAGCGCCGGTGTGGTGGTGTTAGGAGGTAGGACCTTCGGGAAGTGTTTAGGTCATGGAGGTAGGGCCCTGATGAATGGAATAGTACCCATGGAAGACACAAGGGGAAGCTTGTCCTGTCTCTCTCTAATTATTTCTAAAGATATTTTTATACAGGTATCAGAAAGCATGGAGAATAATACAATATTCAGATACCAGCATCTAGAACTTTCTAAATATTAGTTCAAATCTTTTCCTTTAATCAAAAAAATATATGATGATGGGTAACACAGAGGCTTCCTTTCCCATTCCTTCTTCCCAGACCAAGGACTACTATGAATTTGATGAGTATAATTCCAGTCCATTGTTTAGGATTCATGTATATAGTTTTTTTAAAAATCACCTTTTGAAGACCACTGAAGTTCGTCTTGTTTCCTCAGCCAGTCTCCACGGTCTTTGAGCAGTGGGAAAACCACACTTAGTGAAAGCTTACAACGTGCCAGACACTATCCTACACCCTTTACATACACTATCCCCTCTAATCCTCATAATGGCCCTATTATTTGGGCACTACCATGATTCCAGTTTTACAGATAAGGAAACAGAGGCGCAGACAGGCCCAAGGTCAAGCAGCTGGTCAGTGACTAAGGAAGCCTATGCTCACGCTCACTGTGTGGACTGCCCCCCCCCCTTGTACTTCCTGCCTGTTCACACAGCTATAACGAAATGCCAGAGACCAGGTGGCTTATAAACAACAAAATGTATTCCTCCAATTCTATAGGTGGGACTCTGAGGTCAGGGCGCCATCTTGGTGAGGTGAGGGCCTTCTGAGTTGTAGATGTCTTGCTATGTGTTCAACATGGCAGAAGGGGTGACTAGCTCTCTGAGGTCTTTTTTATAAGGGCACCATCCCACTGAGGAAGGCTCCACCTTCATGACCAAACCACCTTCCAAAGGACCCACCTACTAATACCATCACATTGGATGTTAGGTTTTCAACATATGAATGAGGGATACGTGCACACACACAAACAGACCATAGCACTGCCCCTCACCCTGAGCCCTTCTACCAATAGCCTGTCATGCTAACCTCAGGCCGTGGTATTATCCCTGCTTATCCTCTGGGCCCAGAGGTCTTGACACACCAGCTTGACTCTTTTATCTCCAGAAGGAATGAACTAAAAAAGAAAATCTGAAGAGGATGCTGGTTACTCAATAGCATTCTTTGTGGAATCTTCCTCATTAACAAGGACCACACAGAGGGAATCCCAAGCTAGGCTTTGAGGGGGAGGGGTACTGGGAACAACGCAGGTCCTCCTGTCTCCTGGAGCCGAACCAGGCTGTCTGTAGCTGTGTGCTTATATCTATGTGTCAAAAGCATAAGGCAGAATAGATCAATTTTAGGTACATCCCATGAGAGTAACATAAATTAACATGTCATTTTAATAATATTGAAATGATATTATATTATAATTAATATGTACAATACATATGGCTATAGTAATTATAACAGCTAACACTTTTATAGAGCTTACCATGGGCCAGATGTTCTAAGCATGTATTAACTCATTTGGTCTTCACAACAATCTTACGAGGAAGCTGACCCCCATTTTACAGATGAGAAAATTGAAGCACAGAGCAATTAAAAAATATATGTTTATATTGGGGCATCTGGATGGCTCAGGTGGTTAAGCATCCAACTCTTGGTTTTGGCTCAGATTATGATCTCAGGGTTGTGAGATCGGGTCCCGTGTTGGGCTCTGCATTCAGCATGGAGCCTGCTTGTCTCTCTCCCTCCTCCTCTGCCCCTCCCCCTGTTTGCTCACTTGTGCGCTCCCTCTCTCTCTCTCTCAAATAAATAAATAAATAAATAAATAAATAAATAAATAAAATCTTAAAAAAAAAGAAATACATTTTTATAAAGGTACTCATAATGAATTCAACAAATCATGGGTGCCCACTGAAGACTGAAGATACAAATATGTATATGGCAGGTTTCTGTTCTCAAGGAGCTTACAATGTCATGCATTCATTCATTCATTCATTCATCATTCCACAAAATGTATTGAGCACCTATATACTGTGCCTATCACTGATCTAGTCTTTGAAGGAAATAAGAGATAGATTCCCTTACAACTGAATAATAAAAAGATGAACATGTAATGTGTTGTCAGGAGTGATAAGAACTATGGAGGGAAAGTGGCAGGTAAGGGAGAGGAATGTGAAGTGTTCATCTTCTGGGTGCTGGGTGCTGGGTGCTAGGGGCTGGGAGGCCCTTCAGGGGAGGAGAATTTCATAGCAAGTGTGTCTTTTATGTTGTCAAAGTCTGTGGATAAGAGCACACCAGGAACTCAAAATAGGTTCCCCCATCTGCATCAAGGGGAACATTCTCCAGAGGAACAGTGGGGAGTCTTGGTAGGAGGGAGTTGCAAAGGATCTTGCAGGATATGTTTGTGCTGGATCGTTCTAAGGAGGGCTCAAGGAAGCAGGGTCTAGTTCTGGATTGGGTGTTGTCAAGAAGTAGGTCAGTTCACAGATCCGGTGTCTCAGCAAGCTCTGTTCAGGATGCTGAGGAATAAAGGCAGGGGAGGGGTGGATGGCACTGATAAAAAGCAGTAATCACCTGGAAGGGATCCCTAGTCACTTCTGCTGCCCAGGACGGCCTCACGTAGAAGCATTGTCTGCGTGGCTTTTCCCTGCCCATGAAAAACCCTGTTTATGTTCTGATGATCAGAGGGCTCATTTTCACTTTCTTAAGGCTCACTGTGCACCAGGCACTATCAGAAACACAGCCAGGGGCGCCTGGGGGGCACAGCGGTTAAGCGTCTGCCTTCGGCTCAGGGCGTGATCCCGGCGTTATGGGATCGAGCCCCACATCAGGCTCCTCCGCTAGGAGCCTGCTTCTTCCTCTCCCACTCCCCCTGCTTGTGTTCCCTCTCTCGCTGGCTGTCTCTATCTCTGTCAAATAAATAAATAAAATCTAAAAAAAAAATTATTAAAAAAAAAACACATCCAATCCCTACAACAACACTGTTTAAATAGATACTTTTCTCATATTACAAATTAATCACGTGAGGTTCAAAAAGATGATGAGATTTGGTAGAGCAGAGTGGTTAAGCCTAGTCTGCCAGGCTTCAAAACCCACATTCTTAACCACTCCACCATAATCCTGCCAACAGGAAAGTATAAAGCAAATTGCATTAAACCTTATACATTTCATATTCTCTCTCCCTCTCTCCTTCCCCACTCCTTTCCACTCCTTCTCCTACCTAACAGTGGAAGTGTGCGGATATGTCATATGCCCATGCCTTGTTGGTCAGCATTATAAGGGGCCAGAGTGGTTTACTAGGCATAGTCTTTACCTAACAGATACTGGGAAGTTATCTCTGAGGGACAGAGAGTTGATGTAAATGCAGGTAGAGAGGGGGTTCGATTGTGTCGAATCTTCTGAAAGCTGACTTGGATTTTGAGGGCTGTGCTTACTGTGTACTGTAAATGAGCATGAAGGAGTCAGCAGTCTCCCCAAACCAGACTGGTGGAACAATTCTATCTTGGATTCATCATGCTTGGAAGACTTGAACCAAGAGCAAACTTGGCCGATACCCTCCACCTCACCTCTGTTGAGTATCTCATATTCCAAGTTGTTCTGGGTTATGTGAAGATTGGTAAAGAAATAATTGAATGATAAATATTTGAACAGCTTTGTGTGTGTGCTGCTTGCAGGTTTGGTTGAGGTGTAAGGGTAAAGATCATAGGCATCTCTTTGGTAAGGAAGGCTCTCTTCCAGAAAGAACTAGGGATCATGCTTATAAAACCCTAGCACTGGGGCACCTGGGTGGCTCAGTCGGTTAACTGTCGCCTCAGGTCATGATCTCAAGGTCCTGGGATCGAGCCCCACATTAGGTTCCCTGCTCAGCGGGGAAGCTGCTTCTCCCTCTCCTCCTCCCCACCCTGCTCATATTTTTTCTCTCAAACAAATAAATAAAAATCTTAAACAAACAAAAAACCCTCTAGCATAGGGCCCCACCCATGACTACAATTCAATAAAAACTCTGCGTGCTTCCTCTTCTTCCTAAGCCCCAGGCTCTGCAATTTGCTTTTGTGTTTTGTTATAAGGAAACTCTGAACCTGGGGACAGCCCAGCTTTCATCCTTCTGGGAAGAAATTGTCCTTTCTTAGAGTCCAGCTACTTCTTAAACATCTGTGTCCAGCCCTGGCAGGGGTCTGAGATGTCGGGCAACCTACGGGCCTAGAGCTGAGGTCACTGTTGGGTCTCCAGCACAATTCAACTCCTCCCTCTGCCTCATCCTGCTTCTGCTCGCCCCTTGACCCCGCTGTTGATCTCTGGTACACCTGTGGCAGGCCAAACTCCGTCTCAGCATCTGCTTTAGGAAAACCCAACCTGCAACAAACATCAACAGAGGTTTCCTGGAGAAATGTGTCTTTAGGTAAATGCAGGAGGACTGATAGAATTAGGCAGACAAATGAGGGAAGGAGGCCACAGCATGTGATGGTTAATACAAGTTCAATTCTGGCATCACCTGGGGCTCCTCTTGTTCTGAGTCGAAGGCTGCCTTGCTAGCATATGGGAGAAAATGTAGTTCCTTCACTCAGTTAATGAATATTGAGATGGTGTCACAAGACGATTGGGGAGAGATCTACGGGTAGACCTCTATGGCTGGACCCAGAATATGAGAGTATTTGTGCCTCAGGAGAGTTATCAAGTTACCCTCCGGGATAGAGGCTCTTGGTGGTAGGAGAGGATAGTGGGGAAAAGGCCTTAAGGACGTCAGCTGACTTCCTTCCTTAGCCAGCCCAGAGCCTGCTCATGAAGCAGAGGCTCTGATGGGCTCAACAATGTGAACTTCCTCTCTCTGGAGGAGATCCTTACACTGCTATTGCTGCCTGCATAATCTGAGAGCAGCAGCAACCAACCCTTAAAACTCAATAGCGTAAAATAAGCTGGCGTAGAATAACGACAGCAGACCCATTCCACCATGGAAGAGCAGAGCTTCTCTCTCACTGGAATGGGCCTCCTTCTGAATTTGGATTTGCTCTTCCTGCCCACCAAGCTTCTGCTGGAACCAACCTCCACGACTTACTGGATGTATCATGGTAGCCCACACAACATCACTCCTGTTCAGGGAACTTCCTTCTTGATGAGAGAAGTGTCCTTGTTAGATATCAGTCTTAGGAGCCATTGTCTCATCTACAACCCAGGGTTCTGCTAGTTTGGAGAAATGGGAGCTGAGCATAATGTCAGTTTGAACCATATGAAAATGATCATATTCATTTTTTGATCAAGAAGAATGGCGGTTTCATATGATTCAGTCCAGAAACTGGCAGGATTTGGATGGACCCTTCTTCTCAGCGCGCACTGTTGCATTTTGAGCTGTAAGAGGGAGTGGACCTGCTTGCCAGGAGCCATTATTTATAAGTGTAAATGTGCACAGGCACCCAGAGGAACAGGTCGTGGTAGATACGTGCTGTTTTTCACTGTCTAGCAATAGACCCTTTTTTAAAATAAAAAATATGACAGCATAAATATAGTGTCATTAAGGCTTGAAGCTGGAGATTCTAGAAAGACTTCCCAGAGAAGATACCAGATCTGATTTTTAAGGGAGGAGGAAAAGCTAGTCAATAAAGACCACAGGGTGTCCAAGACAGAAGAAACAGCATAAGCAAAGTCCCGGCAGTGGGAGAAAAGAGGTATTATCCTGGTTGACAGTGAGGTCCACGAAGCCTGCCTCACTGCTGTGTCCCCAGAAGTCACGGATGAGTGGATGGCCTCCAGCTGGACCCACAACACCAGGCCTAACAGGTGCTCTGTGAACATGTGTGACATTGAATGAGAATGGACGAGGTAGGGTGGGAGGAGAAGGGCAGTAGTCAGGGGAGGGTACCGTTGCCCAGGGGGACAGATTTGATCCAGGAAGGCATTGAGAATGCAATTTGCAGAGCATAAAGGAAATTTTTACGGTATCTGAAACATTGTTTTAGAAGAATAGGTACTGTTCAGGGATGGAGAATTTCCCCAGTTTAAAAATTGATGTTGTGTTATTATCACTTCCTCGAATCGTTAAAGTACATATGAAAGCACCTACTATCTCCTGTTGTAGATTAATGAGCTCTAATGCAAATTCTGTAATACCAATATAACGCCGACATGAACATATTACCATGTAAAGACTGTTCTTATGGGCTAAATAAAGCAGAGAAGCAGTGGATTCCTCAATCATAGACACCATAAACATCTTCCATAATGGCCGCTCTATTCACCCTTTGTGTTTGGGCTCTCGGCAGTAACTCACATCCCCCACTTCCAGGGCCCCCAGAGAGCGCTCAGCCAGGAAAGGCAAGACTTAAAATGAGAATATTTTAATATTGCTGCCATTTGCCAGATGGCAAGTTATGATAGGAACTAAAACATTTTATATATATATTTTCATATTTGTGATTTTATACATATACATATATATGTAACACATATATAATCAGAAGCACAAATTTCCATTTACTATACTGCTTCTCAATAAATAGCAGTATTTGGCTCATCAGGTTTTATAGAATGCCCCTTTCCACAATTATGTAAGAATCTTAGTGGCTCTCCCTTTTCAAATATCTTAAGTGAAATGTAAACCTGATCCGACAGAGAATTAACTTTTATAACCACTACATTCTGCCATGAGAAGATTAATGACCATTTTCCTTCTCCACTTTCTGTTGAAACCCTTCATGCAAATGAGACAGATGTGAGGAACTTGACATATAGCAAAGTCAGGTCTGACTTCGCCAGTTAATTTGGCTGGAAACCCCTGGGCATTAACTTCACCCTCAAGAGAGCATCTTTCAGAGGTAGGAGCCAACTTGTCATTAATCAGCTTGTTTGGAAGCCACCCAGCTAGGTGTGTCTTGAGGCAGATGCGTGGGTCTGGTGGCAGTCTGGCCACCTGAACCAGCCTCCCAGGTGTGGGGCTAAATGACTCACAGGTGAGGTGAAGCTATGAGGCCCAGGATCCCTGCACGCTCCATGGAGACAGTGGCCTAAGATCCTGGGATACAGCTCCTGCTACACCAATGCCCCCATGGGAACTGGAGCAGGCCAGTGAGGGGAGCAGGGTGAAAGGGGAGGAGCAATGGCACCTCCTATGCCTGCTACCTGGACCATCACCTGAGGACTTCAAAAATGGCTCTTTTTCATTAGCTTCTGTGACTGACACCTGGCCTGGAGTCAGATACGCTCAGAACACTGCGTTGTCAAACGGCAGTGGGGCAGTCAAGCAATGACTGGTTTTTTCCATTAAAAAACATTAAATTCCTGTATTTCAACATTTTTCACAAATAAAGGGCTGATTAAATGAGGAAAATACAAATAAATGACAGTGTCTCGTTACTAAGTGGAATCTATTTACAAATGATTACATCTGATTATTGAGTGGGAAAGAGGAGAGTAAAAATAGTGCTTATGGTATGACCTCAATTTTACAAAAAATAAAACATGTATGCATTTTGAAAGGAAGACAGAGTCACTTAATAGAAGCCAATCTGACCAGTGATCATATGATTGATTTTTTTTTATTTAGGCTTTTCCAAAACTCCCATATTTTCTACATTAAGCACTTATTTATTTTGGGATTTAGAAATGTTTAGTAAAACAAAGATAGTTATACTCGCTCCTATGAATTATTTTAGGGAAATAACCTAATAGAATGAAAACCAACTATAGGCATAAAGATGTTTACTGCGGCTTTATCTTCGTTTTTAAAAAATTGGAAACAAATATCAGGCAATAGCAGAATAGCTAAATAAGCCCACGCTACCAAATATTGTGGAGTCATTCAAATGATAATTATGGTGACTAATAAATATTATAAATATAATTTGGACAGAATGTTCAAAGAAAAAGAGGGACAAGATGTAGGTATATTAGGCAGCTATGTAAAATACATCTTCATTTGAACAACTGGGAGAAAACATGTAAATATGATAATAGATACATTAGCAAGTGAAGATTACAGATACATTTCTAAAGATTCTATTGTTCTTCCTATTTCAAAAGAGTGAAACAAGATAGCTCTGAATAAGCACTTTCAGTCTAGGTCAGGGTGGTAGAAGCCCCCTTTGGTTTTTGCCGTCATCTGAGCCACCTGATTCAGTCCGTCCAAACCCAAGTCTCATTGCAGGGCAGATCTGAATTACAAGTCAGTCAGTCATCTACTGTGAGCAGAAACGCAAGTGTAACACCCAGAGATTCAAAGTTAACAGAGACAAACCAGCATTTATTTTTAATTGCAACAATTAGTGGATCCTGTGAAGACCAGACAGCATGATAGAGTCCGCAAACCTGTTAGAGCGGCTGACAGTCTATTCCCACCAAAGTCCAAGCTCGGTAAGAGCAAGAAATCAATGGAATCATTTTTTCCCCCCAGAAATCATGATCGTGTACCAGAAACAATCTTGTTAGGTTAATCTAATTTATGAGATGCTATTCTGTGAACACATTGTTAAAGCACTGTTTACTTGGGCTAATAAAATTCTGATGAAGAAATCAAATAAGAAAGTCCTCTAGTTTAGTCTTCCTTTAACAACAGCCAATAACTGGATAAACATGCACTGACAGAATCTAAGTGGCCCCAGGAATGAGAGATGCTGGCAGGTCAATTTCATAGACCGGCTGGAAAGAGATCAAGGGCCAGGGTGAGCTACTAAGAGGCAAAGGGCGACCTGGGTCCTCATCCTTAGTAACCAGAACAGCCATTACATTGGAGAATCTTACATGTGGTATTTTTATCCCCTAAAATCACCCAAAGTCACAGAGCTCGTGTCTGTCTAACTGCAAAGCCTTCCCCATTTCAAGCAACACCCAACTGCCCCTCCTGTGCCACGGGTGTAAGCGAACCACGTCCCTCACACGACCTACTTGGCAGAAATGCATTTCACCATGACTGCTTTTCTCCGAGAACATCCTTTGTCTAATAAACCTCTATTACCATGTCACAAGGTACAGCAACTAATCCATCGTACTGTCATAAGTACTTGCGGCATGTAGACATGAAAGGCCATCAGTAATGACAGTAGCCAAATGATAAATCAGGCTGGTGATCATTCACAAGAAATAAGGGGTGGGCAGAAGCTGTTCAAGGAAAAATCCGAGGAAAGACGAACAGATGCCAAGTCGAGGCTGTCAGCCCAGTACTCCCTCCCATGTGGCCAGTCACCCACTCCCCTTCTGACTTTGCCCACGTAACTGGGTGGGTTTCCTTTAAAATGTTTTGACTGTGCTTAAGTGTGCACTCCCAGCCCCCTTCTCATCCCAAGCTCTCATCCCCTAGGAGAGTTTCACAACTACTCCTATATCTTGGGTGGAGCAGCTCTGTATCCTGGACAAAGCCCCGGCTTTGGGGTGAGAAAACGTGGTGGAGTTTCACCTATGCCACCGGCTAGAAATGAGATCTCGGGCAAGTCACTTAACCTGTCTGAGGTTAAGTTCCTTCATCGAGAACATGGAGTTGGTGATACCCACCACTAACGAAACAGGTTTGCTTTGGAATTCAAGAGCTTCTGTTTAAATAATAGAGGACCAATCAGTTTAAAAGACAAATGTATTAAGGAAGGAAATGTCTTGCCACGTATTGATGCCACAGTTGGTGGGGAGCTGAGCAACCAACATCCAGAGAAGTTTTGAGTGAGGACACAGCCTGAGAAGGGAGGTTCAAAGGACCCAGGCCTGGAAGAGACATGATGAGGTAACATCATCCTGAAAGACACTCAGGCTACAGCCCCCCTCCTTTAAAAGCCAATCCCTGCGGCCACCCGAGGTGAGCCCCAAGCAGCATCTGCTATAGTGGTAGGATGTGGTTCTCAGGACAGCCGTCCCTGCGCATGGCTCCTCGCAGAGCATGGGTCGGGGCTTGCCTGACAGCTCTAACAGCCCATGTCTTTGGCTATGGGAGGACAGCCTCACCTTTTAGAAAGTGCTGATTTGGCCCCTCCAGGCCCACTTCAGCATGCTCTGTCCAGAACTGTGATTTCCGAACACTGCCTGTTATGTTCACTGTTGGTGACCCCTTAAGCCTTCGTTTTAAAGCTGGCCACTGTGGTTTTGGTATCCTGATGACTGATAGCAAATTCGATTCCACTTTAACCCAAGTCCATATTACTACTTCTCTTGCAAGCTGCCCCTTAAAGAGGAAGATCTTTCTTCACTTTCAAGGTCTTATAGCTTAGACAGGCCAGTGCTGTCCATGAAAACAGGATGTCTAGATTTATTCCCCAGCTCTGTCCGTAAATGAAAAGGTGCTTAGGAATCTAAGTGCTATGTTACGCTTTTTAAAATATATTGTCTAATGTAAAGCTCTTAATCATCCAAGGATAATTGCTCCCCTCCCTTTAAATAATAGAAGAAAAAAAGGAGGTTTATGGAGGTCAAGTAATCTGTCCATTTTACAACAAATGACCTTCTTTTACTGATGATAACCGTCCATGACTCCCCCAGGAGAGGAGGGCCAGGAGAAGAAAATCCAGAGCAAGGATTAAAAAGCTTAGCTAACATGGAAAGTCCTTATCTCACTGCCTAACACATGATTAAATCCTCAACAAGTGAGACTTGGTATTAACAATAGAAGGGCATTAAAAAGACCTATAAAGGATTGCATACAGTGCATGGTTTCCACGGACTCGTGCACACAGAAGAGCTAGACCACATTTGGACAAGTGTGAAGGTCAGAAATTGAGCAGGACTACCAACGGTGTGCCTGAAGTTGTGCATTATCCTGCCATTTCAAGTGAAATAAATTAAAACAAAAACACAATTAAAGCTGCATAAATAGTAAAATATAAAAATAAAATGAAGGAAATAATAAACGATCCACAGATTTTCTCTTCGATCAATTTCATTATTCCTGGGGGGGGGGTACCCTGTTCTTATACACAATGTTTTTGCAGCAGAATTATGTTCCCTCCCTTTTCCACAATTAGGCCAGAAGCAGGTAACCCCTATCTTTCTTAGTTTTGGAAATAAGATCTTGACTGCAGTCCTTAAACTTATTGGCAATATTTGCTCAGCCAAGTGGATCAAAGTCTATGTTGTCACCTCCAGAATGAGAGAAAGTTTTTCAAGTCTAATTAGAGACTATGTATCTAGAGTATATAAAGAACTTTTGTAACTCAGTAGTAAAAGGACAACCAAACTTGAAAATGAGCAAAGAATCTGAATAGACATTTCTCCAAAGAAGATATATAAACGGCCAATGAGCACATAAAAAGATACTCAACATCATTAGCCATCAGGGAAATACAAATCAAAACCACTTCACCCACACTACAATGACTATAATTAAAAAAAAAAAGACAGCGATGAGTACTGCTGGGATGTGGAGAAGTGGGAATTTTTATACTGCTGATGAGAATGTTTCCTCTTTGGAAAACAGTCATGCAGTTCCTCAAAAGTTAAGCATAGAGTTACCATATGAGTCAGCAATTCCATACCTCAGTATATACCCAAGAGAAATGAAAAAGACATGTTCACACGCACAAAAAAGTGTACAGGAATGTTCATAGCAGCATTGTTTGTAACAGCTGGAAAGTAGAAACAACACAAATGTTCATCGATGGGTGAATGGATAAATAAAAGGTGGTATAAAAACTATGAAATGTTACTCAGTAAAGAAAAGGAATAAAGTACTGATGCACGCTTCAATACAAACAAATCTTGAAAACATGAAGCTAAGAGGAAGAAGCCAGGTATAAAGGGCCACATGGGATATGATTCCATTGATATGAAATGTCTAGAAGAGATATGTTTATGGAAATAGGAGATCAGCGGTTGTCTAGGGATGGGGAAGGGGCCAGGGATGGTTGGGGGGATGGTTGGGGGGAAATGGGGAGTGACTATTAATGGGGACAAGGTTTCCTTATGAAGCGATGAAAACTTCGAAAACTGATGGAGGTAATGGTTGCAAAACTGTGAACATGACCAAGTTGTGCATGTTTGGTAGATGAACAGTAGGGTTTATGAATCCTATCTCTATAAATCTGTGTTGTTGTTGCTTAATCCCATGCTTCCAGGCAGCTGGAATTCACTGGGCTGTGGAGTGGGTTGTGGCATGGAGGGCAGCATGAGTTTTGGAATCAGACTCACCCGAGTTCCAATGCTGGCTCTGCCTTCTGTTGGCTGTATACCTTCAGACAACTTTGTGAGTCTTAATTTTTGTCATCTATGGGACACTTGTGGTCATGGTCTTGTGAATTTGAGTAGATTAAGTGAGATGATGATACAGGTGAAGCGTAGATCATAGTACCTGACACTTCATGAGTGCTCAGCAGCAAGGTACTGACTTCAGCATCTTTGTCTTCAACATCCCCATCCATGTTCAAATCTATTTACCAGTGCTCTTTCTGATGTGACCTTGGAAAGTTTATGAAGTAAGTGATTTGTTCAGTTACCTATTATTTCCATCTTCATCCCTGAGTGGAACAGCAATCAGAAATATCACCACTGGGGCACCGGTGGCTCAGTCGGTTAAGCGTTTGCCTTCAGCTCAGGTCATGATCCCAGGGTCCTGGAATCGAGCCCCATGTTGGGCTCCCCACTCAGTGGGGAGTCTGCTTATCCTTCTCCCTCTGCCTCCCCACACCCCCACTCATGCTCTCTCTCTCTCTCAAATAAATAAAATCTTTTTTTAAAAAAAGAAATATCACCATTATACACTCGACCCTTGAACAATGAGGGGCTTGGAGTGCTGACCCTCCACGCAGTTGAAAGTCTGTGTATAAATTTTGGAACCCCAAAAACTTCACTACTACTAGCCCACTGTTGACTGAAAGCGTTACCAATAACATAAACAGTCGATTGACACATATTTTGTATATTATATGTGTTACGTACTGTAGTCTTACAATAAAGTAAGCTAGAGAAAAGAAAACATTATTAAGAAAAACACAAGGAAGAGAAAATGCATTTACAGTTGTGTATTTACTGAAAAACATCCGCATATAAGTGGAGTCCAAACTCATGTTCTTCAAGGGTCATCTGTACTCTTATCTTCAACTTTAAAAGACAGAGAAAAAAAAACAATGTTGTTCTAGTTTAGGGATGCAAGTGATATAGCAGTGGACGGATGCTCTGGGCCCCCATTACCACTCTTTGGAGTTGATGGCTTCTAGTGTGTGCGTGAGGTGAAACGGTAGTTTTTCAGGCATGGAAGAGGAGCATAGGTTCTGTCCTATTAAAGAAATCAATAGTCCAGCATGTCCAATACTCTGTCTCCACACTGGCCAAGACAGATGCTTCAGAGAAGGCCATAAAAATCCATTAACATATTTAATTCACACTCTCGTACCATGGGAGACATATTCTTGTCCCAGTCCCAGCTGGTCATCCATCCTTGCCCTGAATAGCCAACATTCATGTCCTCAAGGTAGCTTACAGATTTAAACTAATTAATCCCGTTTCCTCCAAGAGGGTTACTTGCTGCTCTTCTCCATCTGTGAGTGTCATCACTGACTCCTCATTGTCACCTCAAGCCCTGATTGACCTTATGCTTATGGTCATTTAAAACTCCTGCTCCATTAGTCATTTATTGAGGACCAACTGCATGCCAGGAAGAGTGGCTGGCATTGGGGACAAAGAAAGATTGGGATTTGGTTCCTTTCTGAAAGGAGTTCTAAGTTTAGTATTTTTTCTCCTATATTACAGTTGCCTAAAAATTTGTTAGTCTCCCCTGCTAGACAGACATATATGCAGTTAAAAATCATGTGGGATATGAATATTGAAATAACAGTACAGCACAGAAGAGTGATTTCTCAGAAGTCACTATACAATATTTCCACTTACATCACATTGACCAGAATTAAGTATTGTGGCTTGATCTAGTTGTAAGAGAAGCTGGGATATGTATTCATTTCATGGAATGACAATGTGCTCAGATACAAATTGTGCTTCTGTTCCTATAAAAGAAGGGGAAAATGAATTTGGGGGCCAGTTAGTAATCTCTGTTACAGGAAGCATCAAAGATTTTTAATAAGGGAGTGATAAATTTAGACCTGTGGTTACTGGCATCTCTGGTTTCCCCAAAAGCATCAGTAGGGAAGGATGTGGGGCAAGAAGGGAAAGGGAAGGAGCAACAGTTGCCAGAGAACAACTAAGAGACAAAAATGCGTTCATTGGCTTTAACAATTAAGATGGTATTGGAGGTGATCTTTGAGAAAACTGGTTTCTCAGAGTGAGCAGGTGGACACAAAAACCTGAAATGACAAAATTACCAATTATTTTGTCCCTGTTGTTGAACACATTGGAGAAGAAACAGACATCTGCCAAAATTATTGCTGGAGAGAAGTCATGCCAAGTGTTATAGTAAAGGGTATTGTGAAAAGAGTGAAAACGAAGTAAGGATTGTTAAGACAGTCACTCTAAACAGAGTGGAGAGGACGCAGAAGTAGTAGGACCTCTGCCCCTCTCCTGTTTCAATCCTCGGAACACCAGGAACTTCTGAATTTTGTCAATTCCAACCCCACCACCTCCTGGAATACATCCTTCTATTTTGAACCGAAATAAAGATAATGTAACACCTGTTCGCTAACTAGCTAAACATATATCAGATGGTCACTGTAAATTCTGCCAGCACCCATCTTAATTCTTTCCAAACAAGTATGTAACCTTGCGGTTTTTGCCTTTTTAAGACTGAGCTTCTGCTCCCTGGCAATTCAGAGCATACTTTTGATTTCAGAGGACTCTGTGCCCCATGGATTATAATCCCTACACCCCCAAATAAATGCTTTAGTTGCTTTACACACTCTTATTGATCAACAGTATAGATGATTGTGCTGAGCACAGAGGAGGGAGAGGTAGAGTCTGATTTGAAGGAGAGCAACGGAGGAGAAACTGCAAAATGACAGCTGCCCTGACAAGCAGGCAAACTGACAGCTGGCCTCAGGAGTGATGTATTTTTTCAAGTATTTTCAAGACCATATGTGGAGTGATCTCCATATTTAGCAATTGTTAATATCAGAGCCATTCATCTCATTCATTCTATCCATTTCATCCAGGCATATTTCTGTATTTGTTCTATAAACTTCTCGAGAGCGGAGGCCGTGTTTCTTCTTCGCTACACGCCTGATGCCTACGACAGTGCCTGGCATTTGGTCGTTGTCCTGAGCTAACAGATCAAAGTCAGGAAGTCTAATTGGGACTTTCAGCTCTTGCTTTTCATGATTTCCGGCAGGGTACAGAGGTCTACGCAGTCCCATCTTGAAGAAAACAGACCCAATGGAAAGCAGCCCCGCCGCTCCCAAAGCACAGCCCCGCCCTCCTCGGACTGGCCGCCACCTGGGCGGCGGGACCCTGAGGCAGGCAGAACGTCGGGGGCCGGAACCTGAAGAAGGCGGAATCCAAGGTGGTGGAAACTTGCGTCCGACGGAACCAAACGGCGGCGCTCACGGAGCCACCCGGACTCTGTTGGGAACGGAAGCGCAGTGGCGGCCGCTTCCTGGTTGCCGGTGGGCGCTGAGGGCCGGGTCGAGCCGAGGCGATGTTGCCCTTCACTGTGAACTTCAAGGTGTCGGCGCGCACCCTCACCGGGGCCCTCAATGCTCACAACAAGGCGGCGGTGGACTGGTGAGGGCGCCGGGCTTCGAGGCCGTCCGGCTCGGCCATGAGTGTGTAGGGGAAGGGGAACAAGAGATTTCACCCCCTGGTTCATTTGGCCTCGCTAAGCCTGGGTGCTGCCCTCGCGCTAGAGGTTTTCTTTAAATGCTGGGTTTTGTTGTTACTATGAAAAGAGTAAATGCCCCATATGTGAACCTTCCCTGTGCAAACGTAGTGGCCCTGTTTCTTCCAAACGTGTTTCTCTTTGCTCTTTTCCCAAACCTTCCTTCCCATCCCATTCGCCTGTCTTTACCTCTCCTCCCAACTCCAGGCTTCTATGCCTCCACCGTCAGTTCCCCTGCCCGTCTCTTCCCCGGTTTGTCTTTTTCTTCTCTTGCTTTCATATCCCTGTTTCTTCCTTTTAGTCATTCCACAACTTGCCAGACCCAATGCTAGGCGCCTGTGCATTCACCTGTCATCTCACCTTGACCTTTTCACTGTAAACTAACACTGCAACTCTGAAGATTGATGCTTAGATATAAAGCGAAATTCTGTAGCTGGGGCTGCTGGGAATGTTGGCAGGAGGGATGAAACCTCCTGTCCAGTGTTTGTCTTTTTTTCTGGTTGGAAGGACCAGGACTAGTCACAGATGCTTAGGGAACATGATCTCAGGCACTTTTTTGTGAGTGCTCAGGATTCGAAGTTGAGTAAGACAAGGTACATGCCCTTAAAGACAAATAGACGACAGGGGTTGCTTTGTACATATTCAGGCCTGTATATGCATGTCTCTTAGAACCTTTTTTATCCACGTGAAAAATGAATGTCAACATTTTTAGGTTAGCTAGACGTTTTATTTAAATGGGATAAGGTAAAAACACTGGCCTTTATGCTTCAATAATAATTTTGTTAATGGTAGTACATACTAGATTTGTGATTTATTTTAGCATGCCTCTTGGCAAGAGAGAAGTTAAGTCTTTGTTTTGTACTTAAATTTTAATATCACTGTTTTGTTAGGGGCTGGCAAGGTTTAATTGCTTATGGATGTCACTCACTTGTGGTAGTGATCGATTCCAATACTGCCCAAACTCTTCAAGTTTTAGAAAAACATAAAGCTGATGTGGTCAAGGTAAGTCAAATCCCACTTTCACCCTATGATATATTGCCTATTCTGAAGTTTTAAATATCACTAGATTCTCATTAAGTCGTATGTGTAAATGTTGAATAGCTTTTAAACATAATAATTCATTTGGGGTAGCCTCGCATTTCCATATATATGATTTAATGGCAATCCAGGATGAGCTATTAAATACTAGCTCTTAGATGATTTTAAAGATGAGGAATAACACCAGTTCTTCCATTTACCAGAACACTCATTCATTCATTAGTTTTGAGCACTTAGCATATGCTAAAGATGTGAGATGAAAGTCCTCAAGCAATTCATTGTCTAATGAGGAACAATGAAAACACACAGTTACAGTATGATAAGTGAATGCTTAGGGACAAAGGAAGCTACCTAACACCTAGTTGTAGGGATCGGGGAGGGTCACAGAAGTATTTCCAGTTTAGGGACTGGTAAACAGTAGTTAACCAAGTGAAGAATAGGGGAAGGAGCACCACAGGTAAAAAGAAGACTATACATAATGGTAAGTAGTGGGGTATAGAGATGGCTAAATGGTGATATATGGCTAAAGGGTGATGGACGAGGAGGCAGCCAGAGAAATTCATCTGTCCTGAAAGTGTTAGAAGGTTCTGAAGAAATTTTTAAGTAGGCAGTTGATAAGGCTGTATTTGTATTCTAGAAAAACTTACTCTCGCAGCAGTGGAGGATTTCTTGGAGAAAGGCAAGATGAGGCAGTGAGATCATTTAGGAGACTTTTAGAGAAATTTTGGCAGGAAGCTCTAAGGGCCTAAAATAAAACTGAGGCAGGAAAGAGTCGTATTCAGGAGCTGCTGAAGAAGTAAACTTGATAGGCTTTATAGTAATCAGTTTAAGGAGAGTCAGGGACTAGAATGATTCCAAGTTCTGTTTGAATAACTGAATGACAGTGTTGCTATGACAAGGAGAGTAAGTGTGAAATCAGTGAGTTTAAGCTTTCAACATGCAAAGTCTGAGGTGCCCGGTACAATTGCATTATAGTGATCTGAAATCTTAGGATTAGAGATTGAGATTTGGGGGTTTTGGTTTGTTTTTGATAACAGCTTTATTGAGATATTCATTTGCCAGTTTTTAGTGTACAACTCCATGGTTTTTAATATATTCATAGAATTGTGTAGCCAGCACTGCAATTTCATCACTCTGAGAAGAAACCCTCTACCTATTAGTAGCTGCCCTCCCATCCCCTCATTCCCTTCATCCTTAGGTATCCAGTAAAATACTTTCTGTCTCTGTAGATTTGTCTATTCTAAACATTTCATATAAATGAAATCAAACAATACGTGGCCTTTTGTGCCTAGCTTCTTTCCTCCTCTTTTACTCAAGGTTCATCCGTGTTTTAGCATGTGTCAGTACTCTGTTCCTTTTTATTGCTGAATAATATTCCACTCTATGAATATACCACATTCATGCATTGATGGACATTTGGGTATTTCCCACTTTTCAGGCATTATGAATAATGTTGCTAATGTACATTTATGTAAAGTTTTTGTGCAAACGTGTGTTTTCATTTCTCTTGGGTATATACTGAGGAGTGGAACTGATGACTCATATGGTAATTCCGTGTTTAACTTTTTAAGAAACTTCCAGACTATTTCCAAAGAGGCTATACCATTTTACATTCCTATTATTAGCTGTATATGAGGATTCCAGTTTCTCCACATCCTCACCAACATTTGTTATTATCTGTCCTTTTGATTCTAGCCATCTTATTGGATGTGAAGAGGTTCTCATTGTGGTTTTTGTTTGCATTTCCCTGGTGGCTAATGATGTTGGGCATCTTTTCATGTGTTAATTGGCCATTTGTATATCTTCTTTGAAAGTGTCTATTCAGTCCTTGGCCCATTTTAAAATTGTCTTTTAATTATTGAGTTATTAGAATTATGTATTCTATATAGAAGTCTGTTATGAGATATATGGTTGGTAAATATTTTCTCTCATTTGTAAGTTGTCTTACACTTTCTTGATGGTGTCTAATGAAACACTTAAAGTTTATAATTTTGATGTCCAGTTTATCTATTTTCCTTATGTTTCTTCCATTGTTAAGATTTACACCTTTGTTTTCTTCTAAGAATTTTAAAGTTATAGCTCTTATATTTAGGTGCTTGATCCACTTTGAGTTAATTTTTATATATAATGTGAAGTAGGGAAAAATGCAGCTGATTTTTGTATATTGACCTATATCCTGTGGTCTTGCTAAACTCATTAGACCTAGTAACTTTGAGGGGATATTTTACATAGACAATCATGTTATTCGCAGATAATGACAGTTTCATTTTTTCATTGATAATCTATGTCTTCTTTTTTTTTTTTTTCTTGTCATAGTGCATTGGCTGGGACCGCCACTATAACGAATAGGAGTAGTGAGACGATACTCTTGTCTTGTTCCTGAGCCTGGAAGGACTGCATTCAGTCTTCCACCATTAAGTCTGGTGTTAGGTTTTATTTTGGAAAAATGTGTTCTCCCTCCCACCTATTTCCCTGAACTTTTTGGCATTTCTGGAATTCTCATTTCTTTGTGTGGATCCAAGTTTCAGTCTGGTATTATATTCCCTTTGCCTGAAGAATTTCCTTAAAGTTCTTGAGGTGTGTATCTAATGTAGGTTGATTCTCTTGGTTTTTATTTGTCCGTGAAGATATTTCATCCATTTTTTTCTCTTGTAATACTTGAAAGATATTCCACTATCTTCCAGCTTGCATAATTTCTAGGAGAAATTCTTGTGTTTATTTCTCTGCATGCACTGTATGTTTTCTTATGTAACTGCCTTCAAGATTTTCTCTTTATCCTTGGTTTTCAGCAGTTTGATTATGATATATCTTGGTGATTAAAGAAATACACACACACACTCTGCTTGGGGTTTACATAAATGGAATTCAAGCACTTACATAGATACATGCAATCAATTCTTATCCATGACAGTTTTATTCTGTAAAGTTGCTGCAAACACTGAAATTAGTGAATACTGAAATGTTGATTGCTTAGTTGATTGAATTGTTGATTACAGGGGAAATACAGATTAGGTTTCTGTGAGCCTCTTGTCACAACATTTTCATCAACTGATCAATATATAACCTTGTTTTATATGTGTGTTTTGTTGATTGATTGACATTGAACTCACAGCCAACAGCACTAAAACTCATGCCTGAGCAGAGCTTATCTCACATGTTTTTTCCACAAGGCACATCACAACTTCTTGTGCTTGGGGCCTCTAGGCAGCTTCAACACTGTGCTTGGGGACCATCTTGAATTTGAACAGTGAAATCATCAATAAAAAGCACAAAAATGCAAAAAAGAAGTGGTGCTGAATAAACCATGAAAAAGACACTCATTTGCATTATGAGAGCTGAAATAAGAGCATTTTGTTTCACCTGGGGATACACATGTATGTTGGGTGACTCAAAATTTTCACCACTCTGCATGTGTCTGAATGACTGTGAAAGCATTGCGAGTATTCATTTTTTAAATAAAATCACAAATTTCAGTGAGTGGGCAAACACATCTGCAAATAATGCAGATTGACTGTATATACACACACTGAATATAAATATACACATAAACATATATTCAAACATGTACATATATGCATATACCTACACTCTTACACATACATTTTATGTAAAAAAGTTCTGGCCTGAGGAAAAGATGTATTACAACTGAATCTTAAGGCTTATCAACACTGAAGTTCAGAAAACTTTTTGTTTCCATTTTTTTTGTGAATACTTTAGGAATACTGTAGGAAAGGCCCACTTCCCTGCCTTGGCATTAGGTAGACGTGTGTGTTTATGATATGTACACACACGTGTCTGTAGACATATGTTTATATATGTCTATATTTGAAGATTCTGTGGTGTTTGAGTTCATTTATTAAGCACATACTTGTTGAGCACTAGCTTTGTTGCTGTGTTAAGGTCTGGGAATAGAAATGTGAATAAGGCCTGCGTGATCCCACCCAGTGGAGCTTATAGTTCACGGGTTGGTGATGGGTCAGAACGGGGTAAATAAAGCGATTACAAATTGTTGTTTATTAAATGCTTTGAAGAAGGCAAACTGGATGCTGAGCTAGAACGAAGGGGAGGTTGTAGCCATGGAAGGCCATGGCTTAGGGTGAGATGAAGACATGTGTTTTATTTATGACTCTGTCAGTATTTAATACTCAGGATTAACCTGATTTGTGCGAGAATCTTGTGGTGTTTATTGTAAAAACTCCATTCTTACGATGTTGCTAGAGGTATGAAGCATATTTTTTTAAGAAAAAAATTAACGTCTTTTTTCCAGTTTTATGAAAAGGACAGCTGGAGGGGTTTTTGTTTGCTTTTGTTTTTTTTCTATTTTCTCCTCTGAAAGGCTTTGGTCGTTCTAAGTTGTCTCCTTTTGATTAGGAGAGTAGAGTACAGAAAACCATTCTACTTAGTAATTTAGGATTTTAGATGTTTTGTCACGATTAGATTTTATGATTGTATTGCAACTTTAAAAAAATATCACAAATAATAAAAGTCTGACTTTCGAGATGGAAAATAGTTTCCTGTTTATTCTTTCTAAATATTTTTGTAACATAAGTGTAGAATGTAGTTTGGGTTCTGGTTGATGTTTTATGAAAATTGTGTTTAGTTTCATCCAGTACAAGTATTTACTTGATTTGATTTCTTCTTGATACTAGGTTAAATGGGCCAGGGAAAATTATCACCATAACATTGGCTCACCATATTCCTTGCGCTTAGCTTCTGCTGATGTCAATGGAAAGATCATCGTTTGGGATGTAGCAGCGGGAGTAGCTCAGTGTGAGATCCAAGAGCATGCCAAACCTATTCAGGGTGAGGAAAGTCTGTGCTCTGCTAAGTGTTTATATCAATACACTTATTCTTAGAGTGGTTTTTTCCCTTTTAATTTCATCACTTCCCAGTTAATTCTTGATTGTGTTTAGCGTGTTTTATTGATCTGAATCTAGCTTTCTTGTCTTTATCAGTATGTTTCTGTGCATATTTCCTCAAATCTCCGCTGATTTGTGCTTTAGTAAATTGCATTAATTTTAGCATTGGCCTCAATCAAGCATGATGAGAAAAATTAAGCTGCTATAAAAGTCTTGTAATCTAAGCTACAGTAAAGTAAACTTGGCTGAATTGCTATTTTGAATTAGCTCTCAGTGCTTATTTCCATTAATGGAGATGATCCAAATTTTATTTTCATTTTCATATAGATCATTTGTTTATGTTACTGACTTAAAACCAATACAGCATTCTTTAAACTCAAGGCTTTGACTGAGTGGCTGTCTTGATTGAGTGAATTTTTTAAATGACTATTTAAAAAATATTTTTTGAGTACTTTGTACTAGGTACTGAACGAGATATTTATTCTCTTTATTATCGGGTAAAAAACATTAAACTCTGCAAAGTCCCGTTAAGTAATCCCACAAAGATGTTAGGAGAGTCTGACATTGATCATGGCTAGGACAGTCTTTGACGCAAAGTTCTAAGTAACGATTTGTGAAAATTATCTTGTATTTTCTTTGAAGTAATTTATTAGAAAATGTTGATCTTGAGATTCTAATGTCCAGACAGCTCATTTTAATATAAAACTGCACTTTTCCTGTGCAGTCCTGACCTGTATACACATATATGCTATGTAATATAGGGAGAGGGGAAGTTAGGATTTTAAGGATTATGGGAGAAAAAAAACAACAATACCCTGAATGTCAAGGATACATTAACCAAGTGTTTGAAGTGATTTCTGAATTTTGCCTTTATCTGGTCTTTACAGATGTTCAGTGGTTGTGGAATCAAGATGCTTCCCGAGATTTACTACTTGCTATCCATCCACCAAATTATATTGTGCTCTGGAACGCAGATACTGGCACCAAACTGTGGAAGAAGAGCTATGCAGATAACATACTTTCTTTTTCTTTTGACCCTTTTGATCCCTCACATTTAACTTGTGAGTAATAGTTTCTTGTGGAAAATGAGTTCTTTATAATATAGTTAGTGCTCTCTATATAATATACACACCACCCACATCACATCTAATATGTTAAAACAACTGAGCGAAGTGGAGAAGTCCATGTATCTGCAGCATCTACTACAGATACTAAATCATAATTCCGTATCATTTGCAAGTATTTTGATGGCTAGAAATTTAAATCAGGAAGCTGTACCTTCACTGTGTTGTATTTGTAAATAGAATTCGATTAGCTGGGGAGAGAGAGTTGCTGTGCTATTCTAATTCGGGCTTAATTAAATTTGTTTTTCTAAGAACATTTAAGGAACCTGAGTCAAAGGTTTCATGTAGTATGTGGCCAAATTCAGTTCATCCTTTTTAGGAAATTGTTTAAATTCATGCATGTGTCTCGAGTCCCATGGCACAGAATAAGCCCCAGGGAATTTTTTCTTGCAGAGGTTGTTTTTGTCATGTGCTTTTGGTGTTTTCACTGAGCTGCTGATCTAAAAAATTTGATTTGTTTTTAGACACATATTTTTGTGACCAAATGATGTAGGAAATACTCTTCATTCAATTATGCAGTGGGTATTTCTTGAGCTATTACTATATGCCAGGTATAAAGGGAATGAAGGGGGATGGGGGGGATGGGAATGGGCAGGTTGTTGTATTAGATAAAGTGGTCAGAGTAGGCTTCCTTTTGATATTTGATCAAAAACTGGAAAGAGGTGAGGGAATTAGCTGCAGGAAAGAATGTTTCCCCTGAATTTGAATGATTCAGAATTCTAACTTTTATCTACCAGCATTTGTTATTACTGAGTGTATATTTGTGTGCTGAAGAAGGAAGAGAAGGGTGTATACGCAGAAAACTAAAATGGGAAACATGGCCGTGCAGTTATAATAGTGTGTGGTGAGGCGTTGCTTGTCTATACACGTATACAGTCTGTGTATACGAACATGTGCATATGTGCACTCCTCAGTGTGCTATGAAATGCGGTGCTGAGGGAACACAGAGGAAGGCTGCTTTAGCTGATCCACTGACTGAGGGAGGGCATCACAAAAGAAGAGGAATGAATGAGGCCTTGGAAGGTGAGTTCTGTCATCTGAAAAGGAGAGAAGGCCTCAGGCTTACTTACTGCATCTCTGTAATTTGGTTGATGAAAGCACAATATATTTCAAAGCATCAGTTCCCCTAACATCTCTGATTTACTTGTATTGAATGTGCTGGGGCTGTCATAACTCTTGAATACTTCTTTGCTCCCTGTGCTTAAAGCAGCCTCACTAACTGCAGGGAGCCAGGAGAGATGAGGTTTCTCTGTTGAAATATCCTTGTTTTAGCCCCAGTTTTGAGGGAGATTCTTTTTCAGTCATAAAAAGGCAAAATTTGTATTGCTAACTGTGGTGCTGCCTTCTCGAATGCTTCTGTTTCCTGTACACGTAGTAAGCCATCATTGGCACTCTATTTTTACTCTAGATATAAAGAGAAAAAGAACACTGTTTTATACTTTCTGAGGTTCAATCTGATGCTCCAAAAGAAAAGGGAAATATATTTAGACTGAGTAGCTCATGATAATCATAAAAAATTAGTATCACATCAAATATTTGAACTTAGCTAAGTGTAATATGCAAAGCCTCCTATATGGGAATTTTTTTTCTTCTGTGAATTTTATATTCTGAAAAGTCTTTGGATTTTGAAGTTATGGGATATAATGGGGAAAGGTTTTTAATGAAAGTCTGCTCTGAATTTATTTGGAAGAACAAACATTTGTTCTTCCTGCCAGTAACCTACTGATATCTTTTTAATATAAAACATTAATTTAGAATGCTGAGCTTGGAGGCCTCTGATGAATTGTAATGGACCACCTGTTTCACTTCAACTTGGAGAACATTCCAGTTTTGTTATGACTACATTACACTGCCAGTTCTATATTATTAAAATTATCATTACCTTGCTTTCAAAATTGTATTGGAATAAAACTGTGCTAAACTTGATTAAACTTTAATCAGAGTTTTGCTTCTCTCAATATAGTACTCACCAGCGAGGGTATTGTATTCATCTCAGACTTTTCTCCATCCAAGCCTCCCTCGGGCCCTGGCAAAAAAGTTTACATATCCAGCCCACACTCTAGCCCAGCTCATAACAAGCTGGCTGCTGCCACAGGGGCTAAGAAGGCTCTTAATAAAGTAAAGATCTTAATCACTCAAGAGAAACCTAGGTAAGTTACAAGTATAAAACTAACCACGTTCATCTATTTATTTATCATCCATTCATGGGATGTCATTTTTGAAGATGTACTAATACTGATTTTCTTCTTTACCTCACCCTTTCTCATTTCTAGTTTTGAATTCATATGAAGGAGGAGAATGTTCTGTCTCTTCCCCAAAGAGGAGATTCCACATTTCACATGGCTCCTTTGTTCCCACTCATTGTGCTAACCTCCCCCACCCCCCACTGATTTTTACAGATCACAGTTTTTGACTTCTGATTTTTAAATCTAAAAATATAAGATGAAGATTCCACAGCTGTCAGTTGAATACATTAAAAAGTTGGGGACAAAAGCTGGGTTTTCATTTTAAGGACATTTTCCTGACTTAAGTGCTGTGCACTCTCATTAGCTAGTAAAATATGGGTGCTTTTCTTATGTGTGTAAAGATGTTTCTCATACTGGTTAAGGGCCAGGATTCTAGGGGAAATTATAGCCATGTGACTCAGAAAATTCCTTAATCTTGCTCAAATTTCACTCTCCCAATCTCTAAAACAAAGTTTTGTAGGATATTATATGGTTGTTGTAGGGATTAATATACAGTAGCTTAAGTACTTAATGTAGTGGTTGATATTTAGTAAGCATTTATTTGGTAAATGCTACCTATTGCTTATTTCAGAAATTGCAACTGAATAAAATTTTATTTTAAGTAACTAATTTTATGCATTGGAAATAGATTTCAATTTTTTTTTTCCCTAGAGAGCTATGATTGTTCTTATATTTTTATTGCTTTGGCAGTTTTTTGGCATTCGTTTTAAAAAAGACTCTTATTTTTAATATGCTAAGATTATTCTGTCTGGATTTTGTGGGTAATTACCTGAAAAATATATGGTAAAATACATATTGCTCTACAAATATATTCTGAATTTATATATAAATATCATTTTTATGTATTAAACCGTAGGTGGTTAAGTTCACTAATTTATCCCCTACCCTGTACCGAAATGATTTGATTGCTCCTTACATATTTTAAGAGAATTTTCTATTTATTTTTCATTGATTCTGTGTTATAGATAAATCTTTTAAAGCCTGAACTGTTTTATATTACAATTTGTATGCATTATATCTTCTCAAGTGAGTCATACGTTCATTTCGAGTTTGGGGAAATGAATTATTAATTCCTTCAAATAGAACTGCTCCGGGTGCTTTTACGTACATTATTACATGTGATCCTGCTGCAGTTCCGGGCAATAATACTGCACCTATTTTATAAGTGAGGAAATTGAGCTCCACATTGTTTTAAATATGTTCCTCAAGCTTACCCAACTAGGAAATGGCAGAGCCAAGATTTTAATGCAATCCATGTCCCTCTTTTTAGTCCTCTAATCTAACTTTATTTTATTTTATTTTTGGTACAAAAAGGTGGTTTTATTAAAGCATGGGCATAGGACCCGTGGGCAGAAAAGAGCTGCCTAACTTTATTTTAAATTTAAAACTTTGTAATCATTATGTAAAAAGAAAGTAGTATATAATTATATGTTTATTCCTATTGAAATATGTTTAATATAAGAAGGTTGTGATTGAATATTTGCAAGTCACAAATTGCTAAAATAATTCTTGAGACTCTTGAACTGTCTACAATCTTTATAAAATTTTATTTACACAGAAGAGAATGCTGTGATAAGTGAATAAAATACCCAACTTTGTTTCAAAAAAGATTTTAAGACAGCTTAAAAGTGAACGAAGGCAGAGGGTAGGAAGTGACTTGCCCAAGGCCATGCAGTTAATTCCTTGACTCCTGGTCCACGGGCCCTAATTCCCCAGATTGTTTTATTTTGATGCTGAGTCTTGATTTCAGCAATCTGTTTGGTACTTCTAATTGCAAAATAAAAATAAAACTACTAGTTTTGTCACTTACCATCTTATAGGATTACTACTTAAATTTTTCAAAAATTTAGAAATGTATCTCTATCCAACCTATGCAGTACTGCTGTCTTAATTTGGGTTTTGGCACATAGTAGAGATCTTAGTTTTAGATGCTAGTCCCTGTTGGTCATTTCAGGAAACAGTTGTACCTTCTCATTGACAGTTGTGGGGAAGGGACAAAATTCAGTCCTTTATTAGCTTTTTCTGATATGAATAAAGTCTTTGACTCATTTCTTGATGCCTAAAGTATGTTTACTTTTTTTCAGTGCTGAATTTATAACTCTCAATGATTGCCTTCAGTTGGCATATCTGCCTTCCAAAAGAAACCACATGTTGTTACTCTATCCTCGAGAGATTTTAATTCTTGACCTTGAGGTGAATCAAACAGTGGGTGTGATTGCAATAGAACGAACAGGAGTTCCATTTCTGCAGGTATCTGTGATTTAAAAATTACATCCTTCCAAGTTGATTACGAATGTTCTAGAGAGAAAAAACATAATCTTGCAGAAGTCCTTAGTTCCACTTTCTCTTTTATATTTATTTAAAAACTAACAATGTTATTGTATATTCCTGTTTCTCTGCATTTTTTGTTGGTTTGATTTACCCAAGAAATTCTTCTGACCTAGAGATATTTATTGAACTATTTAAGTTACCTGGATAAAGACAATTTTTTTATGATTATAAATGGACGGTTTTTCTTTGTTTTTTAGAGATTTATTTATTAGAGAGGGAGCATGTGCATACACATGTGCAGGAGTGCAAGCAAGCGGGGGCAGGGGTGGGGGCATGCAGAGGGAGAGAGAATCCTGAAACAGATTCCCTGCAGAGCCTGATGGCAGGGCTCAGTCCCAGGACCCTGAGATTGTGACCTCAGCAGAAATCAAGAGTTGACTGCTCAACCAGCTGAGCCCCCCAGATACCCCATAAATGGAGTTTTTGAATAATTCGTTTACTTTTAAAACTTGGGGATTATGTATATATTTTTGTTTTTGTTTTTTCTGTCCATATTCTCTAAATATGAGTTTATAAGCTTCCCAGCATATACTTTTTAATCTATTGTGTTTTTTAAAATGAATATATTATCTATTTAAAGGTAATACCCTGCTTTCAACGTGACGGCTTATTTTGCCTACACGAAAATGGTTGTATAACTTTACGTGTTCGAAGATCTTATAATAGTATTTTTACCACTTCAAATGAGGAACCAGGTGAGTTTCTACCTCAGAATAACATTAATATATTTTTCTTCAGAATTTCATAAACCTTCATGTGGCAAATACCAGACAAAGCATAGAGTTAATGGTAATCCTGGCCTTGGGAAAGTAGAATATGATTGTAAAATGGGGCATAAAAAAGCACAACAAGCCCAAGGTTAATTTCTTGGTGTTATAATAGTGCTCCTCCTATCTGCAGCAAAGAAAGTAATATTTTGTAATTCCTTAATTGTATCCATGAACCAAGCAGATATTATCTTTGTGAATTTTTCTTCAGCACAAGTAGAACCTTGTAAAATACCTTTATTATTACACCCCTGACTTCTCTGCTTTAGGAACTTCCACTGTAAAATGACATAGGTTAGTAAGTCTCCAGGGTATTCAGTTGTCAGTTTCAGTCTCATCCTGGAGAATAAAAGCACTGTTTTGTAAACTGTTGTACTACCTAAAAGCAAAGTGACTTTCACATCTTTTGTAGAGTACCATTATTTTCAGGCTCACTGTAGGCCACTATAAATTATGATGACCTCTAGTGTACTGTACATTATTTAGTCATATTACTGTTGATCATTTTTCAAAGTTATTTTCTTTGTTTTAAAAATATTAAAAAAAACAAACTATATTGATTTTTTTATTTTGGAAACTAAACTTGGTGTAGACAGCCGTTAAATGAATTATATTTATATTCTGAAGAAATTAGTAATACTTGTAAAAGGAGAAGGCATTTTTGACAAACTTTGTGCTAGTGAAGGAATGATGTTCTTTTTAGCTGAGATTTTATTTAAATTAAAGCAAATAGTAGTGATATTACTGTGTTGCTTTTGGATATTTAAAAGAAAACATTATTATGTTAAGATCCAGATCCCGTCCAGGAGCTTACCTATGATTTACGAAGCCAGTGCGATGCAATCAGGGTGACAAAAACTGTCCGTCCCTTCAGTATGGTGTGTTGTCCTGTCAATGAGAATGCAGCTGCCCTCATTGTGAGTGATGGCAGGGTCATGATATGGGAACTGAAGTCCGCCGTTTGTAACCGAAATTCACGGAGCAGGTAAGTGAATCAGTAGGATTGTTTTCTGGTTGGCTTTGTTTCCTCTTTTTAAAAAATTAGTAGAATCAGGAACGCCTGGGTGGCCCATTCGGTGAGGCGTCTGCCTTCAGCTCAGGTCATGATCTCAGGGTCCGGGGATCAAGCCCCATGTCAGGCACCCTGCTCAGCGGGGAGCCTGCTTCTCCCTCTCCCTCTGCTCCTCTCCCCAGCGTGTGCGCGCTCTCTCTCTCTCTCAAATAAATAAATAAATCTTTAAAAACATATTACCAGAATTATATGAAAATAGCAGGGACTTTAAAAAAAATTTTTTTAAGTGAGAATGTAGACTTTAGATTATTAGGGAATTACGTAAACCTGCTAGATATATTTCACTATGGATAAGATTAATAAATACTATAAAAATGAATAGAATGCCATGTCTGAAATTCGTAATTTGGGTTACTAAAATGTGACATAGGTTTTAAATATGTAAAAACATGTAATTATTATGTCTTTGCAGTAGTTCTGGCGTGTCACCTTTATATTCACCCGTGTCTTTCTGTGGAATTCCTGTAGGAGTGCTACAGAGTAAACTCCCAGACCTCTCCTTAGATAACATGATTGGTAAGCGATTTTTTTCCTCTAACGTTTATGTTAGGGATTCTTCTTGAAGGGCAAAGTTAATAGAGTCACTGATGTGCAATTATTATAAAGTCAAAGTTAATACTTGAGAAAACTAAAATGTGGGATCAGTTTTTCCTTAATAAATCAGAGGGTATAAAATATTTAAGCATAAAAGCATAGATTGGCATTACAGTTACTGGAATTAGAAAATGTTCATTCATGAGAGACTCTTTAATTAAATGAAGGAGATGACATTAGGCATTTGAATACTAGATCTGTCCTGTGTTGAGCTGTCCCCTGCTCCTCAGGGCCTTTATGCGGTCTGGTCCCTTGGCTCGGAACTGAATCCATACTTCCTCTCCCTCCCTTTCTGCTACTCCTAATTTAAAATTCAACTCAAGTGTCCCTTTCTTCAGTCTCCCTGGCTCGACTTAAATGTTCTTCATTTGCAGTCCCTAATAGTTATCAGTTGATTGTAATTGTGATTTTATGTCCTCCAGTAAATTATAAACTCCATAAGTGTGGGACAGTGTTCAATTCCACTTTGTATCCCCAGGACTCAGCAAAGAGCCTTGTACATTCACGATGTGCCGTAAACATTTATTGAAGGAATAAAGTAACTGAGCAGTATTCGAAAAAGTTATTTTAACATCTTAATGTACATTTTAAAACTTTTATTTTGGGGATTCTTTCAACAAATATTTATTTACAGATAAAATATTGCTTTAGAGTTGTTTAATTGTTATAGGGTCAGTATATATTAAAGGAAGAATGAGGATTTGTGATTTCAAATATTGTACAACTGGAAGTTGTAAATTTGCCAAGCAATTTTGATGTCTTAGTTCTTTTTTTTTAATTTTAATGTTTTTTTATTATATTATGTTAGTCACCATACAGTACATCCCTGGTTTCTTATGTAAAGTTCGATGATTCATTAGTTGCGTATAACACCCACCCCAGCTTATCCCATTCCCCCACCCTCCTCCCCTCTGAAGTCCTCAGTTTGTTTCTCGTAGTCCATAGTCTCTCATGTTTCATTCCCCCTTCTGATTACCCCCCTTTCTTTATTCCTTTCTTCCCCTACGATCATTCTAGTTCTTATGTTCCATAGATGAGAAAAATCATATGATAATTGTCTTTGTCTGCTTGACTTATTTCACTTAGCATTATCTCCTCCAGTGCCGTCCATGTTGTAGCAAATGTTGAGAACTCGTTCTTTCTGATAGCTGAGTAATATTCCATTGTATATATGGACCACAACTTCTTAATCCAGTCATCTGTTGAAGGGCATCTCGGCTCCTTCCACGATTTAGCTATTGTGGACATTGCTGCTATGAACATTGGGGTGCATATGGCCCTTCTCTTCACTACGTCTGTATCTTTGGGGTAAATACCCAGTAGTGCAATGGCTGGATCATAGGGTAGCTCAATTTTTAACTTTTTAAGGGACCTCCACACTGTTTTCCAGAGTGGCTGCACCAACCTGCATTCCCACCAACAATGTAGGAGGGATCCCCTTTCTCCACATCCTCTCCAACAATTGTTGTTTCTTGCCTTGTCTATTTTTGCCATTCTAACTGGCGTAAGGTGGTATCTTAGTGTGGTTTTGATTTGAATTTCCCTGATGGCTAATGATTTTGAACATTTTTTCATGTGTCTGTTAGCCATTTGTATGTCTTCATTGGAAAAGTGTCTGTTCATATCTTCTGCCCATTTTTTGATTTGTTTATTTGTTTCTCGTGTATTGAGTTTGAGAAGTTCTTTGTAGATCTTGGATACCAGTCCTTTATCTGTAGTGTCATTTGCAAATATATTCTCCCATTCCGTGGGCTGCCTCTTAGTTTTTTTGACTGTTTCCTTGGCTGTGCAGAAGCTTTTTATCTTGATGAAGTCCCACAAGTTCATTTTATCTTTTGTTTCTCTTGCCTTTGGAGATGTGTCATGAAAAAGGTTGCTTTGGCCAATGTCATAGAGGTTGCTGCCTATGTTCTCCTCTAGGATTTTGATGGATTCCTGTCTCACATCGAGGTCTTTCATCCATTTGGAGTTTATCTTTGTGTATGGTGTGAGAGAGTGGTCAAGTTTCATTCTTTTGCATGTAGCTGTCCAATTTTCCCAGCACCATTTATTGAAGAGACTTTTTTCCACTGGATGTTTTTTCCTGCTTTATCAAAGATTAGTTGCCCAAAGAGCCGAGGGTCCATTTCTGGGTTCTCTATTCTGTTCCATTGGTCTATGTGTCTGTTTTTGTGCCAGTATCATGCTGTCTTTGTGATCACAGCTTTGATGTCTTAGTTCTTTTAAAATTGTGACTGTGACTGATTAGGATTTTCTTTGTCATTATTTGTTCTTTCATAATGTAGTTGAAAATCAGTATTATTTAGTAGGATTTTTTGTTTAAATGCTAGATAGATGATAATACTAGGAAGAGCATTACCTTATTAATCTTAATCAGAAATGACATTTATTGGGTGCTTAGTACTGTGTTAAGTACTGTGCTAAATGCCCTATGTATTACCTTAATAACCCTGCAAAGTAGGTAATATTATTTCTGTTTTATAAAAGTGGGAACTGAGACCCAGAGAGATTTAAAAAAAACTTGCCCCATACCACACAGCCAATAAATGGAAGAGCCAAAATGTGAGCCCCGTCACCCCAATCTCGAGCCTCCTTGACCATGGCCTCTAGTCCTGGCTGCTCCATCGTGATCTTAGGCAATACCTGACCTCTCTAGGGCCTTGGTTTTCTCATGACTCTTGCCAGTTGTAAAATCCTATTCAGTAACACCAACTTGTATATTTAAGTTCTTTTTCTTCACCTTCCAGACATAAATCCATATGAGGAAGTTTAGATACATACTTGTTTTGCAAAATTCATTTTATCACTAACACAGTTTTCTGAGTTAATTGACCTTGTCTCCACTTAATATAAAATATTAAAGTGAAAATAATTATAAACACTCATGCACAGAGCTAATCAGTAATATGGAAGCCCGTAGGAGGTTGAAATTTCATGCTGTTTAGGTGTCTAAGTGATATAAATTACATTTTTTTAAAAGACAAAAGGTTACAGATTGTATACAGTTCCTGACAATGTAGTTGATTTGAAAGCATTAAATAAATAAAGCTTTGTTACTTGAAAACATTTTAATTAAAATTTTTAATTAAACTTTTAATTTGATATTCACTGTATCCTTAGTGATAATTGAAAGCAATTCAGTTAAATATAGAGGCCTGATTTTTATTCATTGGGTAAAGCCTGCTGCATTTTAAGGCCTAATCTGCCCTACTTTGTGAATTTCCTCTTATGGAAGAAATTTGAAGAAAAATAAGGCCATTCCCACGAGTCAGCTCCAAGCTGTGGAGTGTTTGTAAACATGGTACCTCTCTGTTGTACTCCACGTTCCTTTAGACTCCATCTTTTGTTAACAAAGGTTGATACCAATCATATGGCTGATCCTAAGAGGTCATTTTATTTGGATTAAATTGATGGCCATTTTTTCTGCAATCTTATGAATTTTAAAATAACATTGTTACTAAATCAACTTTATAGCCTCAGAAGGTTACAGTATTCAGAGTCCCATCACCCACTTATAGTAATGATACACATTTTTCCCTTTCATGGGTGTGTGTTGTATGTACATACACACACACTCCTGTGTCCTTTATTATATGTTTTTGACAACTACATCCCAGTATTCAAGAGTGGTTTATAGTTAGAAAATTTGTATACCCTTTTTAGTGAATGGTCTGGATTTTGTTGTACTCTTCATATTCGCATTTTGTTGGAGTAGTTTTACTGAGTCCTTGTAGTTTGAAACTTCATAACCTAAGTGCAAATGCCGTATCTGAAAATAATGCCCATTTAAGATTTAACTATGAACGGTAACAGTTTACATATTCTTTCTATTATGTACTTGTATATTCTTATTTGTATATAGTTTATGTAATTTATGTTATATATGATGTATTGTTTTATATATTTATATATGAAAAATTATAAACCTTAGATATTATAATTACGTTGACACATTGAGAATTCTGATTAGAAATTTAAATGAGTTCTTTGAACCTACAGTTGGTGATCGCCAGTTTTATGTGTACTTAAGAAAGTGCATCAGATTGAAAAGCAACCCTTTAGAAAGGCAGGAGTCAGGTTGGAATGTGCTGCAGTATCCCGTTCCACAGAAGCTGCTCTCTGACCTGGGTCCCCTGACTTGCCTTGTTTGGTGCCTGATACCAGGAACTTTGGCTGAAACAGTGCTTCTTAGATGACAGAAGTCCCTGAATTCTGGACCGCAGTCCTCCGGAGTAACCTGTCCTTTGAGATAGCAGACAGTGCAGTTTCCATCCCAGAGCCACATACGGAGCCATTGTTCAGCTGCAGCCCCTGGATTGCCACCTGATACCTTGTAGGTCTGAAGAACATTTCTTCTGGACCTGAGGAGTGTTTCCACTGGAAAGTTTCTTTAAATTTCAGCGTACATTGTAATTAATATATTTGTACTTTTGCTCACCAATCAGGACAGAGTGCCATCGCTGGGGAGGAGCATCCTAAAGGCCCCGTTCTGCAGGAAGTGCACCTCCGCTTCCTGCTGACAGGACTGCTTTCAGGGCTGCCCTCCCCGCAGTTTGCCATCCGCATGTGCCCGCCACTGACCACCAAAAACATCAAGGTGTATCAGCCACTGCTTGCTGTTGGTGAGTATCGGACCTGTTCTTTTCTTAATCCTTCATGCCTGTTTTACGTTTTATAAAACATTTAAGTTTGGTAGTTATTAGAACATCTTTTCTTTGGGGATAAGGAGGAAGAGGCCCAGTGAAATCACACATATACTCATCTTCAAATACTTTAAATATTTTTCTTCTTTTTGTTTTTCTATCCTTTTAATCCACTCATCTTTTTATTAATTTATTTTTAATCACAGTGTTAACCCATCCTCCTGACACTGGGTGATAGAGACACGATACAGTGGGTACCTTTCTGAAATGTGAGGAGAGTAATCCCTGTGTGATGCTAAATCCAGATTCCTTACCTTTTTTCGGACCACCCAAGGCACATTCTGCGCATGTCATTTTGTATTGGGTTTTTATTATCTAATGATATAGTCGTAGTTAGTAGTTTAATAATAGCAATGTTCTTCATTTGCTAAGAATTGTTTATTAAACGTTGTTTAAAATGGCTATAGTCTCTATATACTAAGATTTGCCTTTTGAGTTGAAATTGCATAGTTTTATATTGTAGATAGAAAATTGGTCTGGGTTTCAACTTGCTGTCACAGTAATTTCATAGTAATGTGAGTAATCTAATCTCCTTCATAGAAAAAAACAAATTTTAATTTGCTATTACATATATAAGGTTAAAATGCATTTCTCGAAAGTAGTATATTTGTTTGAAATTGTCAACATTTTTTCTTAAGATCATTGGCTCCTGGCTTTCACTGTAGGTCTATAACATGATTTGTAATTTTTTTTTTTTCTAAAATGAAAACCTGACCCACATTTATTTTGTTGCTAGTAGGTCTCAGTTAGCTAACAACCTATTCGTGAGTACTAAAGGCCAACCTGAGTAATCATATTTGGCAGTATTTTGATTTTCCCAGTTTTTCCATCACTGTCTTCTGAAAGTGGTTTGCGTTTTAATGTTTGGTAGTCTGTGTGTACATGTGTCCATATTTATATAAATGCAGATAAATATTTAGTTTTTGCTTTAGGAACTATTGACTTATATTAAACCTCTTATAGAGATTTTAATTGGCATTTGTCAGTGTACATTATATGTACATGTATATACAGTGTCAGTATACCTAAATTGTCAATTAGGATTTTGTCGATTTCTTGGAGAAAATTACTTTTTGCGGCAGCTAGATAATTGGAGCTAAGTCAGGGTCTGAAATTTCTATCGTAGAATAAGCTGTATTTTACCATATGTTGTGATGATTAAGTGTTTTATTGAATTTAGTATAATCACAAAGTAAGAGGAAAAAATATAAGTGCCTAAACTTTTGAAGTCAGTAGGGAAAAGAGGCAGAGTTCCACTGTGGACTTATTCTCCCTGTGGTGCCCCTAGAGTATTAGATCATAGGTTCAGCATCATTGAAACTTACAGAATGTCAGGGCACCTGGGTGGCTCAGTCAGTTAAGCATCTGACTCTTGATTTTGGCTTAGGTCATGATCTCACTGTCATGGGAATCGAGCCCTGTGTAGGGCTCTGCACTGGGCGTAAAGCCTGCTTAAGATTCTCTCTCCTTTTCCCTCTGCTCCTGCCCCCCGCAGTTGCCCAAGTGTGTGAGCGTGCATGCATGCTCTCTCTCCAAAAAAAAACAAAAACCAAAAAAACCCCAAAAACTTGCAGAATGTTAAAATCATTTTATTATTATGAGGATTTGTTAATTGAAAAGTCTTAGTAATTCTTTAGATATTGTCTCAGTCCTAGAAGGTATTATCATGGAATAGATAATAAATGTAAAACAAGTATAATATTGTATTTTTCTAGAATAGTTTTGTAAAATATTTAATGAAGCTTTATTCAGCAAGTAAGCTAAAATAGGAACTTGCCTACGTTTTTATTTCTATTATTATTTTATCATTTCTACATTCAATTACTATTCTATTACATTCTGTTATACATTCTATTACTCTGCATGAATCCATTCATTTTTTTAAAGTCATGTGCAGTGAGAAAGTGATTGTCCAACCAGTTATACTGTTCACTTCCTTGCTTATAAAAACATTTTAAAGACTGAAACATTACTTTTTCAAGTATGGCCATATTTCTTTAAATTATAGACACACACATTACCTGAGGCCATGAAAAGCTTTAGGCATAATAATACTACAACCAAATTACAGCAATAATAGAAATAGTAATAATCTCGTGCCAGGTACTATTCTAAGTGTTTAAAATATGTCTTCTCATTTACTTTCCAGCAAGTAGGTTTTCTGTTATTCCCATGTTAAAGGAATTAAAAAACACAGATTTAGTGTGGGCAAGTAATTTGTAAGAGTGTAAGACAGAGCCAGAGCTTGAACTTGGGCTAATTTAACTGCAAAATCCACAGTTAACCGCCATACTTGACCATCTCTATGATTTATGTAATATAAAAGACAAAACAAAAAAATCTTTGTAAAGAAAAATAGAAAAGATCTGGATAATGAGTTCTGTTAGGTTGCCTTTTTGAGGACTGGTTATAGTGAACATTCCAAATCTCAAAAAGATGAGTTCCCATGTGTAAAATAGCTTAACAAAGTGCTTCTTCAAATTTTATGTGTATTGAGTTAGATTTTGAAATCTTTCTGTGAAAATCTATCCCTGGGTTTAGGTAAGATCTCAGAGCACATGAGGTTAGGCCCATTTTTGAGAAGGAGAAGACAGAGAAATTCACTCTTTCTTAACACATAGCCTGGGTCCCTTTTATAAAAGATAAATGTTATAAAATGATTAAAATCTTGAGAAAAGACTTTTTGGAAAGATCTGGAGATCCAGCTAGATTAATACTCTTCTCTTACATCATGTCGTTAGGTACAAGTAACGGTTCTGTCCTGGTGTACCATCTCACCAGTGGGCTGCTGCATAAGGAGTTAAGCGTCCACTCTTGTGAAGTCAAGTGAGTATGCATTGTGACACTGAGATCACAAACAGAAAGCATACTGGAAAAAAGTTCCGGGAGAATTTTCTACAGTGAATACTCTGCAGTGGTGATTATTTGCCTGAAAGTTTTGAATAATAAATATTCGTGTTTAAGTAATGGTTATGTTAATCAAGGCTGAACACTAATTGTTTGCTTTGTAAAAGGATATTATGCAGTGGAAAATTTTTTCTAACTTTTATTGCTGCATCTGATTTCTCATAAGGTCTAGGGTATTTTCCCAGTGGCTATCACTGTGTTCCCTTGTTTGGATTTATATAGTTTGTTTTTCATTTCTATAAAGACCCATCAGTAGGACTATTCCTGAAAAATTTGAATGAAGGAGTGTTAATTATTAACTAATCTCATTTGGGTTTTTTTGTTTAAATGTCATGAGAAAAGGACCAAACTGTACAGCATTTCTTCTTTCATTTTGAGACATGATGTGTTTTATGAGTGTGGTGCATTCAGAGTTATCAGAGGGAGGAAGGTTGCTTTGTTTTGAAGTGCATACATGTCTGCTTCATAGCTTTATTTTGTTGCTGGCATGGCTGCTCTCCTTTTTTCGCCCTAGCAATGATGGATTGTGAACTTACACGTGTATAATATACATTTATTGCATTTTCCGTATTTTTTGATGATCTTTTAACAAACATATAAGAAAGGCCATTTTCTGTCCTCCGTACATTATGTAATTACAGGTCTCATGCATATGTTAAAATTCGTAGTTAATCCTTGGTGAATACATTATTCTGAGTAATTGTGTTTTCTGAACGGGAAAAGATTAACCCTTCAGGTATCACAACTTCTGATTGTGATGGAAGTGCCAGAAAAGTTTACATTGCCTTATTCTTTCAAGTACCTTGTTTATGGTGCAGCCCAGGTGACTGTTGGTTGTCACCTCATGCTGCACCCTCTAGTACCTCCCTGAATACCTTTACCTTGCGTCCTAATGTCTTCAGAATCACTGGGCCGTTAGGTGCAGTGACACAGGTCTGTGTTTGGACCATGTCAGACTGTGTTTATCTTCTTTCTCTTGTTCCAGGAGACCCTCTGTCACTGTTGCAGCCTGCTCTCTCCCTTTCTTTCCTGACTACATTTCTTCTCTTGTCGTTTCCTTTCATGCTTGGCTTGGTGTACAGTGTTTCCTTTTGTGGCTAACACCCACCAATCAAACTCTCCATTTAATCAGTACTTGTTCTGGGGACATGTTAAGTATTAATACTTTGCATGACCATTTCTTTGACTCCCCACCACAACTTTATGTTGTAGGCACTATTTTTTTTTCCCAATTTATAGTTGAAACTCAGTATTGTAATCTGTGAAATGTAATCTGGGCCTTTCAGGCTTCAGAACTGACCTTTATACTTACAGTACATGGGCTGCATCTCCACTAAAAACATGCACATAGGGCACATTTTGGCAATAAGATGAAAATGTTGACTGAGCCAGGATTCATGCTAGAAATTTATACCTGCTTCTGGAAAATCAAGTACATTTTCATTTTTTTCGGAACACTGAAATCTTTAATAAAGACTCAATAGCCAGTTTATCAGCAAACTATTAGTTTTAAATAAGATTTGTTTTCCTGGATCATTCAGATGGTAGATGTCACTAAATACATGACTTACGCATGCTGTGATAATATTTGTCATTGAGTAATACTTGAAAGGCTAGTGCTGGATATGCTACTCAGGCTGATGTTGTGAATGATCACACAAATGTGCTCCATTTTTTTAATATGAATTTTCCCTCTTAATTGCCATTTTGAAGATAATTCACATTTTATATTCAGAGACGACGCCCAGGAGGATGCTAAAATCCTGCCGTCTTTGTGTTTCAATTAATGTGATTATATTACAATTAAAAGCCATTATGAAAATTTCACAGATGTGTTATAAAAATTGCTGAACTTACTAGCAATAAACCCGACACATTCTAGATATTCATATGCAAATTTAAGGTAAACTTTTAAAAGTTGCTTTTACCTTGTACTAAATTTGTTTTTTAAAAATCACTTACATACTTGAATCTTATCATTCAGATGGGCAAGGACTGCCTAACTGCAGATAGTTTTTGTCTGTGGGTTGTTTTTAAAATCATGATGTTTTAGCCAGTTATGCATTACAAATACATATTGGGCATCTTCTGTATTCCTGTAAACAAAACCTTTGATGCTTATAATCCAGTGGAAGATACCGAGGAGAAATAAATGGTACATGGAGGTTTTCTTAGATTATTAGATTTTTTTAGATTATTAGTTTGTGTCTTTGTCCAGTAGGCTAAATTTACAATAATATAACCCAATACTATTTTCAATGTCAAAACTTATGTAACAGCAGTTTATATGGGTATCAGAACATTGACTAACTCAGTATTTCTTTGAGTAAATTGAGTGATTTGTGCAAAATATAATAATAATCTCCATTTTGTCTATAAATTTGCAGAGGTTAGTTTCATGGAATTGTAGAACTTCAAGGCCTTCCAGGAGTGGGCGCTCCCGCAGCCCCACAGGGTGAAGTAGCCTCTGTGGCAGCCCCAGGAGAAGTCAGCAGGCCCAGCCTGGGAACCTGTAGGAGTTAGAACCACAAATACCTGCTGACAGATTCTAAGGTTATAGTTGTTCACTAGTTAAGAATCCAACCAGAACAATCCTAGATCGAGTCAGAAAATGAGCTGCTGTGCTTAGGAGTTTTTGATAGAGCTCAGTGTGTAGTTAAACCCACACAATAGCTTTCTAATCCTGAGAGCAGTGGGTGCTTGCTGTGTTTGACAGGAGTTTTCATTCTTTTCTCTGGAGAGAGAATCCCATCCTTATCTGATCTTCTTTGAAGTCCAACTTGACTTTTATTTTCTTCGGGTTGATCAGTCGGACTCAGATGTGAAAGCTGCTGCTGGAATTTGCTCCAAGGCAGCGTGCTCATAGTGCCGCATTACAGACAAGCAGCCACTGACGTCTGCTCTGTCCTCCACGTTGGGATGTCTTTGTCTTACAAACAGCGGGGAAAGCAGGCTGAATATGGATGGCGCTAATAATCATGAGGAGGAGTGCTAGGCTTTCGCAGACATCATTCATTGCATCCAGCAGAACTTCCTGAGTGCCTGTCACGTGCCTGGAGAGACATGCTGTGGTACCTCCCTTCAAAGAGAGTACAGTCCAGTGCACTACTTCCTCATGTTGTTCAGGCAACACCTGGACCTACTTGCCCTAGGGGTCTCCGTGGGCCCCTGAGCCCAGATTCAATGTGACTCTTACGAGCTCCTCTTGAACTCTGTACCACTTCTTTTGTAATAGGGAGTCCAGAGCGCACTTGAGTGATGTCTTTTTTCTGCTAGATCATAAGCTCCAGAAGGATAGCAGTGAGCTCATTCACAGTGGTATTCCTAGTGCTTAGCACAGTCGTGGGTATACACTGGCTACTTCACAGATACATTTTTAAAAATAATGAAGAATGGGATTCTTAGTGTCCAGAGATGGTGGCATTACTGTATAGAGCGTAGGTGTTCAGATTGCCAGCAGCAAGCCTTGCAGAGTGTGTCTTAGGTTTCTATGGGTGAACAGATCTGACTGACGCTACCAGACTTACGTAGAGACCACAATAAGTTCAAAATGATTTCTCACTTTTTTTGTTTGCTTGAAGTAGAAGACATAGTGAATATTGTTACATGTTAGGGGAAGGAAAGAGAAAGAAGAGACAAAGGGACTTTTCAGTGAATAATTCATCAAATTTATATTGTGTTCTCTGTAGGTGTGGTTTGAGTTTAGTAAATGAAGAGGCCTCATGACAAAAATAAGGTTCGAGTTAGATCTCGAAATTAGAGTAATAATGGTGATGGTAGTTGCTAATACATGCAGTGCTTACCTACTATGTGCCAGGCTTTCTTCATGTACACAGTGTTGTTATTCCTGCAGTGATAATAGATAAGGAGACTGATGTAGAGAGAACGCAGAGCTCAAAGTGCTGGAGCCGGGATTTAAACTCAAATAGTATTTGAAGAGGAAAGGAGAGAGGTCATTCCAGGCACGGAAATTCTTAAGAGTACTCCGTTTTCAGCAGCCTAATCTGAGTGTTTCAATACAACTTTACACTTAAAGAGTTATAATCCTTGATAACTACAGCAATTCCCTGTTCTAACAAATATAATTTTCAGCTCCTTTGGAATTATCTTTGCCCCTGAGAAAAGACAAGTAGTTAGATACACAGGGGTAAGCGAGGAAAGTTACTGCGACTATAATAGCAGACAAGGTTCAGAGGATTGAGAGGTCAGTCTGGTTAGGTAGGATGAGGCAAGTGACTGGATGGCCTTCAAAGTCATGTAAGAGTGGATCGGATGCAGGAAGCCAGCATATCTTCTTGGGCAAATGAGGGACATGTTCAGGCAGTATTTCATGCTAAATCTGGCAATAGCTTTCAAATTGAAGTAGATGTGGATAAACTAGATCAGGGGTTAGCAAACATTTTCTGTAAAGGACCAAACAGTAAATATTTTAGGCTTTTCAGGCCATAAAATTTCTGTCACAACTACTCAACTCTGCCATTATTATATCGTGAAAGCAGCCATAGATGATACGTTGTTAAAAATAGTTGTCCTATAAATTCAGATGAGCAGTTGCACTTAGAGCAAAGGTTTGGACGTCCTTCCCACCAGCCTCTATTACGTTGTAAGCAAGGCAGGGCAATAGTACAGTGTTTCTCCTTCTTCTCTTGACTCTGATGGTCTGCTTATCCTGTGTCTCCTTCCCTGCCTCACCCCCTTCCTCCTCCTCTGCAAGCCATGGTGGGAACACTCTAGTTAGCATCAGTGGGAGAAACTGTAGACTCTCTTGCTCTCAGTCCTCACAAAGGAGACTCCCAGGCATCTGGTTGATAGGTTGCTTGCTGTCTTGTCATCATTTCTTTGAGATTTACTTTTGTGCTTTTCTCTAATTAATACACCATTTGGAACTGTCAGCCACTTCCAAATCTAATAAGCCCAGTTTGAATTGTTTATTTTAGGAATTTTCTGCCTCCTAACCAAATGGGAAATTTGACAAATTCCTCAGTGTACCCAACTTTAAGCAGTCTGGCTCAGAATATTTTAATACTACTCTTTCTTAAGCAGTGGAATTCTTGAACACTGCTGTGATGTGTGACTCTCTCCTGTGCCAGATTTTGATAGTCATTTTAATGCTGCTATGAATCCTGGTAACTAAACTATCTCACCTGCCGTTACATTTGGAGATGAAGTTTTAATTAGAAATAATTTCATATATATATTGGAAACATACCGTAATTTAGTCTCAAATGAAAGGTCACATTAATATTCTTAATTAACTTGTATAATAGAATTTAGGTCTTAGGAAAAACTTATTTTTCAAGTAAGTTGTTCAAACAAAAAAGGGTATTTGACTAAACTTTAATTTCTCACTTTAGGGGTATCGAATGGACAAGTTTAACTGGTTTTCTTTCCTTTGCTACTTCAACACCAAACAATATGGGATTAGTGAGAAATGAACTTCAGCTGGTTGATCTTCCAACAGGTTTGTGTATTTAGACTATTAAAAGATTGAAAATGGTTTGTCATATTGATCAAAGATGTTGCTATTTATAAAACATATTCCAGAAAACTTTCTTTCAACTTGGAAGGTTTTTTTTTATACCTATTTGTATATTCATTTTGTTGTTGTTTTTCTGTAATAATTGCCCTGGAAAGGCTCCTCGTTGTTGTTTGTATGCAAATTGTGTTAACACCAGTGCATGGTAAATGGAGTACCATTAGCTTGAACAGACAGATTCATAAGTACATATAAATGGTATCAGTTCTACTTTAAGCACATTATTATAGATAACCAAAAGTACGGTTTTAAAATAAATCTTTGTAGTAGGCTTTATTAGATTCTCTTCTAAAACATTTGGCCTTTGTTAGGAAAGCCTTTATAAATTTGTAAGTAAGGATTGTCTTTAAGAGCTCAAATTTAAAACTTTTGATAGTCTGTGACTGAATAGGGAAATTTGAGAGCTTAAAGACTTTACAAGAGGGAAGCATTCCAGTAAAGTAACTTATTCAGAATTGTTTAAAAACCTACAACTCAATGAGTTTCAAAATGAAGAATTTGAAGATAGAATAAGGTGAGAGTTTCAAATTATTTTATGACACATGCATGATTTCCAGTAGAATTCTTAACAAAACTGTAGTGAGTTTCTTTAAATGGTATAGCAATAGGAATATATGTAGACAGTTTGGATCCTAAGATACATGTGTGTGTGCACGTGTGTGTAGTAAATCGAGTATTTTCTCAGTATGTATTTCCAAGATATGGTTGTTCTTACTTATCTGAGTATGTTACTAAACCTCAAGGAATTAGCCCCACGGGAATCAGTCCACTGTTGTTCTGGTCTCATTGGAGGTGACCTGCTCGGTAACCCCTGCCCCTAGATTGGGATCTCTCTGATTACATGGTAGCCCAGGGGTGAATTGCTGTTTTCTAGTAGCATTCACTTTAAAAAAAAAAAAAAAAAAAAAGCCTATTCATTTTTTTTCCAATCGGCTCAAGACTGTTAGATAACTTAAAATCTTTCTTTTACAGATTTATTTTTGAGCAACAAATTTGTAAGTCATAGTTCCTAACTTGCTTAAGTGGGATATTTGAGTTCAAAGATTATAGACTTTTCTAGCCTGTCTTCTAAGGAGGGTCAGGAAAGGATGTAGGTGTTTGGCAAATAAGAACAGGGGCCCCATTTGACAGCACTGAGGAGCAGGGAGGCATGCAGGCACTCAATTGTCTCTGAATTGAACGTGCTCTCTTTTGTTTAATGTAAATAAAAACGCTGGAAATGTTATTAAAATGTATTTGTTCAGACATGAAGTAGAATTTGCATTTTTTAATTAACGGAAAACCATTTAGCTTCTTTGGCAGTTAACTAATTCTTATCATTCCCCAGTTTCAGTGTTTAGAGACCTTTCGATAGGAACAGGTCAAAAGTATTTCAGTTGCTCAGTTTGTACTGGGACAGGAAATCTTGAATACCTGTTTAAAGAGTGTTTTCCCCCACTGGTTAGTATTTGTGAGCATGGAAGTGTTTATATCACTTTAAATATACCAGTAGTTTTATAGTAGACAGTTCCTTTACCATAGATGCGCTGAAACTTTGGAAGTTGATATTTTTGAATTTCTAAAATATAACTATTTGAAAGAAGCCACCGAAAGTATTCAAGGAAGTCTGTAACAAAGGAAAATATCATTTTATAAGAGATATTTGAGTACAAGTAATATGTTACTGGTCTTCAACATGTAATAATTTTGAGACTATGTTTTGAATTTACATTACTTGAAGCAGGTTAGGAGCAAGTAGAAGAATGAATGGGAGAGTAGAAGCAGCACTGATCCCATTGGTGTGTATAACTTCTTGTGTCTTAACATGTTTCATCTGATATTTCACATTTCCTTTAATATTTGCAATTAATAGGTAGGAGCATTGCTTTTCGCGGTGAACGAGGCAATGATGAGTCACCCATCGAAATGATTAAAGTATCTCATTTGAAGTAAGTGTGAACCAAAAAAAAAAATCTGTGGTGTTATCACAAGGGAATCTTAAGGATTTTTTTTTTAAATCTTTAAGAAAGTAAGAATATGCTAGAATGCATATAGAACTTCTTAGTGATAGTAAATGGTGCTTTGCAGCCATTTCCAAGAAAATATTTTGATCACAAAATTAAACTGCTATTACTTTTACTTTCTACTTCTTCAAAAGATGAGATAACTTTTGTATGAATCTTACTATTTCATTAGATTGGTAAAACCAGTAATCCTGTTTTGTTCTACGACAGCTATATTGATGTAAATGCTTGTCACCCACGAAGAAAATGTTATTTGTTACCTAATGAAATTCTCATGCATTTCTATCTCAATATGGGTTTGTGGAGTCAAAGAATATGATTTAGACCTATTTTAATTTCAGTAAGTTTTGAGTTTTTCATTCCGAGGGAAATACGTGTAAAGCAAGATTATTAAACATAGAGACTGAATGAAAACCAATCAGAAGAAAAAGAAGGGAGGAGTAAGCGCTCTAAAATAGTTTTCAAAATTGCTTTAGCTTTTCTAGGATCTTTGCATTTCCATATAAATTTTAGAATCAGCTTATCAGTTTTACCAAAAAAACTTCCTGGGATTTTGATTGGGTTGCACTGAATCCGTAGACCAATCTGGGAAAGAACTGACATCGTAACAAGTTTTGTGATTCGTGAACAGGGTGTATCGCTCCTCTCGCTTGGGGCTTTAATGCCTCTCAGTAATACTTCTTCGTTGTCAGTGTCGAGGTGTTACACATCATTTGCTAATAATTTTTTGTTTTTTCTTCTTCAATGCTATTACACATGTATTTTTTTCTTTTTTAAATTTCAGTTACCAATTATTCATTACTGGTATACTGAAATACTTAATTTTTTGGTATTGACCTTGTGACCATGCTAACTTAATTATTATTTCTGGTAGCATTTTTGTTGATTCGTTAGTGTTTTTTTATAGACATACCATGTTGTTTGCCAGTAAAGACTCTTCTACATCTCTGTTTTCTGGAAAAGAGGACTTTTTTTTTCCTCTTGCTTTGCTGTACTGAGTAGGACCTCCAGTACAATGTTGAATAGAAATGATGAGAACTGACATCTTTGTTCTGTTTCTGGATCTTACAGCAAGAGTGTTCAGTCTTTGAACTTGAAATAGGTTAGCTGCAGATTTTTTGTAGGTGACCTTTATTGCGTTGAGGAAGTTTTCCTAGTTCACTGAAACTTTGTATCTTTGAATAGGTGATGGATTTTGTCAGATGCTTTTTCTGCATTTAGGGACATCCTCATAATGATGGGTTTTTGTTTTAAGTTGGCTAATGGGGTGAATTATGAATTACATAGACTGATTCTTTGTATGTTAAACCAACTTTACATCCCTGGCATAAATTCTTCTTGGTGATAATATGTTACTGGATTTGATTTGCTGATATTTTATTACATCTATGCTCATGAAGCATTTTGATCTGGTTTGCATATGACACCCTTGTCTGGTTTGGAGTCAGGGTAATGTTGACCTTGTAAAATGAGTTGTGATATAGTCCCTCCTTTTCTTTTTTTCTGGATAAGTTTGTGTAGAATTGGTATTATACCTTACTGAAATAGGAATAATTCACCAGGGAACCCACCTGGGCCTAGAACTTCCTTTGTGGAAAAGTTTTTAAATACATATTCAGTTCTTTCATAGATGTAGAACTATTCAGGGTTGGTTGGTTTATTTTATCACTGAGTTTTGGTAGTTAATGTCTTTTAAGTAATCTGTCTATTTCATTGAAATTGTTGAATTTATTGATTAAAAACTTGTTCGTGGTATTCTCTTAATCTTTTAATATCAGTCTTTTCAAAGAAACTCTTTTAGTTGCTCTCATTTTTCTCTGTGGCTTTCTATTTTCTGTTTCATCAAATCCCATAGGTATCTTTTTTTTTTTCTTGCTTCACGTTTAATATGTTTTTCTTTTTCTAGTTTCTTAAGATAGAACTTTAGATGATCGAATTAAGGCTTTTCTTTAAAATTTAATGTAAACATTTAATGTCACGTAAGCACTACTCTTCCTGTACCCTACATGTTTTTTTGATATGGTGAGTTTTCATTTTGATTCACTTTATAATATTTTTCAATTTCCATGGGATGTTTATAGATACATTGTTTAATTTCAAAATATTTAGGGGTTTTCTAGATCCCTTTCTGTTAATTTATGGTTTCCATTGGAGTCAGAGAGCATATTTTATATAATTTTCATCCTTTTAAATTTAATGTGATTGTTATATGGCCCAGACTGTGGTCTGTCTTTGTGACTGTTCCATATGTACTGGAAAAGATTGTGTATTCTGCTATTATTGATTAGAATATTCCATAAATGTCAGTTCAGATTGGTTGGTAGTTATTCAGGTCTCATTTTCATACTGATTTTCTGCCTGCTTTTCTGTCTATTCCTGAGAGATGAGTGTTGAAATGAACTTTATTCTGGATTTATGTATCTTTTGAAGAGCTCATGTTCTTGCTTTGGGTATTTTAAAGCTCTTTTATTAGATATATACATATTTAGTATTGTTATGTCCTTTTGACTGACTTCTTTATCATTGTGAAATAGCCTCTTTATGTTTGGTACTATTCTTTATTCAGAAGTAAGTCGGATTTGTCTGATTTGTAAAGCCACTCCAGCTTTCTTTTGGGTAGTGTTTGTATAGTATATCTTTTTCTTACCTTTTACTTGTGTCTTATCTATGTCTTTACATTTAAAGTTGATATCTGGTGTAACATAACGTAATAAAAATAAATAAAGTTGATATCTTCTAGAAAGTGTATAGTTGGGGCTTGTTTTTCTGTTTGGTAATGTATGTTGCAAATTGCAATGTTTCTAAGTTATTCATATTGAGTGTAATTATCAATGCAGCTTATATTTAAATCTACCATCTTGCTCGTTATTTTCTGCTTTTTAATTTAAAATGCATTAATAAGGATAGTTTTTAATTTATTAGACTTAATTTCTAATATGCAAAATGTCAGTTGTTATGAACCACATAAACAAAAGTTCTTTGGGGGAGATCCTCAATAATTTTTAAAAATGTAAGAGTCCTGAGATTACAGGGTTTGCGAATTGCTCAGTTAAACTGTTTGGACTCCAGTCTCTTCTGTTACCAGCCAGTCTTGACTCTACACAAACCTGCTAAATTACTAGCTGTAGAACAACTGATCACTTTATCCCCCCTCAACTTTAAAACCTTCAGTGATCCACCATTCTCTGCAGAATAAATCTCTATATAACCTAGCATGGCGTATTCAGGTGTTTTAGGTCTTTTATAATGTGATCCAAAATTCACACTTTGATATTCTCTCTCGCGAGGAATGCTCTTGCATGCTCTACATTTCAGGTAGCATGTTCCCCAACTCTGTGTCCTTTCTTGTCTTGGCCATTTGTCACATTTGTAACTCTGCCTAGAATGCCATTGCCCAGTTGTCAAAATAAATCTCCTCTTTCATAGTGAATCTTTGTAGCATTCACCGGATTCTGTCTTACATTAGTTATTTACATATAAGCCATTAGATGCCTTTATGTTATATATAATAAAAATTGTGGGGTGCCTGGATAGCTCAGTCTAAGCGTCTGCCTTCGGCCCAGGGCGTGATCCCAGGGTCCTGGTATCGAGCCCTGCATTGCGCTCCCTGCTCCGCTGGGAGCCTGCTGCTTCCTCTCCCACCCCCCCTGCTTGTGTTCCCTCTCTCGCTGGCTGTCTCTCTCTCTTTGTCAAATAAATAAATAAAATCTTTAAAAGAAAAATGTAACATATTGCCTTTGTATAATCCTTAATGTGTGTAAAATTCTTTTATGTGTGCTATCCCCTCCCCCCTTTTTTAATTCTTAGGGCGTTTGGTGAAGGAGTAAGACAGATGTTATTAACAACATTATAAAGATAGGTAGAATAAAACTCAAAAAGATTACATGGTTTATCTGAGGCCACATAATTATCAAGTGGCAGACTTTGTCCTGAGCAAGAGAACCTGAGTCATTTGGTACACTGAGTGTAGGGATCTTCCTGCTCGGTCACGTTTCCTCAGTGTCAGCATGATAGAAACTTTGTGAAAACCTTTACTTTTTCATTTAATTTTTATCATAACCTGCATACCAATCCATTGGGATAGGTAGTGGTATTCTCATGTCACGTATGAGAAAATGAAGCCGCGGGAGGGTTACCATAAATTGATAAATTGGTAAAATGTGAACTTCTGCCTTTTTTCATTCTTTCTTCTGACCTGGGCTTCTTGCTTAATTATGGCTATGTGGCTCTCAAAGGTCATCTTAGGGCGTTACCTTCTCAATGACTATTAATCATGAGAACTAAATGTTAAGTTATATGGTCTGTGTTTAGAATACATCTTGTGACTTTTCTGATTTACTCAACTTTTTATTTGTATTACTTATGGCGAAAGTTGGCCAAAGGGGGCTTATTTAATAATTTTGTTTATTTCAGGCAGTATTTGGCAGTTGTATTCAAAGATAAACCCCTGGAGTTATGGGATGTTAGGACTCGTACCATTCTTAGAGAAATGTCCAAAAACTTCCCTGCGATAACTGCTTTGGTAAGTCCCAACTGAAGAACTAGTTTATCAAGGCATGTTCTGTGTGTGATGAATATTTTTCTTTAGCTTGAAGTGAAATCATTACTGTCATGTATTTCCTTGCTAAGAATGTTTGTTGAGAGATGAGCTAAGTACATGGAGATAACTCTTATTTTCTTGGATGCGTTAAGCAAATACTGCATTAGTGCAATTCCAATTAAGATTTTACTTCAGTATTTTGAGGAACATGATAAACATATTCACGTTTAAACATGATAAACGTAAAAAGGTTTGTGAAAGAATAAAGGTCATAGTAGCCACCTCAACTTTAGAAAAAGAGGAGGACAGTAGTGGGAACATGGTCTCACTTTATGGAGAAAAATACTGGATCTCTACCTAATGCCATGTTCAGAAGTGGGCTCCATGGGATTAAAGACTGAAATGTAAAAATGTAAAGCTATAAAATTAATATAGTCAAAAATAGAAGAATATTTTTCTGTTCTGGGGCAGGAAAGGACATCAGAAGCTCAAACCAAAAGGCAAAAAAAAGAAAAAAAAATGCATTTAATTAGTCAAGATTGATGCTTTTTATTCAATGAAGGACCCCAATGTCAAAGTTAAATAGAGAAGACAAGTTGGAAAAAGAAATTTGCCAATGTCTGAAACCAGCAAAGACTAATTCCTGTAGGGAGTTAGGGTTATGGGAGCTCCTGCACATAAACAGTGAAAAGACAGGAACCCCAGTGGAAAGAGAGCCAAAGTACATGAGCAGTTCACGAATAGTGGAGAAACCTAAAAGGCCAACAAGCATGTGAAGAAGTAGTCAAAATCAGCAGTTTTTAGAGATGGGCAAAATAAAATAACCATGGTGTAACTTTTAGAGTAACAAAAACTGGGAAGCCAGATGGCATCAGCTGTGGGTGTAGTGTAGGCTGCGGGAATCCTTCTGCACCGCGGGCAGGAATGCAGACCGGTGAGGCATCTGCAGAGCAGACTGACAGTGCTTGGGCAAACAGACATCCCCTGGGTGCCAGCTCTTCGGCCCCTGTCACAAAAGAGCTTCTGTGAGGATATTGACTGCGGCGTTGTTTATCAGAGAGTTCGGAGGCAATCAGGGTGTTCTCTGCTGGGAGAACAGACAGACGGAGGGTTGGTGGATGCACTGGTGGAGTATTCGGTAGCATGCAGAAACAACAGAGACGGGACTGACACTGTGCTGAATGAAAAGAGAAACAGGGTGGGGTATGACGAAGTCCTATTAATGTAAGTTACAAATACATGCATGTAAAATAACTACTGTGAAGAATTGATGCCTATGAGAGGATGTTAGATTGAATGCATTAGAATAGGTGGAATATAAAAGAATAAATAAACCACATGAGAGATTTCGAGGTGGATCTGTGGAGGACAGTGAGCCACGGTTGGAGGGACATGGTCATTTTACCCCATGCACCTGTGGGGGTGGGGATGCTAGAGGTAGGGAAGAGAAGATACCATAATTGCATTTATTATTTTCATTTTGTAAAAAAAGAAGGCATCAAAAAGTTAGACCTTTTGGAAGTTTGCTATTAAACTCTTCTACCTTAAGCTCTCATTAAAGCTTAGACGTAGAAGGAGGTGGAGGGTAGATTATTAAAATCTGCCTTAAGCGCTAATTAAAATGCATTCGTTCAGCCTTTCTATAAGTAGATAAAACCTAAGAACAAATTGCGAATTCATGTGCAGTAATAATAAGGGATACCGAGCAGTGGCGAGAATGCCCAGCTGTTCTGGAAAGATTGTTTTGACAGAAGTAAACTGAGCACTTGTAGGTGTGCCTGTCTTTGCTTCTCAGGAGTGGTCCCCATCTCACAACTTGAAGAGCCTGAGAAAGAAACAGTTGGCCACCCGAGAGGCCATGGCCCGCCAGACCGTGGTCTCAGACACAGAGCTGAGCATCGTGGAGTCCTCCGTGATCAGGTGCAGTGTGCCGTTTCCTGCCTGTCTCATTTGTGATACCGGTGTCATGGTGGGGAACTTGACAAGTGTCATCCAAAGGCATCTGTAGTACCTTGTTATATTTCAGTGCATACTGGAAGACTGAAGAGTTAATTTTATTATTTCATTGCTTAGTGCAGTCAGTAACACACACAGTAATATCCACATGGCAGCCTCCATTAGTGAGCGTGATCATTCTCACTACCCTTCTGTTCCCTAAGCTTCAGCTTCTGGAATTCAAATGAATGTAGCGGGAACATCCAGATAGATCATATTTTCATTTATATACACCAAAGAAAATGTATAGAGAATGCTAGATTTTTATGGACTGTCCCCGTCTCCATTCCCACCAGTTTTACAAATAAAAAGGCCTCAGAGAGAATGATGGGTCAAGGTAAGGCCTCTCTTTCTGCAGCAGAAACAGTGAGCAAGTTTCTTGGATGAAGTCTAGATGACTACGTTCCTGTCTATGGGGTAAATGACCTATTGGGAGTAATATGTGTTTTCTTATTATTAGCTGGGCAAAGATTAGTGTCAGTGCTTTTTTTCCCCCCTTTGGTAAATAGTTTTGGACTTCCTATTAATGCATCTGTATTTTGGGCAAGTTAATTAATGTGTGTGTCACTAGGGAAAAGAAATGTCTTTATCTTATTCCTCTTTATTCCAAAGCTTGTTGCAGGAGGCAGAAAGTAAATCTGAACTCAGTCAGAACATCTCTGCCCGGGAGCATTTTGTGTTTACCGATAATGATGGCCAAGTTTATCATCTCACGGTGGAAGGAAACTCAGTGAAAGACAGTGCTCGGATTCCACCAGATGTGAGTCTAACTCATGATTACATCTTCATGAAGAGTTCTTATCAAAGGTTTTGTTGATTCCATATCCAGTGAACCCATAATTAAGTTGTGAAGCTATTTCAGGAAAGTCTAATGTAAATAATAAACTTGACTGTTTCAGGAGATATTGTCATTGATTAAACTTGTTCCATGCTGCTAGAGAATAACATTGTAACTACTTAGATTAAATACTTACCAGGTGCTACTTATTTTTTTTTATCCCCTTAATAATCCATGAGGAATTCTTTCCATTTTAACTATGACAGAATCAAGGGAGAGTAAGTTACTTTCCCAATGTGTCCCAGTGTAGTGACATGGAGTTTTACACTGAGGTCTGTCTGTCTGTCTGTCTGATTGCAGTATCTCTTCTCTTTCCACTTCAGGCATTACCTTGGAGGATTTGACTTACAGTCTAGCATCATTTTGGGGTAATAGTAATCAGGTTGTAAGTGCAATAGCATTATTAATAGTTACTATTTACATATATCCTTCTCGGACCTTGTGCAATCCTCTGACTGAGGTTCTGTAGTTCGCAATTTGTGTCCGCATGCGTCTCATAGGTTGTTTTTAATGGATAGACAAGAAAATGTTTTTGTTGACTAATACCGTTATAATGGTTAAGTGGAGGCATGAGAAGATTTCATAAAATATATCTTTTTATTTGAAAGGGTTGTCTAAAAACAGACTGTTTTAGTTGAATGCCAACCCCTATATTTTATGGGTTGTAGTCAGGATGGTGGCTGGGGCAGGAGGCTCCACTTCCAGGATGGCTCACTCACATGGCCGTAGCAAAGGAGTGCTGGCTGTTGATGAGTGGCCTCAGTTCTTCCTCACGGGGACATCTCCATAGGGCTGAGTGTCCTTACCACATGGCAGCTGGCTTCCTCCGGAGTGAGCGTTCCAAGAGCACACAGAAAGCTGCAGTGTCTTTTAGGACCTAGTTTGAGAAATCACACCCCGTCATCTCCTCAGTGTGCTGTTGGTTCACGGGTCAGTCCTGTTCATTTGGGAGGTGACTGCCAAGGGACGTGAATACCACAAGGCAGGATTGGGACAGGGGTGGGGGAGTTGCTAGAGGCTGCTGCCACATCTTCCTTATAAAGAACATGAAAAGAGTTGAGGCCATCCAAACCACCTTCTCTACTAAAAATGGAAACTAACATGTGGAAGTTTCATTTTTACTATTTTTTTTTACTATTATATAGAACAAGTCATACCTGAGACTTAGTAGTGTCTGTTTTGAACTTTCTCAAATTGTCACTAGTTTGAAAGGGTGGAAGTAGTAATGCAAATATGAAAGGTTGATATTTGGTCATAATAGGAAAAGGAACTTACTTTAAGTGTATAGAAAGGAAAACTGCTAAGGAGAGCAGACCTAAGACTTGCAGTGTTAATGTAGCTGTCCTTTGGAAAATCAGTTTGCTGTCTTAGGAATATAGAGAGTTCCTCCTCCAGAACCGCAGGAAAGGCCCCATCTGAGCTCTTCTGTGCCACTCACAGGCAGCTCCGGCTGTGTCTGATTGCTTCACACTTGCGATTAGGATGTAGAAGCAATGCAGTAATTTTTTGAGATGCCAGTTCCTCCTTACCCCAGAAAAAGTTTAAAGCTTTTGGACATTAGACCCCAGTTCTCCTTTTTATAAGAGTTTCTTGCAGGTTGGTAATTGTGCCTCACAGCTTTTAAGATTCTGTCTCTTTTTGTGGAGGTCCAAAGTCAGGGTATAGCAATTCTCTATCTGCTACCAGATCCTTTCACACCGCAGCTAGAAGCAGCTTTCTCAGGCAATGAGCAGCCCAGTGCAGATCCGGCCTCCAGTGAAATTAGTACACATTTTAGAGCAGGTTGGTTTTAGGGAGAGGTATTTGAGCAGCTACTGTATAATACGTGAGAAATTGGTTTTGGTTCGTTATTTTTATTTTCTGTAATTTAAATATTTCTAGAGACTGTCATATAGAGGTTAGGCAGAGGTTTTGTTTGCTCATTTTAATCCAGTATTTATCTTACCCCTCCTCCCAAATGTAAAGTATTAAACATTTGCTTTGAGTTGAAATTTTCCCTCTGGATTTTGGCCCCAGAACTATAGACTATACAAAAATGGTAAAAAGAAGAGGAAAACCTGGCATATTTTAAATTTTGGAGCATCTGTAGTTGACTGCCTTTATTCAGAAAACTGGAACAGTGGGAGAGAATGACCAGCTCTGCTTTGCTGTCAGCCGTCTGATCCTTTGAACATCGTATTTTACATACAGGAACATAACAGTGTCAACTAGTAATACTCTGTTGAGTTTTAATCTTACATTGGTTCTGTCGGGGTTATTTGGAGCACGAAGAAACTTTAAGCCACATCGTCTGAGAGCTCCTTGGTATCTGCATGTGGTTATATCCCATCAGCAAACTCTTAGGGAGAAAGGTCTGGACTGTTTAATTATATAGTTGTATTAATATGTTACTTGTAATTCTAAGCTGATTTCTAAGCTTATTTAAGCTTTAATATTTTGATTTTTGAGGTTAGAAAGTAAGAATATAAAATGTGAACGTTTTCAAGACTAAAACAATAAACTTGAAGGCAAATTCTTAATTAAACATTCTGTTAATATGGCCCAGAAGATGGAAGTAAGATCTTGAAGTGTGGCTTCATATTATATAGAATTCTATTTAACATAACTTTCTAAGTTTTTTATTATTGAATTCCTTAGAATACTCATTTTTAATTCAGTTTTTGTCCTTTATATCTTGACTACCACTAGGATTTATGCAGTATTTGATGCATAGGCCAATCTATTAATAGTCAATTTGGCCAGCCTGCAGCTTTCCCACTATGAACTAAGCATGTGAATTTTTATTTTTATTTTATAAATGCAAAAAACAAGATTTCTTTTAATAAGTAGAGAAGTAATCGAGCAATAATATTATTTAATAGTGAGCGTTTATTGACTACTGTGTAGTAGGCTTGTTTTAAGCCCTTTCCTGTATAAATTTATTAATGCTAATAGGAATTCCTCAGGTTTCATGAGTTTATTAATTAACCTTCTTTATTGATGATAAGTCCAAGATGCAGAAAGATTAGGTAAATGTGCCCCAAGCCACACAACAAATATACATGATAAAGCCCAGATTCAGCCCCAGCAGCTGACTCTAGAGCCCAGGCTCTTAAGGTCTTTGTCACACTACCTCTGTGCATTTGTTAGAGAGCTGCAAGCTCCTATCTCCTCCCACCCCTCCCCTCCCCTTGGCATTATTGCAGTAGTGTTTCATTCTTATACTTAAGTTTCCATATGTCTTTGTAAAGCTTTCTGTGAATTCAGATTGTGCAGATGCCTTTGATCTACAGTTTCTCTTCACCGTCATTATTCCAGAAGGTATCAGTGGAGCTCTGGATCCTCTTTGCGGTAGAAAAACTGCTGCACAATTAATTATGAAACAGCTCTGAGTTTCCTCTGGAACAGATTGATTTATCCTTTTGCAGTGAGTGAGAAGTTGGAGACAAGGGCCCTTTGGAAAGGGTTTTCTTTCCTTCTCTTTATTACTTTTAATTTGCTGTCTTTAAGGTATTTCTTCCTCAAAAAGTACCTCTTCTCTATAAATTTAGTTCAGGTAACTTAATGTCCATCAAACTGAAATCTCCTGTTTCTTTATAGTTGAAATTAATAAGCTAGGTAGCTCTTTTAGTGTTCCAAGTCTGTTAGTGTTTGATGGCATTCATACTGAAGCAAAACCATTTATAGTTAAGTTTTATTAAAATATCTTTATTATTTTATCACATTAAGTAAAAACATTTCTCTGCTATGATGGCTTATAAGTAGTGAAAACTGTGTGTATTTGTTGCTTTTGTTTTCTAGGGAAGTATGGGTAGTATTACCTGCATCGCTTGGAAAGGTGACACATTAGTTCTTGGAGATATGGATGGGAATTTAAATTTTTGGGATTTGAAAGGCAGAGTATCCAGGTATGATTCAAGAATGCAGTATTATTTGGGGCACCTGGGTGGCTCGGTTGGTTAAGCATCTGACTCTTGGTTTCAGCTCAGGTCATGATCTCAGGGTCCTGAAATCTAGCCCCTTGTCGGGCTCTGCGCTCAGCGCTCAGCGGGGTGTCTGCTTCTCTCCCTCTCCCTCTGCCCCTCCCCCTACTCATGCTCACTCTCCCTCTCACTCTATAAACAAAATAAATAAAATCTAAAAAAGAAAAAAAAGAATGCAATATTATTTGTTTAAAAAAAAAGTAAATTCTTGATATGGTTCCATTAAAGGCTTATGACGTGCTAAGTAGGATCATTAAGCATGACCAAGTATAGCTTGGACCCTTGGGTTTCTTGTCGCTGAACCTGGGAGGAGGAGCCTTGAGCCAAGCTCTGGGTCAGTCATAGGAGACACTTACCTGCAGGTGGCCTGTGCAGAAGTGTATTATTCCATCTTCATTAAAGGGTAGACCCTTTCTGTCAGTTGGGACCCCTCTCCCACAAAGTAAAGTCACCAGACGTTATCAAAAGCAGGCCTAGAAAGAGTCGTTGGACAGTTTCCAGTGACGAGATATTACCCTACTTCATATTGGTGTTTTGTTTTTGTTTGTTTGTCCTCAGAGGAATACCTACACACCGAAGCTGGGTGAGGAAGATTCGTTTTGCTCCTGGTAAAGGAAACCAAAAATTAATAGCGATGTACAGTGACGGTGCTGAAGTGTGGGACACTAAAGAGGTAGGCCCGCTCCGTGAGCGTGAGGGGCCCTCAAACCAAGCTGCTGGTCACAGGGGCTGTAATGTGTTTCTTCCTTCTGATTTAGAAATGAAGCCTATATGATGGGTTTGTCGAGGTTCTTAAAATGATTTTCTTGCTTTTAATGGTATCACTGTTTTTGGGATCTTTAAAATGCAGTCTGCATGAGGAAAAGAAATTGCCAAAGACTGTTCAGTTTTAACTTGCACTGGGTCTTTGCCACTGGCACTGTCTGTGATAAACATCTTCCTTTTCTTTCTGAAAATGACCACCAAATTCACTCTTGAAGGTTCAGATGGTGAGCAGTTTAAGAAGTGGAAGAAACGTGACCTTTCGGGTATTGGATGTGGACTGGTGTACGTCAGATAAAGTGATCTTGGCGTCAGATGATGGGTGCATCAGAGTCCTGGAGATGTCTATGAAGTCCACTTGTTTTAGGATGGATGAGCAAGAGTTAACCGGTATGAAACGCCAGTGAAGGGCTCTCCGACACCTTTATTTGGCACAGGCGGCTCTCTTCTGTTTCATTTCCGTCTTACTTTCTAACAGTCTGAGTTTAAGGAAATAGATTAACTTCAAGCTTGAGTGTTTTCACCGCTAAGATGCTGGACTCCGTAACTGCAGATGTGAGTCATTCTCCGACTCCGGGTTGGCAAGTGCCCCTTTTTTGACCCTTTGAGGAGTGCTTTGTCAAAAGATCAGAGATGTTTACATAAAAATGATTCACTTAGAATTTAGAACTCAGGGGCGCCTGGGTGGCTCAGTTGGTTAATAAGCATCTGCCTTCAGCTCAGGTCACGATCCCAGGGTTCTGGATTGAGCCCCATGTTGGGCGCCCTGCTCAGCAGGGAGTCTGCTTCTCCGCCTCCCCTCAGTCCCCCCACCCTTGCAGTTCATGCACACTCTTTCAAATAAATAAAATCTTTAACCAAAAAAAATAAAAGAATTTAGGAGAACTCATCAGAAAACACGAATGTAGTGGTAAGGCTTTTTAATAATGAGCTTTATATATTTTGCAAGCATATATCACTGGGGGTGCCTGGCTGGCTCAGAAGAGCATGAGACTCTTCATCTCAGGGTTGTGTGTTGGAGCCCCACGTTGGTCGTAGAGATTATTTAAATTAAAAAAAGAAAGAAAAGGGCAAGCATATACCATTGAAAAGTCACTTTGGAAAGTGTTCTGAGTGTCATGAATTTCAAGCCTATCTTAAGACTTGTTAAATGGCCAGTCAAAATAAAATTAGATGATTGCACTATCATACCTTTTTTGTAAGGTTGGGTTGAGATTGTTTTTTACCAGAACAAAGAACATTTCGGTAACTATAACCTCCTATGTGACCTAAAAAAAAAAAAAAAAAAGAATGGGATTGTGAATGCACCCATCAGTCAGTTGGAAAGTCTGTTTTGTCTGATGGAATGCAGTGTTCATCCTCGCAAGGTACTTTTGGGTGGAGACAGACATTCTGATCCTAATGGGAGCGAAGCAGGAAACTTCCTGCATTAAGTATGCTCCAGGCATCCCTTTGGTGTGCACTCTAGGTTGCTGAAAAATTTCAGAAGAGACTTGTGTAGTCGCTTACTGTGTTTCAGCATAGAGCTGTCTGCTCTGGGAACCATCCGTGCCTCTGTAGGCTCAGTATTTGACACCTTTAGAGGCAGTAATGTTTTGAAAACGTGTGCTTTGATGTTGTGTTCATGCTCGAGGCACTCCCAAGTTGCTGCTGATGCTGCCTGGGCTCCCTTGAAGTTGTGTTAGGTGTGCTTTTGTTTTTGTCGCTGCCCCAGCCCTGCTAGTGGCTTCAGCCCCCCCTTCCCCCTGCATGACGCTGACCGCCATCTGCCAAAGCTGGAAGCTGTGCGGTGCTTTCTGTGTCTGTGCCTGAGATGCTCGCCCGCTCTGCGGAAGTGGCAGCATCTCCTCCTTCCTTCTGAAACAAACTTAAAGTTATTAAGGAAATGAAGGGAACTTCAAGGGTGGTTTTCCTTTTAGTTTAGCTACGGGTTCTAGGTTAAAGAGGTGAGCGAATGTAATCAAAATGTTTGAAAAGCTTTTCTATCCCCTTTAATTTAGAATTTGAATCTACTAAAGCCAGGGTAGCTTTTTCTTAAATTAAGTTGACTACAGAATTGGAGCCCATCATTAACACCATACTTGAACATCTGCCCTGCAGACAGATTTTAGATTACATTTTCTTTTAAAGTTTTCTCCCCCCACCCAAAAACATCATTCCTATCCAGTTTGTAATGCTGCAGCCTCAGCCAGAAAGGGAGAATTTTTGAAATAGCAACAGGAAAGGTCAATATTGACCTTTAAACTCAGAACAACATTTGATACATGTTAAAGAGTAAAAACTGGTGGTGTGTGTAACTATGGGGTTAGCAAAAAGGTGTCTATGTGTTTATCTCCAGTTACATGCTGACTTAGTCTCAGAAAAATATGTCTGATATGTTTTTATTCTGGGGAATTAGAAATAGAGTTTGGACTTATTGATATGGGATAAAAACCATTTTAGGTCATATGCAGTGATATATTTAATAAATTTTCTTTAATTCTCCTTAATAACAAGTAGAGAATATTCTAAAATACCGGTACAAGTCTGCCAGTTTTCTTAGAACAGCTTAGATGGCCCACTTCCTCCCCCTCCGCACCTGTGTTTACATTTGTCACAGCCCTCCCCACCTCAGTAAAGGAGAAGGTCAGACAGGTGTAGAAGATGAAGACCCCTGTTTTTGAGTTGGAGAACCCTTCTTGTCTGCTGCCTTATTTATCAGAGTCATGAAACAGCATTAAAAAAATCATAATACTTTTTTTAGCGGCCTCTAGAAGGAGTCCAAGAGGATGAGACTTGTTTAATAGCATTCCAGTTTGGTGAGGTTTCCACACGCTTTACATAGTATCCGCGGGGTGTTAGAGACTGTCCAGTCCAACTTCCTCACTGCTGCTCAGGCCAGTACCGAACAACACGCTTTTCCTAAGGGAGCACGCACAGAAAGAAGCTTTCTGCAATCAGATTTATGCACAGACCTTACGTCTTCGTCTGCCTCTGCTTTCCGCTCATTCCCAGTGGTTTTCATCTGGGCTATTTGGAAATGTGTCAGGATGTGCAGGTGCGTCTGGGGTTACTAAACAGCATGCAGTGCAGGCGACAGCCTGGACAATGAGGAATGGTCTTGCCCAAAATGTCAGTCGTGTCCCTTGTCTCCCTTCTCCCCCCCCCCCCCATTCATCACAGTGACGAAATCACGCAGGCAGGGTCCTCTCCCTCCCAGACTGCCTGCTCTCCATGCCATGTGCCACCTGCAGGTGGGGAAGGAGCAGTTTTGCTACTGTGCTTCTTGGCTCTTCAGTTCCTCATTTTCTGCACTGCTGTCACATAGGCAGCCAACAGTCTGGGTGTGTTTCTGTTTAACACCTCCGGTAGCTGTAGCCCAGACTCAGCAGAATGTGTGGGAGAGAAGTAGCAGTGATGCCAACTACCTTTTCATTCTAATTGTAATTTCCGGAAGTGAGTGAGCTCTTGTAGGTGAGTTTCTCCAGCTGGGAGACGATCACCTATTACTTTTTCATGGCTGAGCTTTGCCTTTGAGAAGAAAGATCTAAATTCATTTGAAGGTAGGAGGGAATAGAGTTCACTTCCAGTTTATTCATGCTCATTGGGATGCGATCAGCAGTGCTTTGTTTTGGAGAAATAACACATTTGTTTTTAAAAATTAGACTTTTCCCTCAGTGTATTCTGGCTTGGTCATTGTTGTCTTGCTCACGTTACATGAAAACTCTGGAGTGCTGCTTTCTAAGAACATTCTCTTGTGTCTTTTCACTGTCCATTGATTAAGAAACTACACATAGCATGGAAACTTTCTCTGTTTCCAAGCTTAATTTGTACTATTAAGCTTTTGTCCCCTAACATTGACTTATTTCCAAACATTCTGTAACCTAATGCTAGCAGCCACTACTGTCTGAAAATGACAGGGCCCAGCTTGAGAGCTGGAGAGTTCCGTGGTTGTCATCTAGTAAGGATGAGTAGAGAGAGCATGCTAAGTAAACCCACCTTTATCCTTTCTAGTGCTGGTTTTAATGGTTCTCTAGGTATGTAAGTGAGTCTCATTCTTACCAGGTACATTCTTCCCTTTATAATCTGGATGTAAAAGATAAATTTGATTAGAAAATTCAAAAAAAAACCTTTCATAGCAGCAGAAACTATAAGCAAAGCAAAATATAAATGATAACCTGGGAGGAGGTATTTGCAAGTCTTTAATAGACTGTCCACAGAGAAGAAGAAAATATATACAAGTGGCCCTTAATTATATGAAAAGATGCTCAACTTTATTCATAATAAGAAAAATACAAATTAAAACTACACTAATAAAGTGCTTCTCAACTATCAGATTAACAAAAATTCAAGAGCTTGAAAACATGCTCTTGCAAGTCTGAGGAAACAAGTATTCTCATGCAGTGCTCATGGAGTAGTTCCTATAGGAAGGGATTTGGCAGTACTTAACAAAGCTGCCTGTATATTTACCTTTATAATCAGCAATTCCACTACTAAGAATTTATCTTAACTTGGCCATCCTTATATGTGACCATAGCAGAATTGGGGAAAGAATAAATTTGGAAACATCTGCACAATGGAATAGTCTGCAGCACTAAAGTAGAATGAGGACTATCTGTGAACTGATGTGCAGTGATAGGGTAGGTACACGTGAAAAATGCAAGTGTAAAAGTGTATAGCCTACATGTGTGTTCGCTTATTTTATAAAACAAAACAAAAACCCAGAATAATCCAAGAACTAAAAAAAATGATTATTGATAGAAGGTAGACAGAAAGATTGAAAGAATGGGGATGGGGTGAAACCTCAATGACTATACTAATATAGTTTCAGCTTTTGAGTCATTTAAATGTTGTACATATTCAAAAAATACAGACTTGAACAACATGGGGTTAGAGCCTTTGCCCCTTACACACTTGAAAATCCGAGTATAACTTCACGACCAGAAACTTTCCTAATGGCCTACTTCCTACCGTTGCTGGAAGCCTTACCGATGACATAAATAAGTCAACACATAGTTTGTATATTATATGCATTACATGCTGTATTCTTATAAAGTAAGGTAAAGAAAAGAAAGTTATTAAAATCATAAGAGATTTTCATAAAATCATAATAATTTCAAATTGTAAGAAAATACATTTATAGTACAGTGCTGTATTTATTGAAAAAAAATCATCTATAAGTGGATCTGCACAGTTCAAACCCATGTTGTTCAAAGGTTAACTGTATAATGAAAACAAGAAGGATGAAAGAAAAAGCAAACCCTGAAATTAAAGAGACCATTGAACCTAACCGTATAACAAATTGGTAAGAATAGTTCACATAACGGAAATGCAGAGCTCTCCCTGTGCCCCTTAGTGGTTCATATCCTGAGGACAAAGAGCTGTGAGGACTTCAGGTTGAGTAGTTGGCACTAGTCATTCTGAAACAGTTTTGTGCATATTATTGGCTGGAACAAACTAGTAAATGAATTGCAATTTAGGGGAACCGGGTTCCTACTGAGGGAAGAGGGAGATACAGATGTGGAGTGGGGGGTGAGGAGGAAGAACCCTCCCAGGGTGGATCTGAATTGGAAGATACCAGTATAAATTCATGACTTTAAATGTTATTTCCGTATTTCCTGGCTCTGTGTACTGATTTCAGGCATAGAAGCAATGACATTTCAATGGCAGTGAGCAGCACTCTTAGCACCCAGATTTGGTTTGTAAATTCTGTTTCTTGACTAAAAAGAACCAGGGCTCCTTGGACAGTTTATTCCAGGACAGAGGCAAGAAAGCTGCAAGATGAGTCTGGAACATTTTGTGGTGCCAGGAACTAAGGAAGGAATCGAAAAACCAGTGAGGCCTCGTCACAAACATACAGGAACTAGCAGTTAGAGGCTTCCACTGCCAAATTGGAGGCAGTCTGAGCATTGCAAAGAATAACAGTTGTATTGATAACAGTGTTGGACTTTTTTTTTTTAAATCCATTATTCCATAGTAGTATTCACAGAGAAAGAGGAAGGGGCCTGGGCAGGAAGGGAAAGCTCATATTTACAGAAGAATGCCAGTTGATAAATGTAGACAGAGTGATAGAAAATCATCAATTCCAATTCCTAATGGAATAATTAGGATCAAGCCAGGATCATTCGTGAGTGTCAGATCACTGGGTGGAAGGGTGTTAGGGAATAGGAAATTCGGTCTCACGGTATCTCACCATAATTCTAAAGAGGAAAAAGGTGCCCTGACTACAAGAGAGCCCAGGAGTTCACCTTAACTAGATGATCAGATTTAGTGTTACCGGGAGGCCCACTAACATGCTTGCTCTGGTCGGATGCAGTGGGAAGTACGCAACATCTCCTGTGGCGTGGTGTTGCCCAGAATGTTTAGCCTGAGTCTGATGCTCCATAGAGATCATTTCCTAGGACATTGAACAGACCAGGACTTTTCAAAAATGAAAACATTGTGTAAGACCAAACACAAAAAGGGGAGAGGACTGTTCAAGATTAAGGGAGACTCAGGAGACATGAGAAGCCAGTGCAGGCAGAATATAGCTCTCAGGATAGGGAGTAAAGGAGGACCTCTGAATATGGACCTCTGAATATGGACTGCATTGATTTTAATGAATCAATATTAAAACTCTTGGGTGCAAAAAAAAATAGTATTAGAAATATTTCTGACCATTTTCTGACTCTGAAATTGAAAAGTCCACATAAGATATTTTATCTATGATTTAATACTTATCTAACTACATGGAAGGATGTTTTCTAAAGCCGTACCGTCTAACAGAAATGTAATGTGAGCCATATATGTTTACATTTTCTGGTATGAACTATAAAAAAGTAAATAGATGAAATTAATCTTAATAAAAATTTTATTTAACCCAGTATATCCAGGGTTTTATCATTTCAACATATAGTCAGTATTAAAAATTACTAATGAGATATTTCACAGTTTTGAATGCTTGGTTTTCAAAATCCAGGGTGTATTTAACATTAGAACACGGATCATGGGGCACCTGGGTGGCTCAGTCATTAGGCAGGCTGCCTTTGGCTCAGGTCCTGATCCCAGGGTCCTGGAATCGAGCCCCACATTGGGCTCCCTGCTTAGCAGGGAGCCTGCTTCTCCCTCACCCTCTGCCTGCTTCTCCCCCTCCTTGCTCTCTCTCTCTCTCTCTGTGTCAAATAAATCTTTAAAAAAAAAAAGAACATGGATCAATTTAGGGGACACATTTACAGCAGAAATATTTAAGCCGTGTTTAGATTTTATAAAATTGATAACTGAAAAAGTAGTTATGTATTCCTGAGTAGACTTAAAAGTTATCCAATGACTGAATCAAGTATTAATTTTTAAATTTAAGTTAGTTAAAATTAATTAAGTTTAATTAGGTAAAATTAATTAGTCCTAAAGAACTCTGATCAGGTCGAGTGTCTGACGGGGTGGGGCTATGTAAGGTGGCAACAGCACAGCTGCCTGGGCACTGGGACCTTTGGGTCTTCTGCTTCCTTGCATTAGAACATGTTGAAAAAGAAGCAAATCTTGTTTACTATGTCCTGCGTAAGCCCACTGCTGCATGTAGGGGAGGCTGGAGCCCACAGTCTAGGGAGATAAGAGCTGCCCTTGTGAGTGAGACCTGAGGATGCCTCTGATGGGAGGTGACCTGATCCCTCTAGTGACAAGCTCAGGTTGATGGGCTGTGTTAGTTGAATAGTCTCCGAAAAGCAAAGATAACAAATGGTATAAACAAATGGTATAAGATGATGCAGGTAAATATTTTTAGTATTTTAAAATAATAAGCTTTATTAATATCTGTTGAGTCATTGCATTGAACCTTTTATTAACGTAGGATCAGTGTTTTTATACCATACAGGACACTTAAATTTTAAAGGGGAAGAAAGAGCTATTAATCAGTTTGAAGAGAATCTCTCCACTCTTAGCCTGTTTGTCTTTAAGCAGTGATGACACTGAATATACGCTCTCAGTTGTCACCAGATTAATGCTTTGTTCCTGTTGACTTCCCTGTAAACTGCTATAGCTGACGCTTCACAGTAAAACTATAAAATTCTATTTTATTAAAAGAAAGAACTTACTTAATTTTTTTTATTTTTATCTAGAGCCTGTGTGGTGCCCCTATCTCCTTGTTCCAAGGGCCTCCCTTGCCTTGAAAGCTTTCTTATTACACCAGCCGTGGAACGGACAGTATTCTTTGGACATTTCTCAGGTGTAAGTTTTTGCCATTTTTATTTTCCTTCCTTAATTTGGTTGGGGTTGAAGGGCACCCATGTAACCAGCAGGCGCCTGTACTCTAGGATTTAAAAGGATTGGAACCGTAGGAACAGGCTGAGGCAGAGACAGCAGACGCGCTGAAAGAATCCTTCATCTGTCTGTCTGGGCGTCGGGAGCAGGCGGGCGTGGGGAGCTGGGGTGCGTGAGCTGCTCTTGGCGTCTGTAGTGTGAACACAGGTATGGCACAATGAGTGTGAAGAGGGCCACTTAGGCCCAGAGGAATTCGAGGCCAGGCTTCAAATTCCTTTTAAAAGCAGTAAGAGTGGCGCCTGGGTGGCTTAGTCAGTTAAGGGACCAGCTCTTGATTTCAGCTCAGATCATGATCTCAGGGTCCTGGGATGGAGCCCCGCATCGGGCTCTACGGAGTCCGCTTGTCCCTCTTCCTCTGCTCCTCCTTCAGTGCTCGCTTGCTCTCTCTTTCTCTCTCTTAAATAAATAAAATCTGTTTTAAAAAAGTGGCAGTAATGAGTTTACTGCAGAGATATTTTCTGTTTTATGAATCTCACTGCCTGCCTCATTACAAAAATATATTCGCAGTAACTATTATTAGTGGTTATTAGTTAAACCCACAAGTGTTACTGAACTTCCGCCATGTGGAGTGCACAGAAAGGCATGGGTTAGGGGAATACAAAAAATAATGTGATGAGGTATCTGCTTTCCAAGAAGTATCTACTGGGAGAAATGAATGTCCATTTTGCAGAGCAGAAAGGACAAACCCCTTTAGTCATTGCTAGGTTTCTTATTAACATGAATCTAAGCATGATCGTTTGGAGAACCCACTGATAAATTTTCTGGTTTCTCGAAAGCCAGAGAGACGTTCTTTACTCATTTCATTGTTTTAACTAAATAAGATAAAAGCAGACATGAAAGGTGGTTGTGGGTTCTTGAGTAGCTGCCGTTTAGTCTGTAACCAGCTTTTTAACCCAGGGACTGCAAAGACATTATTTCTATATTGACACAACTTTTTTCTGGTGAAGAAATGCATGGTTGTTAGTGAAGAGAGAATGAGCTTATTCAAAATCTTTTCTGTACAGTGATTATCCAGAAAATGAAGAAATAAAGAATCTCCTTCAAGAGCAGCTGAATTCATTGTCGAAGTAAGCACCCCAGCTATGTTTTAGTAGAGGATACGACTATGAGAAAGAAAATAGAATCATTTAGGCTTTTGAAGTTAAAGTAAGTTGTGTTTTAGAAAATGTGAGTAGCCCAAGGAGAGACCATTCTATTCACAGAGGCTCGTTTCCTTTGAGAATCTTTGCATTGTAGAAAACGTAGTTATTTAATAGTTACGGTGACAGCATCTGCCTTCACCACGTTCCTCAGTGTTAGATGGCTGTGGTCCCGCGTCAGGGCAGGAGCGAAAGCTGCGGTGCGAGCATCCCTGTGGCTCAGCCTGCCTCTACCACAGACGCCCCCACGAAGCCTCAAGGTAGAGGCCGTGCACAGCGCGGTTCTTCTGGGCAGCTGCCTTTTCTAAAATAAGTTCTCCGTGTCAGGTGCTGTGTGTGCACAATTCTAAGAAATTAATGTGTTTCCTAGAGCCAAGAGCATTTAAAAGTACATATTGGGAATAATATTGCAAAGGAAACAGAAAAATAGGGGTCCACGAGTTCTTGGTAAAACAGAATACATTTTTGCAATCGTAGAATCTGTCACATGTAATCACAATATTTAATAAATTTACCATGTTTTATTGATGCCAGATTCAAAATAATTATTGTTTTCTGTATCCAAAAGTTAACATTTGTGTTTAAGTGGATAAGATTTAAAGAGCATCTTTCCTCCCCTGATTTATGAATATTCTGTATGTGGCTATTTCAGGAATATCAATTTATAAAAACATGCCTTTCTTCCTTAAATATTTTATTTTTTGGAATAGTTTCTGAATCTGTCTCTTCTCAAGTGTATACTGTTTCTGATGAGTAGCAAAATTATTTTACCAACAGTGACATTCTTGTTCCTGTAGTTAGGCAGCTATTCATGTTTTCATAACCATGAGTTGAACTGTTGCAAGAATGGAAGCCAGAGTCAGAGCCTCACCCCCCTGTGGTGGCTGACCGGTACCAGTTCTCTAGGCCTAGACACACTGTAAGCCTTTTGAAAGCGTTTGTCATTTCAGGGTCACAGCAAAGTGACTTCCTTTGTCAGTTCTAAACATACTAACTAGTTCAAAAAGAACACAACATATCAAGAATAGCAAAACTTTAAGTAGATTAACAATTTTGAGTGGATTTCCCCTTTCAAGAGTATATTGGTTTATCTCCTTTCTTGTTTGATTAAAAATTTTTGCCTTGCCTTTGTCTGGATTCCTGTTTGCAGTGACATCAAGAAACTCTTGCTTGATCCAGAATTCACTCTCCTGCAGCGATGTCTGCTTGTGTCAAGGTAACACTCAGTGTTCTATGTAAGAGACAGAATTTCAGATGAACTCAGTTCTCTTCTTAAGGGTTTTTAGTTAAAACCAAAGAAATTCTTTTAGATTTTAGAACAACATACCAGTTCACCCTTTAGATTTGCTTTACAGTTATTTTGAAAGTAGAAATACAAATAGGGGAAAAAATTACATTTTTAATGTGAGATCCAGGCCTTCTCTACTGAAAAGGCTGCCTCCTACAGACAACTTTTTAAAATTTGTGTTTTAAAATATCATCTACAAAGGGTATGTCTTTAATTATACCAATAAGTTATATTTAGAAGCAATAATCTGTACTTCCTCACCAAATGGTAGAGTTGTCACTTACAAAAAAAGACATTTCCATACATTCCCCAGAGAATAAATTGGAGTTGTTTCCAGACCTTATTTAGCCAGTTTTCCTGGAGGAACTTCTTCCTTAATGTGAAGCTGTGGTCCAGATTGAAAGGTGTGTGTGCTGATGACAAGGCGGGTGAATCATTGCCCAGGCCTTGGGACCATCGTGTTGAGGTCAACACAGCACAGAGGGGGTCTGGGTGTGAAGGGGCTGTGCCCTCAGGCGCCTGGGTTGTCTGAGACCTAGTAACAGGGCTGGAGAACGGGCTGCTTCCTCTGTCACCCTGCCAGGCATAGGCCAGTGTCCCAGATGGTCTTTCATACGACAGCGCTGTGCTCCTGGTCCTTGAGGCTTCTGTGGGGAGCCCCTGTCCACGCCACATCTGCTGTGTGCGCTCAGTGGAACTTTGGTGTCACCCTTCCCAGGCTTTACGGCGATGAGTCAGAGCTGCACTTCTGGACCGTTGCTGCCCACTACCTGCACAGCTTGTCCCAGGAAAAGCCAGCGGGCACCCCAGGCTCTAAAGAAACCGTGCCTCGGGGCAAAGTGAACAACCCGCTGGATATATGTTATGATATACTCTGTGAAAATGCCTATTTTCAGGTATTATTTTTCATGTATTAAACTCTTTAAAGCTCCCATCTTGATGACATGTCTTTGTAAGTATCTTAACTTTAGAAAACTTTCCAGCTAGGGGCACCTGGGTGGCTCAGTCGGTTAAGCATCTGCCTTTGGCTCAGGTCATGATCCCATAGTCCTGGGATTGAGCCCCACGTCAGGCTCTCTGCTCATTGGGGAGCCTGCTTCTCCTTCTCCCTCTGCCTGCTGCTCCCCCTGCTTGCGCTCTCTCTCTGTCAAATGAATAAATTTAAAAAAAACAAAAAAACCTTTAGTTAGAAAACTTTCCAGCTAAGTGAAGGTCCACATAATAGAAATGAGTCGGTTGGCACGTCTGCATAAAAAAGGCCTAACTCAGGACTTGAAAAGCTCATAAATGCTTATCAAGTTTTTTAATACACATTAGAATTTTACTATTAAGTCTGTATTTTTTTCTTTGTCTTAAAATTGTTAACTTAGAAGATTCATTTTTATTCTCTCATTTTATTTTCTATAAATAACAAATAATTCTCTCACTTGATTTGAATTTATTCTGTGTATAAAAAGGTACTTTTAGAGTGTTTTCACCTCAGTACTCTAAGGGCCGGCTTCTGTAAACGGGCAAACTCGCACACAAATGAGAATCGTTTCACCATTTTTCTAATCAAATTCTTATTACATTGTTGGATTTCTATGAAGTTGATTATTTAATAACCTCAGAAGTCAAAATAATATTTATAAAAGGATTTTATTAAATATAGTAAAATTTAACTCAAGTCTTAGAATCCAGACTCAATTTTCTCTTTTTTTTTTTCTACTCTAGAAATTTCAGCTGGAAAGGGTTAATCTCCAGGAAGTAAAACGGTCAACTTACGATCATACCAGGAAATGTACAGACCAGCTACTTCTCTTGGGTCAAGTACGTCAGTTTTTAACAACTCTTCGTGTTTCGTGGAGTTGCCGGTGGATTAGGATTTTCAGAGCCTCGTGTAGATCACACACACGCACACGTGCACACGCACACAGGTGGATTGGTAGATCATAGTGCTTCCCTGAAAGTGTACATGTAAATGTAGGCTTTATTTCAAAATAACACTAACAAACCTTGTGAGAAAGCAAAAATCCGTGGTTGACTAGCTTGGAATTCTGGCTACATAAGATCAGATGAGAGCTGACTGGTTTGGTTTGGTGTCTCTGGATTGACTGATGCAGAGCTAGAGGAAGCAGTTTTCTGGAGCGTCTGTGTAAACCAGACTCTGGTTTTACTTGTGTTCCAAAGACGCAGGAGCACACTGTTCACTTTCTGTATGTGTAAACAAAGCATTGACAAGCAAGTTCTGAATTCTCTAAGCTATAACTTCAGTGTTTCAGATTATGAGTGCAGTAAGATTTGTTGGAAGAAAACGGCCTCATAATTAGAAGAACTCTTTCTCTCATTAGACAGACAGAGCTGTGCAGTTGCTATTGGAAACAAGTGCAGATAACCAGCATTATTATTGTGACTCCCTGAAAGCCTGTTTGGTCACCACTGTCACCTCCTCAGGCCCCTCCCAGAGCACCATTAAGCTGGTCGCAACTAACATGATCGCCAACGGCAAGCTGGCAGGTAAGGCGCGCCTTGGGCTGTCCTTGCCGGTCCTCTGGAAAATCAGGCCCGTTCCCAGCAAGGCTTTTGATTATTTAGATAGTTCTTTTCTTTTCTCTATATGCCGGAGAGAAATAGGAGGATTGTGGCTAGCTACTTGCATGGTGACCGCATCATTTAATCATCTGAAGCAGAACCCACGTCATGTGTGAAAGGGGCAGTCGTCCCAGTCACCAAGACAGCAGGCGCGAGTGGGACGAAGCTGGGCCGGGCAGGCTGACGCAGTGAGAGCGCCACGAGCCCGCACGTTCCCGGTTTGCCGTCGGGACTGGAGCGGTGCTGCTGCCCTCCTGACTTGAGGGGCAACATTGTAAAACTCTCTTGTGTTTTGTGTGACAATTTCAGTCACGAGTGTCTGCGGTGCGTATAAAAGGCACAAAAGCAGATGCAGTCACACAGTGGTTTTCCTTCGTGGTGATTTGGCAGAGAGGGGCCACGGTGTCACCTGCGGGGCTGTCGTTTTGTCTTCCAGAGGGGGTGCAGCTGCTCTGCCTGATAGACAAAGCCGCAGACGCCTGCCGCTACCTGCAGACATACGGCGAGTGGAATCGGGCGGCATGGCTTGCAAAAGTAGGTGGTTGCGTGAGGTGCCTTGAGCGTTTGGGGTAGAGAGTTCAGTCTTGAACTGTGGACTCATGGGGTAGAGAGTTCAGTCTTGAACTGTGGACTCATGATTTAGAAGCAGTTTTTTGGCTGCACAGCTGCTATGCAAATATTTTCTTGCACGTCTAAGGCTCTGGTTCTTGATGAGTGTAAATTACTTTTCTTCTTATGGAGCAATGGATTGCTTTGGTAGCAATTAAAGGAAAGCAGCTGGCCCCTTGCCCTGCTGGGGTGCTGGGGTGTGAGCCCAGACTCCAGCCCCGAGGTGTTGCCAGGTCCGTAGCTCTGCAGGCTTGGGTTGTCACCACTGCTCTTCATGGTAAGCTGCAAGGTCAGGCGTGCGCTAGCAAAGCCAAGCCTAGCATTGGTTTCACAGGAACAAATCCCATGTTGATTATGTCATAGTTTTCCTTGTATAGTGCAGGATGTCTTTGTTTTTAACGTGGGCGTCTTTCTCAGGTCCGTTTAAGTTCTGAAGAGTGCGCCGATGTTTTAAAGCGGTGGGTTGACCACCTTTGCTCTCCACAAGTCAACCAGAAGTCAAAGGCCCTCCTGGTCCTCCTCTCTCTGGGCTGCTTTTTCAGTGTGGCTGAGACACTTCACAGGTACACCCAGAGCGCTTCGTGCTCTCTGGAGACTCTGCTGAATGGATGGAACACTCACTGTGTGGAGTGAAAGGAGAAGCTTACCTTTTAGGTTTATAAAAAAAAAAAAAAAATTCTACGGGGAAAGGAACAGTCCATAGTCCATGTTTAGTCATCTTCATTTGGTCTAGGAGCTTTATTTTCCTACCAGTATACTCACAAACCTAACAAGTAGCTATTTAAAAAGAACATAAAAGAAGTCTTCAGAGAATTCAGCTTTGACTAGAACAACTAAGATGAAGGCCAGAGAGCAGTAGGAAGGATGACAGAGAGCGTTGCCAGTGTGAGATGTCCCCTTCGAAAATAACACTATCACTTAGGAGAAATTTTATTTATTTAAAAACTAAGGTTGAGGCAAATATGGCAAAAGACTCCTTGTTAAATCTGGACAGTGGGTACATGGATACTTGTCCTATCTCTGTAGATTTGTGTGTATTTCAACTGTGTCACACTTTTTGTAAATATTAATTAGAAAGAGCCTGGGGCTGGGGTGCCGGGGCAGCTCAGTCGGATTAAGCATCCAACTTGTGATTTCTGCTCAGGCCATGGTCTCAGTGTGGTGAGATCGAGCCCCACATCAGGATGGAGTCTGCTTGTCCCTTCTCCTCTGTTTCTCCCCCTGCTCGCTCACTCTCTTTCAAACAAATAAATAAAATCTTAAAAAAAAAAAAAAAAAGAAGGAGCCTGGGGTTAGGGACATGAGTATTGTCCCTTGCTTTCCTCTATGAGCCGGGGCTTGGAAAAGTCTAGTGTAACTTACTGGCACTCAGGTTTCCAGGGAGAATGGGTACAAGTCTTTATACGGAAATAACCCCTCGGGTGGGTCTGCCCCGCGTGCCGTAAATCACAAAGCCCAACTCACTTTGTTCTCTTGAGCAGCATGAGACACTTCGATAGAGCTGCCTTGTTTGTGGAAGCTTGTCTCAAGTACGGCGCCGTCGGAGTCACCGAGGACACAGATATCCTTTGCTGGGATGATTATGCCAAGGAGGAGGCAGACGGCACGAGTGGGTTCCTCTTAGTCATACTGCCTGGGCAAGAGCTGTATTATATCAGGGACCATCCATACTCAGATTGGCCGAAGTCAGAAAAGAGGGAGAAATGAGAGAGGATCAGGAAGAAGATGGGTGCGTCGCTGGCATCGGCTCTAAGATGATGGGGACGCGGAGGGGCTGTGAAGGGACGGGACTCCAAGTTTTGTGAAGGTGTTTGAACTTAAAGGAAATAATTTAGGACAGGTATGTAGGAGCCTGCTACTTTAAAATAGTACTATTTAGGGGCGCCTGGGTGGCACAGCGGTTAAGCGTCTGCCTTCGGCTCAGGGCGTGATCCCGGCATTGTGGGATCGAGCCCCACATCAGGCTTCACTGCTATGAGCCTGCTTCTTCCTCTCCCACTCTCCCTGCTTGTGTTCCCTCTCTCACTGGTTGTCTCTATCTCTGTCGAATAAATAAATAAAATCTTTTAAAAAAATAAATAAATAAATAAATAAAAATAAAATAGTACTATTTAAAAGAATGCACTCCATAGAATAAAATGTATATATTTATCTGGAATATACATTCTGGAATAAATAAAAAAGACATTGTTATCCAGAGTGCAGTCTAATTGGAACCAGACATGGCACCTCAAAGATACACGTCATGCAGGCGGGTCACAGTGGCCCACTGCCAACACCACTTGAGTCACAGGGTTTTCTTTGAAAGGATTGGGCTTGAGGAGACAGCTCCCAGTTGCTCGTGTTTGCTGAGTCCCGCTTGTTCTCATCACATCTTCTCTTGGACTTACTACATTGTGGCCTCATTTCTACATGTCAGATACTTGGTCTTCCGTGTGTGTATATATATGTTTTGTTTGTTACAGAGAATGAAACTGGACTTGAACTTACTCAGTGTCCTATATCCAGGCACTGGTGAAGTTGCCTCTAGTTGGAAGGGGCCATTTGGAATGTGAGAGCACAAGGAAACAGGGCTGTCTGAAACCCAACACCTCCAGGCAGGCTTTGTAATCAGAGCCTCTCACTAAGCTGTATCTGCCCCAAACCACCACCGCTCAGCCTTTCAGATGCCAGAGGGTATGCACTTGAGTCTTTCTTTTTGTAGTCCTTAGTCGTGTTAGGCTTTGAAATAGTCTAGGAGGATGTTAGCTCGGTCTTCTAGAAGGAGATGCTTTACACTCAGCTCTTGGAAAGTATAGTGGGTGACATCGCAGATTGAGACCTCGCCTCCTCCAACCAGGAATCACCCACCCCCAGGAAAGGTGTCCATGCTCGGTGTTGTTCTCGTCCCCTGCTGCCCTCCCGTGGGCCCCCTTGGCCCTCTGAGTAGCCCCACTGCCTTTGGGAGCATGGTGGATGTAATCACATCTCTTTCTGCCCTTCTTTTCCTTAACTGTGGCTTACAGAAACTCATCTCTGCTATATATGCAGATTATGCCCGAAGTTTGAAGAACCTCGGTTTTAAACAGGGAGCAGTTCTTTTTGCTTCAAAAGCTGGAGCAGCTGGCAGAGATTTACTGAATGAGCTGGAATCCCCCAGGCAAGAACAGACCGAAGAGTGACGGGTCAGTACGTGCCGGGAGCCTGGTCTCGCAAGCGGGATGGGGGCTGGTCTGGCAGTGCGTGCGGTCACGGTCCAGACTGCTGAGGACGCCGATGTCCCAGGGTCCCTGTGAGCTGCTCACCGCTTTTCTAAGGCTGCATGTGCACAGCGGCAAGTGAGCGTTTCCGTAAAGAGCAAGTTCCACGTCCTGTGTTTATCTCAGAAAAAACGGCAAATGCTTCAGATTTTGAAAGGGTATACCATTTTATACTTTTGGAGACAGCTTGAAGAGTCCCTGGAAATACTTTTAATTTTTTTAAAACTTCAAGTGACTGAATCGTTTTTCTCATTGACTAAACGGAAAGATATTTGAAAAATCTAATAGAGAAGTTTGTGAGACTTATTCTCAAATACGTGCTGTGCTTGTGTTTATATACAGTCATTCAAGAGACAGAGCAGAGATATTTCAACAGTGAAGATGATTTACCAAAGCATTCCTTATTTCTTACCTTGAGAACATAGAACTTGTGATTCTTTGTTTTAGGCAGTTGCTAAATTTTGTAATTTCAGGCTCATAGGGAAATTTTAAGCTATATGTCTTGTCTAGTATGTGGGGTCTTGGGTATTTTGAATTTTAACTCCTCTGATGTATTATAATAACCTCCTCCTTGAACTCGCTGTGCTTTAATTTTCTGTCTTTGTGTTTGTCTGACAACTGAAGTATATGAGATGTGACTATTATAAATTATTGCTGTCTGTAACTTACCAAAATGATCAATAAAAAGGAAATTCCAGCCAGGCGTTTGTGTTCCCCGAGCTGCTGTGCTGGAGGCCAGGGGCTGTGTTGGCTTCTCAGGAGTCATCCCAGCTGCTTACCCTTCAAAATCCAGGGTGCTTGCTGAGTCCAGAGAAATTGGAGTGTAGGAATTCCAGGCGTGCGGCCCAGGATTGGACCAACACCCCCACCCTACGCAGATGTGCCTCAGAGTTCCTGAGGGAGCAGGGCTCTCGGAGGTGAGGTGAGGAAGTGGCATTGCTGTCTCCCCTCCTGCATGTCCAGGGCAGCACATCTCCTCACACCCACCAGGAGCTATGATTTTTAGATGGAGTCATAGCCTCTACCCTTAGGTATCAACGATCCCCTCCAATAAGGAGCTGCGGTCCATGGAGAGGATGGGCTTATCGCAGGTATGCCTGTTCCCAGGCTGACACTTTGGCCAGAGTTCTAGAAGAAATCCAGGGTGCATTCATTAGTCCTATAACTGGCTCACTTTACTTGTCCTTTCTGTGCCTGGGCAGGTTACGTTGGAATTCCTAAAGGCCGTGGGCAAACACAGCCCTCTCTATGCTGCTTATGGTTAAATGATTGCCCACATATATTTTGTTTCTTCAACCATAAGCTACCTAAAGGAAAAAAGAGTCCTGGCCTAGTAAGCAGAGAGGAAAAAAGAAATCTTACTCCGGAGTGGGGCATTTTGAAAATTTGATATGCTTTGGATTGGAGGCCAACAACTAAGTAATGAGGCACTGCTGACTGATGGTGGGAACGGAGGTAGGGACCTGCTGAGTGCCTGAGGCCGAGTGCCTGAGGCCGAGGGCCTGAAGTCTGTCACAGTCCAGCTGGGTGGGATGGCAGTCATTACTCTTCACGACAAGACAGAGACCCGGTCTGTCAAGATACAACTGAAAGTCCCGTCCGAACAGAACCTGGGAGCCCCTCTCCCTGGTGACTTTGTGGGCCGGACGCTGACTGTCAGCTGTGCTCACCTCTGGTCCGCGTTCAGGGACAGAGGCTGACAGCCTGCTCTTAGGCTTGTCTTTTCATGAAGGATCGTTAGGAACCTCGTGTTACTGCTGCGTGAGCAAAGGAGCTTCCCAGGGTGAAACCCACAGCCAGAATTGGGACAAGAGTGACAATGACCTCGAGGCTGCAGGGACCTCCCTGTACCCGTGCCCACAGGAGTGCTGTCAGGGCCCTGGTCCTTCCCTTGGCAGCTGGCCCAGCAGATCTAGAAGACCTGGTCTGGGGGCCCCTGGGTGACCCCCTCCTCCTGGCTGATCTCTGCAGGGCCGTTGCCGGTCACTCACTCTTTTTCCTGCTCTGTTGCTCCTGTTTTGCCAATGACAGTGTGCTTTAGGCCTCCCCGCCGTCTTGCTTTAAGTATTTTTATTGCTTTGAAGGTGGTAGCAGGACATGTTGTTCTGAAAGGGTTCTCAGAGCAGCGTGTGTACAAGCCTCCTATCCCGCGCTGCTGTTCCTGCTGAGATTGTCCACGGAACAGACCCTGGTATAAAAACAACTCCCCTCCAGCTGTCTACTGCCCGGGGACGTCACCTGGCACGAGGTCAGCGTTCGGTTTCAGTGATCACCCACCGCGTCCCATTCTCCTCAGCAGGGGGATGTGCTGGAAGGGGAGCGTTGAGGCGCAAACTGGGAGGTTGTGCCACAGTAAAGCCTCCAGGCCGAGGCGCCGCCGGGAGTGCGTTCTACCAGCCAGCGGGGCTCTTGTTCTGCTTGGAATTGAGGTGACTGATTCCAAACAGCTTGTGAAAGAAAGCACTCTTTCCATTTCAAATGAAAGGGCATTTTGAATTGATGACACTTTAAGGTGTTGCTGTTTTGCAAGAAGGGAAGGGAGGGAAGAAGCTGGGCTCCAGGAATCACGTCTGAGAACTGGAATCCGAGCAGATGGGCAGGCCAGACGGAACCTGGGGAAGCAGATCGTCCTGCTGTCTTTCCTGTCCTTAAAGGGCCCTTCCATGTGTTGGCTTTTCCAACCGTGCAGGACCCGCTGAAAACCCCCAGAAAGCCTCTCTTTTCTCTCACTCAGGATGTCCAGTGATTCTGAAGCTCTCAGATGAGTCTCTTCAGACGGTTTCAAGCATTTTCCCTCAGCTTTTGGCTCTCTTGCCTAGAAAGGCCAAATAAACACCACCACCACCCCTTACTTTTTGGGGGGCCACTGAGAAATAAGACATAGTCAAGGTAGTGGTAACTGTTCTAAATACCAGAGGAGGAGAGACATTCTGGGTTCCACGGGCAATTTGGGTTGGTCTTTAGCTTTCGCTTTTTCCATATTTACTTACTTGAGAGAGAGAGAACACAAGCAGGGGAAGCAGCAGGCAGCCGGAGAGGGAGAAGCAGGCTCCCCCGCTGGGCAGAGTCTGGCCCACTGAGCCACCCAGGCTCCCCTCGCTTCTCGCATATTCATATTTAGCTCGGCCAAGTGGAAGAGGGTTGTTCCAGACCCTGCGACGTACCGCTTCAGAAAGCCTGGGCTGGAACAGGCAGCTGAGAATTTAAGATCAGATACAAAGACATTCCCCAGTCACTGCCTTAAAAATGTAGCTCGGGTCCATTTTCTCTGCATTTATGGTATTTTTAAGCTGAAGTGAAGTGGGCCGATGTGGAGGCAGAGAGAGGAGGGAGAGCTGCCCAGGAGGGGGCCTCTTCGCCGTGACCGCCCCTTGTCCCTCTAGGTTAAGGGTCTGCAAACTAGCCTGGGGAGCTAATCCCACTCGCTGCCTATTTTGTAAATAAAGTTTTACTGAAACACAATCATGCCCATCTGTTCTTTGTCTGTGGCTGTTTTCATTCAACGGACACGAGTAGATGCAGCAGAGACCATATGTCCTGAAAAGCCTAAAATATTTAAATGTCTGGCTCTTTACAGGAAAGTGTACCCGGTCCTACTCAAGGTCCCACATGCTTGCTTGTGATGAAATTCCAGGTGTCCAGCTGCCCTATCGGGCGCAGATCAGTATGAAGCCCTTTGCGATTTTCCGGTGACAGGTGCACTAGAACCAACCTCTTTGCAGAAAGATGTTTCAGCTTCATCCCATCTCGCTCCTTTACAGGCCCAAGTTCCCATGGGGGTGGGTGACCATTGTATTCCTGACAATTCTGAGATAAAAGGCATCAGTAGATGATAGAAAAATTTAAACCCAAGAGCTGTTTCATATCAACATTTTAAAGCAAATCTGTTTTACTCCAGACACCTCCTAACCTGTTCTGCTGTAGTAAGACCCTCATTGTATTCCAGTCTTTCAGCGTCTGAGCATCATGTGTGAGCCCTACTACCACAGGCAGGCTAGAAGCTGCAGAATCTTTCCGTCCTGAGCCAGTGGTGGGCACCGCCGTTGCTGATGTGAATGCGTAGGGTGCGCACGTGTATGACCACCCTGGCAGAGAATCCTGGGTTCGGGGAGCCGCGATGACTGATGCTAGGGCCTCATATGCTCCATGTGGAGGACCCGGGAAGTGGGACAGACCGGAAGTGAGGAATGGACGAGTCTGCAGTACGATCAAATGGAAGAGCTCGGGAGGAAGCTGGCAAACCGCTGAGTTTGCACAGACACGTTACGGAAGGGAGTGAGGAGGAGGCCTGAGAAACAAGATTCTCAGGCTGATTTGTGGGGAATGACCGAGAGTTTTCTTGATAACTACCTGTCCAATGATAATGTGCAGTTCTATAGATTGTTTGCTTCCTAGTGGTCTTCTAGAATGCATGTCAGTCGGGAATTTGAACGGTGGGCCATTGCTTCTCTTCAGTTGCTGGTCTTCACCAAGAGTAGGCCAAGGAAAAGACACTGTGTCCAGTCAAGCAGCTAGAAAGCTGTCCCGAGAGGAGAGTGTTCTAGCAAGACTCCAAGGCAGGTTAATTCAAGTGGGGGTAAGAGTCCGATCTGTATTTGTGCTTTGGGAAATGCCGATGCACATTGCAAAGGGTCTGCGGGAACCATACTCTGGCCAACAGAATAATTGTACTGATCCTTGGGTTTTGCTTTTTGCCTCTGAACCCACTCAGCGGTGCTTGTGAATACCTGCGCCTGAAATGTGGAGGCAAGGGGAGAGTGGAGCGTGGGACAGCATGTCCCTGCCATCGGGCTGCCTGGCCCCACCTGTAAGAAGGTGACAATGTTGCCGACCTCTCGGGGTGGCTGACAGAAGGATGATGGATGCGGGGGCTTGTCAGTCTAAAGGGTGCTCCAGACCCCGGTCATGATCCAGAACGGGCGCGGTCTATCCACTTCTGCACTCGCTGAGGTGGATGGCGTGGTCGCTTTCGCTCACTATCCAGAGCCCAGCTGCCTGGCACTGCAGGCAGGAGCTGGGATTCGGACGCAAAGAAGGAAAGATGGACTCAATGTCTCTAACCTCACCGCTCTGGCATTGTGGAAAACCCTGGAGCAGAAAGCACTTCCATCGGGAGCCCAGTGGGTTGCCGTCTGTGTCTTGAGACATCTCTAGAAACCTGCTCCAGCAGCTTCCAGCAGTTCTGAAAATCTCCCCATTGTAGCACATCTCCTGCCTGGGCCTCAGATTCCCCTTCCTATGTCCCTGTCTTTGTTGCCGCCGCATCCCCGGCCCTGTCGCTCCCTGTGGGAACCACCGCGCTCCCAGCACTTCTAGAGACAACACCGAGGCACTTCTGGAAAACGAGGTAGGACTGGGGCTGGAGGGGGCACGGGGTGAAGAGCAACCCTGGGCACAGGGGACTAGGGGAAGCTCACCCTGACCGGTGAAGGGCTAGACAGGACCCGGGGGGGTGATCCGAAAGGGACACTCCGCAACAGACCGGGGACAGACGAGGGACGGTGCGTGGCAGGTGCGGTGGGCTCAGAAATGAGGGGGAGCAGGCTGACACCCCAGAAGCTCCCACGAGGTGGTATCAGCGTGGCCCGGCCTGGTGGGCAGAAAGGGCCAGCAGGCATGAGCCCGGGGTGTCCAGGCAGATGAAACAGCACAGGAAAAGGTGTGGGCATGAGAATGGCCCCGGAACCAGCCCCAGCAGTGGGTTGCGTTTTTCAGGAATGCTGGGGCATGTCCCCCAGGCCAAGTGGGTGGAGCGGGGGGACCAGCCGCTTGGACACCTGCGGGGACCCTGCTGGGGCCCAGTCCTGTGTGCTCAGCTCACCGGAGACGGGCAGCGGCCCCCATCAGGTAAGGGGAGCTGCGTGCTTAGCACAGCCTCGCCGGCCAGGGCGGGACAAACAGACGGGCAGGGAGGAAGGGGCAAGAGCTCCTGACCCTGCTGGGCTCCTCAGGGCCACTGGAGTGGGACCTGGCTGACTGCCCTTGAAAAGGAAGTTCAGGTCTGGAGGCGGGAAACTTGGCAGCCTTGCTGGCTCACCGCTTCACTGTCGGCCCTGCCGTCTGTTCTCAAAGCAGCCCGCGGTGGCCCAGACACACGATTCTCTCACAGGCAGCCCTGGCCACACCTCTCCAGTGGCTCCCACAACCCTCGGAGTAAAATCCAAAGTCCTTACCAGGGCCTGTCTCTAAAAGGCTCTGCATGATCTAGCCCCTGGCCACCTCCCTCTGTCCACATCTCTGTCTGACCTGGAACGTGCCAGTCATGACCCGTGTCCCTCCTCAGCACCTCTGCACCTTTGTGGTTGCTGTGCCCTCTGCCCAGAGCAACGTGGCAGCTGGCCCTCCTAGGTGAGAACAGCCTCAGGAAGCTGCTGGAGGCCACTAGGACACTAAACAAAGAAGCAAGTCCCTACTAATGCAGCACGGCCGGAGCTCACTGCTTCGTTCCCAGAGGTGCAAGGCTGGTCCGGGGGTCCATAAAGACCCAGCTTCTATCTGAAGACACAGGGCAGGAGCAGCTCACTTCTGCCCTTGGAGAACCAGTGGCCAGATGGGGGCCCAGGGAAGACCTCCCTTTGTGAGTCTGGGTCTGGTCCGAGCAAATGCCGCTTTGTTCCTTTGATCATGAGACTGACCTCTCGGTCTAGTGCTGGCCTTGACATCAGTGGTTGTGGCAACTTGATTCTAATACCATGCTTGCGTGGAGGGAAATGGAAGAGCCATGTTTGGTTGGTGAGTGGCCAGTGGCTTTTTACAAAGGAGTCATCATGCTTGGAGAGTCTCAGGGCTGCATGGACAGCCCAGTCCCTGAGCTCCCGGACCTTCGGACTGTGATTGAACCCAATGGCTCCCAGCAGGCAGAGAGCCCATGGCCATCCTTCCACACCCGAGCCACGCACAGAGCCCCCTGGTGGGACCGCTGGCTCTTCTACAGAGATGAAGGATGTCTCCCAAAATTCATGCCCCCCTGGAACCTCAGAACATGCCCTTAATTGGAAATAGGGACTTGGTAGACCTTGGTGATTAGATCATCAATCCATGTCTGGTGTCTTTATGAGAAGAGGAGAGGACACACAGAGAAGGTGGCCATGGGAAGAGAATCGACAGATGCAGCCGCCAGCCGACGAACACCAAGGAGGCCTGGAAGCCTCCAGAAGCCAGGGAGCTTCCAGAACTGCGAGACAATACATTTCTGCTGCGTTCAGCCACCAAGTGTATGCCGATCTGTTACCGTGGTCAAGGACACGAATATGCTGCCACTGACCAAATCTGAGGACCCAGAATTCCTCAGGGACTTCCCGTCGCAGGGACCGCACCCCCTCCTCCCAGAGCAGTAGGAATTCTGACTCCACTCTCCTGGCAGAGGGCCTTTAGCTTGCATTTGTTTCTCTCAGAGTCTGCTTTCCAAAAGGAAAAGGAAGGCTTTCAATTGTACCTCTGGACTCAGGAATTTTGTTTTCAACCAGCTTTACCAAGCCAGGCTCTCCACCTTCTGTGTTCAGCCCTTGGTCTCAGCAGCTCTCACCACGCATTGCTGGCATGTCTTTCTGCTGCCCGCTGCTGATCAGAGGGAAATACAGGCACCAACAATTCCTCAGCTCACAGCCCAGGAAAATCCTGCTTGGCAGTCGAAACCATCCAGACCCATGATTGCGGCTTGGGGAAGATTCCAGAGGTGGGACTCTCTGTGGTTTTAGCTTTCCAGCCTTCCGAAGCCAACACTTTTTTTTTTTTTTTTTTGCCAATATATCCCAATCTGTGTTCCTTGGAACCATAATGTCCTGCAAAATATTAATAAACATTTTTAAAAGCATAATCAAATAAGTTTGGGAAAAGCCAAAATAAATACAGTTAAATAAATTCTTTTTATTGCAGACCTTCTCAAGGCCTTTAATATGCCAGATACACATTGTGCCCCTCCAAGCAAAGGATTCTGGAATTTGGGATTCCTAAACCTATTTGATCACAGTCCTTGCTGTGTTCTGCCTGCCCCTGGCTGACTGTGCTCTTCTGCACTTCAGCAGCGTGGACCTCCCTCCCTCCCTTCTCTCCTGCCAAGGCTTTCTCTTCCAAGTGCAAAAAACCACCCTGCCCCTCCAGTCTTCCCCATAAATCGGTGGATGATGCCAATTTCCAGCCCAGAACCCTTCACCAAGACTCTCCACGCAGACTGTTCACTTTCAAATGACATAAAAGGTCTTCTGTAAACCAGGGCCAGGCCACCTCTCCTAGTCAGCACCTGCCACTTGCACCTGTGACACAATCAACTGGCCTGACATACTGATGGATTTTGACCATGCGACGCCATCATGGTGTTGCTCTTGGCGTCTCCCATGCCTCTCCTGCCTCACCCGCCCTCCACCCCATCTCATGCCTCTGAGCTCACCACAAGACCTACCACTCGACTCCATGATGCCCCGTTCCTCTGTCTGTCTCCTCCACTGGGCTGGAGGCCCCAGGAAGTCAGGGCGGGTCTCACCCAGGCAGCATCTCTAGCATTTTCTACAGGTGTCCATACACATGCTGCTTCATGATGAGCCAGGGTCCGGGACATCCACAGGCCATGTGTTACTAGAGGGCAAGGTTCCTGCCATGACAGGCTGTTGGGTCCATATCCCACCGGTTCTGGGGCCCTTTGCTTCTTGCCTTACGGTCCACTATGCTTGCAAAGAGCCCACCCGCATTGTTTTTCGTGTCCCTTGAGCCCGGAGTGTTTTATGTGTACCCTTTTGTGTCCCTACATACACGGGACATCCCTTCTAGGCACCATGGACTTGGGTTTTTTGTTTTTCATTTACTCTTTCAGTTCGAGTCTTAGACCACTTACACCCAAAGGCGTGACTTCATGCAATGCAGTGGAAATCTGCAATCTTTACTGTCTGTTTTCAACCTTCCCTGCTCATTTAATATCCTTAGCCCCCACTCCCTGGTCTTTCAGATGAGCATTTTTTTAATATTGCATTTCCCCACTATTATCTTGTTACTTATATATTCTGTTCTATTCATTTCATAGTTATCTGGGGGATTACAACACTCACCCTGACTCATTATTAAAGTCTAACATAAATTAGTACTTTTACCACTTTCCGGACACTGAAAAGGACCTTAGAACATGCTAATTCCATTTATCCCTCTTCTGGCTCAGGAGCTATTGTTATCATGTATTTTAATTCTATGTGTATTTCAAACCTCCTCAAGACATAATTACTGTTTTACATGGTCAATATCCATTTAGACTTGCCCACATCAGGATGGGTCCTTCCTGTCTTACCCAACTGCCATCTGGGACCCTTCTCCCTCTGCCTGGAGAACACCTTCCCGCAGGGTCTTTACTCTGTGTCTACTGGTAATGAATTCTCTCAGTTTCTGTCTGTCTCCACTGTCTATTTTGCTTTCATTTCTTTTGTGGGACATTTCAAGCATACGAAAGTAGAGAAAATAATGTAATGAACATCTAGGTACCCATAACCCAGCTTAAATAATCCTCTCTCGGCTCCATTATTTTAAGGATATTTTCACTGCATAGTCTAGCCTGTTCATCGTTTTCTCTCTCTCCCATCGTCTTCCTATGGCCACTGTTTCTACAGAGAAGCCAGCTGTCAATCTTACTCATCCTCCTTTGAATATGCCTGATAATCTTTGATTGTCAGACATTCTATATAAAAAAACTTCGCCGTAGTTTGAAGCTTTGGATGGGACTGTCTTCCTCCAGAGGTTTTCCTTTTGCCTTTTGCAGGCAGCCAAGGATGATACCCTAGCAGCCCCAGGTTACCTTGATCCAGCTGGGAACTGAGATGATCCCAAATGGGCTTTGATGCTTGGGAGGGCTGCTCTGTTTCTAGCTCTTATTTTTAGAGCGTAGGGAGCCTTTCAGGGCCCCAACTCCACTCTGTCCACTGAAAGGTCCACTTAGGTTCACAACCTCTCCGTCACCTCTTTTAAACACAGAACAAACCATTTTGGACGCTTCTTGAAGAAGGCGCTAAGTCTCCAGCGGCCCTGGCGCCTCCGCTGAGTGGGCCACAGGCCACAGCCGGCTCGGCGGTAAGTTCCAGATAAAGCGCCTTCCTCCCCGTTCAGCAAAGAAGGCGTGCCGTGATCTGACCTTCCGCCAGTTCCCACGGTGCTCACCTTCCACTCCTGAGCCAAGGGACAAGCCCAGCCTCCAACACGGCCCTCGGAAATGACCAATAGTGTCGAGGTCTACAGCTTTTTTTTTTCTAGATTTGTGGTTATCATATCGAAAAGATGAAAACATATGGTGTCACTGGCGTAGGGGTAGAATGAAACGTACACACATTTCTGCTGTTGCACGAAGAGCCCATGAGCAACTTGATTTGTGTTGCTTGATGTTAATTAGATTAAGTTCAGACGCACCAACCATTTTATTTTACAGATAACGGGGACCCACCAGCTCTAGAACAAATCAGAAAGTCAAATGCTGTCAAGGCGGGGCAGGGGGAGGGGGCGTTGGGCAGTCATAAGTGTGAGTGAGACAGGCAGGGTGCAGTGCTCCAGCCCACCCTGCGTGAGGGGTCCGCGGGCCCCAGGCTCACGAAGGAAGAGCGTAGCGGCCACCTAGCGCCAGCTGCCTGTTGGCGCGGGAGACCAAGGCCCTGAGCGTCAGATCTGATGTTTCTAAAGAAGCTGAAAGTCCAAATAACTTCGCAGAATATCCAGATTTTTAAATGTTGGCTTGATTAAAAAAAAAAAAAAATCCCGTCAAGCCAAACAAAATACACCTCCGGGCCGAGGTCGGCTCTCGTGATGACAGTTTGTGACTTTCATGATCATAAAACCAAGAAAGCACCGGCATCACACTGTGTTTTGTAGCTTCACTATGTTCATAAGCAAAGAGCTAGAAGATGCTTGACTCTTGGGGGCACCTTGGTCGTAGTGCACTACCTATCCCCCCCCCGCCCCCCTGCACACCTAGGCGTGCGTGCGTCCCAGGTGTTTTGGCCTCATTCCTGTAGGTGCAAATTTAACAATTTGCATGACCGCACAGCCTCGTGCAGTGGGAGGACCGAGGGGTGGGCTCTGAGCATCTGAGCTCCGCACAGGGCCCCAGACTAGTTTAATGTGTAGGCAGGGTTGAGAGTACTTGCTTATCCCTCTCCTGTCTTCCTGTCGGAGTGACCGTGGCTGGGAGCTGGTGAGCCCAGGTGGCCACCCCATTCCTCAGACGCCCCGATGGCTTAGAAAGGGCCGTCTTCCCAGCATAGCGGTGCATCCGCCTCTCCACCGACCCGTCTGCCCGTTCTCCAGACTCATCACAGGGACGGGGAAGAGCCTGGCTTCAGGAGATTCAGCGGTGTCCTTCCTGTCACTGGAATGCTGGATCCCGCATTTTGCTCTCTGATCTGCATTTCCCCACTTCGGACATTCTGGTGAAGTTAACGTTGATGAAATGCAAATATCTGCGAGCAGCCGGGAAATGGTAGAGTGCGGTGCATACCCCGACCTTGGCGTTCTGAGTGTCCTCCTGCCCAGAGACCTTTGTGTGTGTCCTATCTCGGCCCTGCCCCCGGCTCCCCAGCAAACGCTCCCACGCTGCTTCAAGCAAGGCTCTTCCCCTGGGGGCGGTTTCCACCCTCCTCACGCCTGCCCTGTTGTCACCAGCGCCTTAGGGGGAAGGCCATATCTGGTCCAGGGCACAGGGCTGGCAAGTGGCTTCACTGATGACTGGGACAACCTGTGGGGAGGAGGCTTTGGTTCTTGTAACCGATGTCGACCCCTTGAACGTCCCTCAGAGAGGTCAGTGGGCAGTGAACGCCTAGCCCCCACCTTTCTGCTCCCTTCCCAGGTTCCAGCCAGCTGTAGCTCTCCCAGTGTGACCCCATCTCCCCATCGCTCCTCTGCCAATCTCTGCCCTCCTCCCGCCTGCACCTCTTAGATCCCAATTCTATGCCCTCCTGGCCCTCGGGGCATTGTTATCACTCAGAGTATGTGATCATTTTCACACAAAAGCCCCAGGACACGGCCACTGTCTTCTTAAAGTGACTATACTTTCTTCTTTTTTTAAAGAGATTTTATTTATTTATTTGAGAGAGTGAGCTAGAGAGCGAGAGAGTGAAAGCACAAGTGGGGGGAGGGACGGAGGCAAAGGGAGAAGCAGGCTCCCCACTGCTCATCGGGAGCCCGATGTGGGACTTGATCCCGGGATGCTGGGATCATGACCTGAGCCAAAGGCAGATACTTAACCATGACTGAGTCACCCAAGTGCCCCAAAGTGACCGTAGTTTCCATAAGAAAAATCCCTCCAGTCCAGAGTGCACTGGGAATGGTGAGAAGACAACCTGGCAGGAGTCAGAATGGAATGACGTTGGAGGCACGTGGCATGGCCAGGTGCTAGAGTGGTGTCCACAGGTGAACAGAGGGCAGAGGAAAGAAGACCGTGCCACGCTCTTCATTTAAAAAGCGAATTACTAACTGGGTGATGGACATGAAGGAGGGCATGTGACGTAATGAGCGCTGGGTTATTATGTAAGACTGATGAATCACAGGCCTGTACCTCTGAAACCAATAATACATTATATGTTAATTAATTGAATTAAAATAAAAATTTTTTAAAAAGCGCATTACTGGTGCACCTGGGTGGCTCAGTCGCTTAAGTGTCAGATTCTTGGTTATTGGCTCAGGTCCTGATCTCGGGGTTATGAGGTCGAGGCCCGTGTTGGGCTCCATGCTGAGTGTGGAGCCTGCTTACAATTCTCTCTCTCCCTCTGCCCCCCCCCATATAATATAATGTAATGTAATATTACATATATTGACGTTAAAAAAAGTCAAACCTCTGCAACAAACTCTTGTTGGCGGTTATGCCTACATGGTGGGACTATGGGTAGTTTGAAATGTTCACCTTATTGGTATTATCTATATTTTCTAAAATTTTTAACAATAGAAATTGTCCCATAATAAGTAATAGTGTGTTATTTAATTCTGATGACAAAAAGACTCAGCCCACCAATACCCGACCGGTGTGATGTCTTTCCTCTGGGCTCCCCCTGCCGCCCCCTGGGGAAGGTGGAGTCTGCCGTGTCCCAGGCTCTTCCACAGCTTGGGGACCAACTCCCTCGGGGGCTGTGCCATCACAGGGCTTTACAATCCTCCCTCTCGCTAGGCGGCGCCGTCCTGCCCACCAGCCCCTACAGAATGTCCTCGTCATAGTGCTGATTACAGCTGGGACCAATTCATGTCCGCTAATTCATTTTTAGGTGCAATTTCTGGTCTACCATCTGTCTTCCCCACTGGGCTGCATCTGCAAGGGTAGGAATCAAATGCCCCACGGCTAGCTCGGTCTAGAATACACGGTGAGTGCTCAGTAAAGTCGCTGAGTAGAGGGATGTATTCAAGTCAGAACTGTCTCGGAAAGTCCGAAGCCCTGTCCCTGAGGAGCCGGCCATCAGATGCATCTTGTTGAAATGCCGCAATCCTGCTGGACCGCAGGGGCTCTCCGTCACTCACTGGAGCGGCACACCCATCACCCGGATCAGAGAAAACTTCCTAGGCGCTTGTCCCTGAGGAGTCTTGCTCTCCGCAAAAGCTCGCACTGAGCCCACCTGTGTGATGCGGGGACCCTGATGTTCCCAGAGCACTGGCCTTCCCAAATACAAAAGGAAAATAAACTCCTACATTTTTTCACGTCTTATTTTAATTTTGAAGATGCACAATACAGTTAAAATATATATATAACCCATTACCCCCCCGGACTTCTGTTTCCAAAGAGAGAGCAAAGGTTCTCCTCTAGCATGTGCATTGGAATCACCGGAGGGCTTACTAAAATGCTGAGCTGAGCGCTGAGCCCCATCCACAGTTTCTGGTTCAGAAGGTCTTGGCCGGACGCCTGAAAAGCCGCCTTTCTAGCCAGTTCCCAGGTGATGCTGATGCTGCTGGTCCCGGCACCGCCCCGGAAGCATCCGTGGGCCAGAGACTCCGCCGGGCTGATGGGGAGGCAGCAGTCTTGCTCACCCAGCTGTGTGGCCTGGAGGAAATCACTGCCCCTCCTGAGACCCCCTTGCAATGCGGCGCGGGGCCGCCTGGTCAGCATGTCCTGGCCAGCACTGGCCAGCAGAGGGCAGCAGAGATTGGGAAGTGGCGGTATCTGGGCGGCTCGACCCCTCCCCTGAACTCCGCGCGCTGCTGGAGTGTCTTCTGTCGGATGGTCTGGCAGTGCGTCTGGCAGCTCAGCGCTCCAAAAGCCACCAACCAAGGGAACCAAAACAAATATCCGAATCCACGTGTGCTCTTTTCTGACTAGGGGCGGTAAATTGATGCTTGACATGGAAGCTTATTTAGTAGAGTCAGGGGATACTAAACCGCTTTTACAGTCCTGCATATGGGGAAACTGAGGCCTGGAGAGGGAGAAAAGGCCCGTGGCCACACATTGCAGCGGGCTCAGGATAACGCACAGGCCTATCACGCCGTCCCATTGTGAGTTTTACATTCGCTCCTAGAAGAGAATCAGGCCAGGTGGCCTTGAGGGCTAGCTTTCTGCCCTGGCTCTCTGGGGGGTTCCGGAAGAGGCCCGGGAACCATGCGTATGGGAAGGACGTGGGTGGTTTGAGTTGGGCCCCATGAGTTTAAAGCCCCCTCCATGCGCAGCCGGAAAAGGGAGTTCCCTACAAATATTTGCCCCGGGGGCCCCCAAACATTTGATCGGAGACAGCCGATGATCCCGGTCTGGCCCTCCAGGGGGTCTTCAAACAGAGTGCCCCATGCTCCTCTTCCAAGTGTGGATCTGTTGGTGTGGGCCCACTCCCCAGTGACTCTGAGTCACCTGACCCCACTCATCAGGTCTGGGGTGGCCCTGGGATCTGTGTGTTAGGCTCCCACGAGACTCGGGCTGGTCTCCCCAACCACACCTGGAGAATCAGTAAGTGGAGGTTAAACCTGGAGCAGAGAAGACCAGAGGCCTGGCCAAGACTGGAAATCTCCTGTCTCTGTCCTCAGGATCACCCACCCTCCAGGAGGAGCATCCCTTGATTCTGGTAACTTCCTCTGTCTCTGGGCGTCCTGATGTTTGGAATGCCCAGGACAAGAGCAAAAGTGGAGGCCCCATGCGTGTGCCTATTACTAAAAAGTTATTAATCAAAATAACAAGCTGTTAGATAAGACGTGTTATTTTTCTACCTTGATAAAGGCCCGGTTTGAATTTAGAAATCTCAAGAGTTACCCATCAGAAACTGCAGTGCAGACAGCTGGGCTGCGGCTCGTCCCCTTTGAGGTTCACCCCCAGTGCTCTGTGGGGCCGCAAAGGGCCACGTGAACATGTGTGAGAGCTCACGCATATGTACCCGCAGCCCCACACATCCAAGTCCTGTCCATCCCCGCCACCCGCACATCCAGCTACGCTGCTACCCACAGGAGAACGGACCCAGGGAGAGAGGCCCGCACAGCCTGGAGTCGGCTCAAGGCTCCAGGTACCCAAGGTGAACTCTGGAAGGTCAGGATGAGGGGCCCAGTGGGAACATTCCCGTCCTGGGAGGCCTTACCCTGTAGATAGGGCCCAGCTCCAGGAGGTGGAGTAGGTCCTCCCCCTCCCGTTGGGGTCTCAGGCCAAGCCTGCCTCAGGGGTAGCCTTGCTGGCTCCTCCTGCCTTGAAGACCCCATGCTCAGTGCCCATCACCACAATCCACCCCTCAAAGGGCCAGCCTCTCCCCTGCACTCCCTGGGGCCCCTCTGTGTGGGTGTGTCTTCCTCAGACCCTGGGTTCCCAAATGGTACCCTAGTTCCCACAGGTGGGCTTCTCAGTTCTTTCTGAGAGAAGATGGATGTGGGGTCCAGGAGGCTGTGGAGGACTCCTTGGGGCTTTAGGGAGTTTCAGGAGCGGTGCTGATAGGACAGGACAATTGAGTGGCCAACTAGCTCTGCCCCAGCCCTGGGAGGCTTTCAGAGACTACTCCCCTCCCCGCCAAGAGAAGGCCAGCTCCATTTGCCACTTCCAAGGCATCACCTGGGGCTACGAGCCTTGGGTGTGCTCACGTGTGTTGGCCATGCTGAGTCTGGGACACGGGTCTCACCCCAGGCCCCGCCTGGGTGCTGCGGGCAGGGTAGGAGGTGAAGGGCCTGCGTTATGAAAAGCTCCCAGGACAGGCCTGCTGAAGGGACACTGGCTTTGGGCACCCACAGCCATGCAAGGGCTTCCTCGAGTCTCAGTGAACCTGATGGGACAGAGATGGCAGCAATCCAGGACCGGGGAGGCCACGTGGAGAGGGGCCTGCGGGAGGGACTGCAGCTCGGTCCAAAGGCGGGGCTGCGCAGAGCCTCCAGGGGGCAGGCCGGCACCCACCACAGCTCCATCTCTGTCCCCAGGAGAGGGGTGCCCTCCGGGGCAGGGCTGTTGAAACGTAGCTTTCTGGGCCCCCCACCACCCCTTCTGGGTGGGGCTGGGGATCTACATTTCAACAAGTCCCCCAGAAGATTCAGATGTACACTCAATTGTGAGAAGCACAACTTGGAAATATTTTTTATTCATCCAATCAACTGGTATTTACCAAGCGTTCCCTCCCTTGACACCACCAGACTCCTGTCTCCTGAGCCTGAGAAACGGCCAGCTCTCCCCAGGCAGATTCTCTCCTTCCGCGTGTCTCAACTGCAATTTCACCTCGTCAGAGGCGCCCTTTCCAAAATGGCTGCCACCTCCCGGCCCTCTCCACCGCATCCCCTGCTCTAGCTTCTTCTTGGCCTTTACTACAGGTTCCAGCTAACTTGTTTGTGTATTTATTTTACTCATTGCTGTATCTGTCTTTCTGGACTATAAGCCCCCCTCCACCACCCCAAGCAAGGGCCTGATGTATCAAGATCACTCCTCTCTCCCCAGTGTTGCTGGCATTTAATAGGCTCAGTGAGTATCTGTTGAATGATGAATGAGGCTGCCATGACTCCGCGGATCCCTGTCGCTTCCCATAACGAGACAATGGGACACGGACGCCTGCTGGACAAAGAGGGCATTTGAAATGAGGAAAGGTGTAGGTGGCAGAAGCCTCGCGTCTTGAAGACCCGGCGTGGCGGGCTGCCAGCCCCTCTATGGGGCCGCGCTCTCATGAAAGGCAGAGAGGAAGAGAGACCAAGACCGCTCACACACAGGGCGTCCCCCCTCGCGAGGAAGGATTCAGGGCTCAACACGCTTCCTGGGGTCGGGTCTGTACAGGCAGAAGAAAGAGGCCCCAGTCGGCTCCCAGGCTGGGCCCAAGGCCTGGCGGGAACCTTCCCGTCACAACCTGCTTGTGCGTACTTGCTCTTCGGGCATGCCTTGAATTGTTTTTTGGCTGCCTTGTTAGGAGATTAAGCTTTCTTTTAAAAAGATGAAGAAGAAGAAGAAAAAAAAGAACCTCCAGGAAAGGCTTGACTGGAGCTGACCCCAGAGGAGGCGGGGGCAGTGACTGTTGGGCGCTACATTTGTCTAATTAATCTTCTTGTCAACAAAGTTGTTCTTTGCTGGTGCCAGCCCCTGACCTCACCCCGCAAGCTTGCCGCCCTGTTCGTGCCCAACTACAAGGGCCGCCTCTGACCCGGCCCTAAGCTCACCGACCACCCCTCAAAACGCTGCCTGGGCTGCACCCGAGGTGGAGAACAGAGGTCCCCTACCCACTAGCTTAGGGGGGCCCTGCAGCATCACCAACCTGGAAGGCTCAGGGGGATCTCCGAACCTTAAGGAGCCTGGTTCCCAAATAAAACTCAGAGATCCTGAGCTTCAGGTTAAATTCTGACGGGTTCAATGCTGTGGGGCAGATCACGCTGGCCATGGCCGGGTCTGCAAGCTGCAAAATCAAGTGCCTTCAGGGCCCAGGCAAGCGTGTAAGCGAGTCTGACCAGGCCTCAGGAATCCGGGGCACTGTGGTCAAAGGGTGGAGACAGGTCCTGCCGGCGGGAATCCAATTTGCAGACTGTGCAGGTCGTGGGTTTACCTGGGCCCCCTGGTGGCCATCGCCCGCCACTGCAAGAGTCTCTTCACATCAGATGTCTTCTCATCCAGGCCTTCAGGGACCCCGATCCCCTACTGATTTCCTGCAAAGCATTCAGCACCACCCACAAGCACCCTGTTTCTTTACTTGTTAACCAAGCTGCTCACCTACCACAAGCTTCTTAACCAAGTCGCCCGTGGGTGAAATCCAGCAACTCCGTGCACTCGGATGAGGAAGCAGTTACATCATTCCGTCAGCTAACCTCTAACAGAAACTTAACATTCTCTTCAATTATGAATATAGGCAATTTGTCACAGGGTATCAGCAGTGCCTGTGACTTTGTCACTAACAGAAATCATAGCTATATGCGTATCACATTGCAGTTGGTGCACTTGACTCGAAATACCATTTGTGCTCATCACGATATGAAATGACAGTAGTTAGCATACTAGTCTGTAGATCTCGCTACATCATATATTAACAAAGAACGTGACATTTCACAATTTAAAAAATACATTGGGGACTGTGTTTTAGTGTAATTGATTGCTTTGTAATTCTGTGCACCTTATTTTATGTGTTCTCCAATGTTTTGAGAAGGAGCCCAGGAGCTTCCCCTGACCGCTAGAGGGCCCGTGACATTCTAAACCATCCCTTTGGTCCACTTTTGTATCATCAGCACGCACCTGGGGTCCCGGCACATGGGAAGTGCTCGTTCCATTTTTGCTGGCTAGATTACTGAATGAATCATAAAAACAATGAATGAATAGTGGTGGGAGCCTTAATATGACCTTGCCTGGGTTCAGAGACCCATGTATCTCCAAAGAAACAGAAGGTTCTTGGGATCCTTTGCCCCCTGTCCTCCTTTCTTTGGGAGAAAGAAATCCATTGCTCCACCTGGAGAGGTGGGGACCCTTGCCTCCCCCATTGAAGACTTCAGGACTGAAAAGTTGTCCCCGCTGAGCAGGACCCCACCGGGCCATTCCCCCTGCTGTTACAGCCACACGGGCCGCCTGTGCCCAGAGCTGGAGATCAGGGGATGTTCCCAAAAGGACGATTTGGTCCTTCCCCAACCGGGCATAACCCAACTAACTCACCGTAATCCTGGAGAAGGTTTGAGCCTGCGGTTCCAGCTGCGCTGCCCGCTCCGGTCACGCGATGGCGCTGTGCTCTCGGCCGCGGAGCATCCGCGTGTCTGGGCCCTCAGCGCGCTCGCGGCAGACTCCAGGCAGGGACTCCACGCCCGGATTCCCGATGCGGTTCCCGCCTCCGAGCGGCCGTGAGACTCCGGGGCTGGGAAGAGGCCTCACCGAAACCTCGCTGAGGTTAATCAGCAGCTGGTCAGTTACCCATCAGTTACTCATCAGTTACCTATCAATTACCATCAGTTCTGTGGGGCTGCAGATCAGCCCCAGGGGCAGAGGCGTGGGAACTCGGGGCTGCGGCCCGGCCTGGCAGGAGGGGCGAGAGGGGCCCGGTTCTCACTGCCCTCGTGCTGAACTTTCAGGAGCTGGGCTTTGAGAGCCTCTAACTCGTGGTGGACGCCCCGGGCCCTCAGAGGGGGTCATCGCATAGAGGCCACAGCCCTGTCGTGGGAGCAGGGTGGACTTGAGATCTAATTCCAGCCCTGCCCTTGCTTCCCTTTCCTCTTTTGCAAAGTGAGGATAACAGGGTCCGGATCAGTTGGCAGGATGAAGGAGCTGATGCTAGAAAAGGCTTACTTGGCCCAGCGCCCCGTGCTTCAAGTACGCTGGGGAACTGAAATCATCATCCCTTTGCGGCCAGGCAGGCCTCGGTGTCATCATCCCAAACAGGTGGAACCTCCTGAGCGGTTGTGGAATTCAGTGAAATGCGTGCAGAGCTCGCACAGTGGCGATGGGACAGTTAACCTTGATGTTGTTCCTGAAAGAGGACTGGGCAAGGTCGGCAGACCCTGAGCCGGTCCACTTCCTCTCTGATAATACAGCCCCCCAGGTCCTAGAGGTTCATGCCAGGGAGACGGGGTGCAGACTGCACCCAGCTTTTCTATTTCTAGAGAGACCTGAGGCAGTGCAGATTGCTGCTCTTAGGAAGGGAACTCGAGAGGGTGGTGGACATTCATTCCCAAGACCTTTATACGCAGGGAGATGGGTTCTTGGAAAACTGGTTTCCAGTCAGAGGCTCAGCACAAACCCAGCTGAGGTGTTTCAGGAAAGTCGTGAGGCGGCCTTGCTCCTGCGGCTGCCCTGGCCCAGTCCTGAGGCCCGTTTCCCCGTGCGGTGTCCCCAGCACACAACTCCTGGCCTGTCCCCGTGCGTGCAGTGGGGCATGCAGGCCTGAGCCCGACCCTCCCTGAGTCAGCCAGGGCCCAGGGTGTTCATAATTAAGAGACACACGTCAAGAATGTAAATTCCTGTGGTTCCCAGCCTAGAAAGGGTTCATTTGGTGCCTCAGGACAATTACAGGCTGAGAGAGTCTGAAAGAGCCAGTGTTACTGTTTAAAGTGTTATCAGTTTAATGAACTGCTTATGAACTGTTAACGCACACAAGCGTAAACACGGCATCTGGGCTTGCATTTTATTTGTAGACTTCAAACCTGGTGCTTAGTGTTTTGAAAATGCCAATTAATGGTGTAAAATCAGAATCTCTCATAGGGAAGAAGGAGATTCTTTTGTGGTGCGTCCCCAAACTATCTCAAAACCTCACACACTCAGATATTCACAACACACACAAGCATTAGGACACAAAGAACAAAAAGATTTTTTTTTTTCAATTGAAGAAGCAGGAATTTGCAACTCTGTTCTGGGTTGTTGCAACGATTTGGTGTGTTTTTTCTGGAAGAAAGAATGAAGAACTTAAAATCAGAGGTACCATCAACACAAATTTCCCAAACGTTGTTCTAGGAAATCTGTCATTTCTACCCACGTCTTCCAGGCCAGAAAACAGTCTACAGTAATATTACTGCGCTCTCATGAGAAGAATTTCCAAGCTACCCCCTGAAGCAATGAAGTTGGATTTGGAGCAAATGGAAACATTTTGAAATTTGCTTATTTTCTTCCAAAATTTGTATTTTTCTTCCTTATTTCCTGTTAAGTCAGTGCCACTCATTAGCAACCGTATTTTTACATTATATACTCAGCAGAATTTTCTCTCCATGACTGTATTCCAAATTAAACTTTTAAGTTTCCAGGAAAAGTGTAACAAATGTTTGAATCGGTCAGAAGTCACACTAATGAGAGAGAGAGAGAGAAACACACATACAACTTTCTTCTTCCTTGGGTAGCTTCCTTTTTATCTGCTTTGCACTTTGGGGGTGCTTTTATTCCTGGGATCTTGAAAAGACTGTTTACAAAGCAAGAAGGCTCCGGAAAATGTGAAGATGTCCGAACTCAGAGCTTTGAAAAGTTCTGACAGATGCTGGCTTCGGGGAAACGAAGGCAAGATTTGGATAGGGCGGCCTACAACCCGTGAGACCGCGTTCGAGCTGGAAGGGAGTCCAGTCTGGAAGCCTCATTCTACAGATAGTGTGGCAGAATTCCAGAGTGTGACAGCAGTGCGCCCAAGATAATTTAGCGATGCAGTTACAAGTACAACCCAGACTCTTTGCGGAGTGTTCTGTAATGAGCAGCTACTAGTCGCAGTTTGGGGTGTCCCTCTGCCAGGACGCAGTGCAGACCCAGCTGAAGGCAAGACGCCGCCTTCTGGCAACAACGGACACGTGACCCGCGATAAGAAGAAGGTGACGGCACCATTTAACTTCCTGCCAAGGTGGCCTCGTGAGGCCCAAGCTCTGTCTTTGCCTGCTCTTGCTTGCTTCTCCATCCCAAAGCCCAAGGCCAGGAAGAGCAGGGAAAATTAGAAGAGCGGTTTCTTGGGGGAAAGTTGTCAATTTGCTCTGATCAATAAGAGCTGTATTTGGATGAGGCCTGAAGCAGGACATTTTGGTAACTTCATCCAGAATATTTTGAGAAGACACTGTCGTAAAAGTGTTATGCTGTTGAGGGAAAAGAAGAAAAACAAAGATATTATAAAATTTCAATAGCCAAAGCAAACCGCCCCCAGATGGATGGAGATAACAGTCTCCAACACAGACCCTGATAGAAATACTATAGATTAAAAAAATTAGTCCATGGTGAAGACCTGTGAGGAAAGGAAGGTTGGTCAACACATGATGTTAGGACCAACCATGTGGAAAAGATAAAAGATAATTCCTAGCTCCCCCATATATCAAAATTAAGTCCACAGGCATTTAACAGTTAGATGCAAAAATAACATAAGCATAGAAGACGTACGTAAACTTCAGATCTTGAGAGAAGGACTTTGTAGATACAAGAGCTTCGACGTAAGTTAAAAAGTAAGAGAGGATTGCGTTTGACCACGGAAACTGGAACTCCATGGAGCTGTCAGTAATGCTGGGAAGATGTGTGTGCTAAACATCACAACGATTTTATTTTGATGTGGAAGGCTGTTGCAAACCCTCACAGAAGTGCTGAGATGTCTGTAAGAAAAGGGACAAAGAGCACGAGTCAACAGCAAAATACACACGATCAGCAAGCATACACAACGTTTTCATGTACTCATCAAGCCAGTCGTGCAAATTCATGTTGCCCCTTTCGCCGCCGTGGGACCTGCGCTGGTCCGCCCTCCGGCGGGGGCTCACACCGAGAGCAGCTTTCTGCCAAACGGTGAAGTTCATCAAGGGCCTTAACAACGACCCCGTCGCTGCATGACGTTTTCCTGTTGCCGCAAGCGCGCTAGAGTCAGGTAAGAGCACAAAGACCGACTTACAAAGTTTTTCCATCATGGAAAAGCAAAGTTAGCCTATATGGCTAGTAGTTAGAGTTGTTTTCTTCCAAATGATGGAATGTTATGCACTCATTTTAAATTATTTATTTATTTATTTATTTGAGAGAGGGAGGCAGGAACAAAGGGAGATGGACAAGCAGACCCCGCACTGAGTGTGGAGCCCAACATCGGGCTCGATCCGCAACACTGAGATCATGACCTGGGATCATGACCTGAGCCGAAACCAAGAGTCAGATGCCCAGCTGACTGCACCATCCTGGCGCCCCTCACCCATTATTATTTTTTAAGATTTAAGGATGTGGGGAGATGACCATGATGTCATTAATGCTAAGGGAAAGACTCTGGGTGTGAAACCCGTATATACTGTATATTCTAAAAGACTGTAAACAAAGCCGGAGTTTTCAGTGGGAAGAGCNGGGGATCGGGTACAATTTTTATTTTCTCCTTTTACGTGTTTTCTTTTTCCAAAATCCAGTGTATTAATTTAAGATAGAAACCCTGTCGTTGCAAAGAGCACGGACTTCTCTCTCTGACCCCCTCACGCTGAGTCAGGTGTCGGTTGGTGGGGGTGGGTATTTTCCCAGGTGGTGGGGCGCAGGCACGTTCTCTCGCTAGACGGGGCCCCACTCTCACAAAGCAGGCCCAGCCCCCCCACGGCTCCTGGCCCACCAGGTGGTTCCGTGCAGGCCAAATCCCTCAGGGCAGGTTTTCCCAGCCTCATGAGGGAGGTACGGCCTTCAAAACCCCAGAGAGCTGATGGCCTACGCTGCCCACAGCCGTCTGCGTGTCACCCCTCAGGAGGCAAGGGCGCTCTCCACTACGTTCTTCGGTATCACGGGAAGATACTGCCACATTTAGGGGTCCTTTTGGGTGGCTTAGAAGTTTCAGGTCTGGGGGCGCCTGGGTGGCACAGCGGTTAAGCGTCTGCCTTCGGCTCAGGGCGTGATCCCGGCGTGATGGGATCGAGCCCCACATCAGGCTCCTCCGCTGTGAGCCTGCTTCCTCCTCTCCCACTCCCCCTGCTTGTGTTCCCTCTCTCACTGGCTGTCTCTATCTCTGTCGAATAAATAAATAAAATCTTTAAAAAAAAAAAAAAAAGAAGTTTCAGGTCTGTTTGTCCACCATGAAGCCAGAAGGGTCTCATTCTCTGTCTTGGCCAGAGGCAAGCACAGAGAAGCGCCACAAATTGCATCCCATAAACGGGAACTTTGCAACCCATTCAGGAGCACCTGTTGGCTGTGCAGAGCTGACCCGTTTCGGGGTCTGCTGCAGCTCTGTGTAGGGGGTGGGCTGGGGCCAGCCTGGCCCCTGTGTGCGTCTCTTTCCAACTCTGTGTTCACCACGTTGGCCGTTGTGGGAGTGTTGACACCACAGAAAGGACGGAGAGCTCCCGTGGTGATTCAGGGCTCTGGTGAGAGTGTTTGACTCACATGGCAGAACCGGATGACCTTTTGTGACCCCACGCTGAAGTCCGACAGCATCACCTCCCTGCCTGCTGTGGATGGCAGGTGAGTCCGAAACTCACCTAGTTGCAAGGGGAAGGGGGTTAGTCCCCACCTCTTGGTGGGCGAGCGTCAAGTTTCTTGGAGAGTGTAGAGATGAGAAATAGGATGAGGGATACGGCTTTTGGAAAATACGATTTGTCATAGAGTTTTGAAATGTAATTAGGGATTTGCCGTCAGAGGCTATAGCACATGTTTCTAGATATTCCGTGGGCATGGTTACTCTTCCTCTGTTGAGCATGTGTTTGATTTCTGAGAATACACAAAAGGTATTGAATGCCAACTCTAGAAAAGTAGGAGGTAACTCTGATGGTAACAATAGTAGCACAAAAGGGGATGTTACAGCGGTAATGGTGTCAACTTTCAGATGTGCCCTTACCCCGGGCCTGAAGTTGTTTCCAGAAGAGGGTGCCAAGACCCTTCTCAGCTACTCAGCTATCTCAGAAATAAGCGCGCTGGGGCACCTGGGTGATTCGGTTGGTTGTGACTTGATTTTGACTCAAGTCATGATCTCAGGGTCATGAGATTGAGCCCCACATCAGGCTCCACGCTTAAAATTCTCTCTCTCTCTCCATCTCCTTCTGCTCCTCCCCCCGCATTGGCTCCCTCCGCCACTCTCTAAAATAAATAAATAGGGGCACCTGGGTGGCTCAGTCGTTAAGCATCTGCCTTCTCAGGGCGTGATCCTGGCATTCTGGGATCGAGCCTCACATCGGGCTCATCCGCTGGGAGCCTGCTTCTTCCTCTCCCACTCCCCCTGTTTGTGTTCCCTCTCTCGCTGGCTATCTCTCTCTCCGTCAAATGAATAAATAAAAATCTTTAAAAAAATAAATTAAATTAAATCTTAAAAAAAAAAAAGAAATAAGCCTGCAAACTTCTAAACGGACTACTTTGAAAGGCAAGTTTTTCTGAGCTATTTGTAAATATTACCAAAGTGACATGTTTACTGCAAAACTTGTTTCGTTGCCTTGTAGTGCCCTGCACCGCTCTTTCACAAACATCAAGTATTCATTAGCATTCTACCAGGCATGTGGTAGGGACGAAGTAAATATCTGAGTGGTTGATTTACCATCCAGAGCAGAAACAAGCCAGCCCCTAGTTCAACTAGATCCTAGGTACTAACTGGAGTTGACCAACCATGAAAGAGAGAAGCTGACCGTTCCTCTTCAAACTTCTAAACAAAATCTCATGTGTTCAGACTGCAGGACTCAGGTTATAAATAATAACCTACAGTTCTCTCGATACATATTCTTGAGTTCATCTCTTTTCAAAGTCCAGAGTTCCAAATCTGTGCATGTATTTCCTCTCAACTTTCTGGGAGGACCAGAGTGGGTAGAAGAATTGGGGTGGGTGCCACAGGTGCTGGTCCAGGTTTCCTCGTGGCTGGAAGGCAAAATCTGACCAACTGACTTATTTCTCCTCAGGCCACTAAGTATCCTCTTTTAATTCTCAGACACCACTTGACTAATTGCTCCTCAACCATCAAATATTAAAATCCTAACCCATTCTGTCACTAGGACAGAGATGCTCGTGGAAGTCCTTCTGCATCTGGGCTTTCCCATTAATTGGAGCTTAGAAATATCCACCTGCGCCCACCAAAGACTGAGGAAAGAATTCAGAATATTTTTTAGTTGGACTCATGATTGCAGACATGTTGATGCTTACATGAGATGGTAGAGACACTTCCAGCTCACCCTATACCTATCACGTGTCCTCCTCCAGCCTCCTTGTAGATTGGTGGGGTCGTGTGACTACTTCTGCCCAATGGGTTGTGAGAGGAAGTGACCTATTACTTCTGGGTTGAAGCATAAAACAGGGGGTGGGATATCCAAGTGTTCTCGTCCCTTTCCATGGTAATCATGGAGGTTCTATGTGCCAGAGAGTATAATCCCAAACTACAGGATATATTCGTGGGTTTAGGACCATGATCAGCGTGTGGAGAGTCTAAAAGCCAACGTCCAAGGAGCTGGGAGGACACCCGGCGTTTCCCTCTGAGGTGGATATGTACCATCAGTGTTTGCATACGTGTGTGTGCGTGTGTGTGCGTGTGCACATGTGTGCCCATACACCTGTAAGGTCACAGGAGTTGAGAACATAATAAATAAGGGTCTTGTTGCCCCATTTGGTAGTTGGCAACCCAGTGGCTCTACTCCAGAAGCTAGTATCTAGTAGGAGATTTTTATAAACAGGAAATGAAGGAAGCCAGAAAACCAACTTCAAAAGGAAGAAAGCCAGTCATTTATCGAGCTAGTGGGGAGCAAAGTATAGTTATTAAAAGCACAGGATTGGAATTCTGACTGCCTGGGCGAGAATCTTTGTTTCAGCCCTCGTCGGGTATACGGCCTCGGGTTCGTGATATAATCTCTATCTGCCTCGACTGGAAAGTGCTGATGTCCCACTGTTGTCATAAGGATCAAAAGTAATGATCTTAAAGGTCTGTATTATGATTATATTTAACCGTAACAGAAGGCAGTGGCTTAAAACAAAGGAAAGATAGTTGCTTCCTTCAAAAGACCACAGCCAGGCCGTCAGGGCTGGTATGTTGCGCAGTGTCAGGGACCCCGGCTCCTTCTCACCGTTGCTGTAGCTTCTGCAACAAGTGGCTTCCACTGCATGGCCCCAGATGGTCACTGGAGCTTCGCTCATCAGAGTCTTGCTGCGGCTAGCAGGAAGGAGCGCGAGAGACACAGAGGCACAGGGCTCCTCTGTACATCTCACTGACCCACACTTAGTCCGGTGGCCACACCTGGATGCAAGGGAGGCTTGCAGATGTTGTCTCTATACTGGGAAGCCGCACACCTCACTTAAAACTGTGGCTTCTAGAAAGAAAGGAAAGGGGAAAAGCAGAGGTCGAGGTGCACAGTGCACGGTCTCAAGGGTCTCAAGGGCTTGAAACGGTGCTTGGTGCTTAGCGAGTGGACAGAACATCAGACTCATCCTCCCATCAGAATCCCGCCGAGTCAGAAGCAGCGGGTCATGCCTCGAGCACGTCCTAGACCTCCACTTTCATGCTCAGAACACTTCTGGGCTCAGGTGCCGTATGCAGACTGCGCTGTCTTCGCAGAGTAGTAACAACAGTTCAAGAATGAAAACAAGCGAAAGCAAGCAGGGGAGTAGACTGCATCGTATGTTCCGTGCGAGAGAAAATAGGATGATGAGGGCGTCGGTGCAGCGGGCGGCTGGGGGCCCGGGAAGGCACTAGAGGCCGGGCTCCGGGGAAGGAAGGATCTCAGACAGACGCGTCCACGGGAAATGCAAAGGAGAGCTGCCCTGGTCCTTCCCAAGGACGCACAGGGTGGCGCGTCACCTGGCTCTCTCCCCCCAGCGCATGGAGAGGGCGGAGGGGAGGAGAAGAAATAGGGAGGAGGACGGAGGAGGCTTGTGGAAAGGCTGGGACCTGGTGAGAAGAAGCTGTCGCGGCAGAAGCCCCTCCTGCTTCTCCCGCAGGGCTTTGGCTGCTGGGGCTGCAGGTGAGCGGCTGTCCCCACCTCAGGTTTGCGGGACAAAGTGAGGGGATGGCCTGGGTTGTCCTAACCTTTTCCATCTCTGAGACTCTGGTTACCTTGTTGGGCAAAAGGAGTCCTCTTGGCTCCAGCTCAGAGAGTCCTCTCACAGACGCTTCACCCTGCAAACACTGTCGTATATGTGCCCTTGTGCTTCTAAACCAGCGGTTCTCAAAGTGTGGCCTGGGGACCCCTGGGGTTCCCCAAGAAACTTTCGGAGGATCCACTATGTTTATAAGAGTACTAAGATGTTATTTGTCTTTTTTGCCCTCATGGTGGCGTTTTCCAGAGGCTGTTTCAGGCGTACTGTTGCAGTGGAGTGACCACAGAGGCAATGATGAGAATCTCCCTGTCTTCTATTCACCCAGATTTTAAAGAGATTTGCAAATACATAAAATCATGCCACTCTTCTCAGCTGACATTTTTGTTCTGGAAAATACAGTTGTTTTTGCATGAAACTGTGATATGTATATTAGTATGTAATGGGGTTATTGTGTTATTTTCAGCGAATTAATAAATGTTGAAGTGTTTCATAGATTTAATTTCAAATACGGCAAATATCAATAGATATGACCCACATTCAGCAAAAGCTCTTTTAGGTCGTCAGTGGTTTTCGAGATGGAAAAGGGGTCTGAGGCCAAGTTGGAAGACCACAATTCTCAACAAAAGAATTTTTGCATTACTAGTGTCTGTGTGAGCACACACGTACACTTAAAAATATGTTGTGACCAAGTATCCTTTCCTACCTCCAGGCCACAAGTTGGCAAACGTTCCTGTAAGGGCCAGGGAGTGAATATTTCAGGCTTGGGGGCAGTCCCTTCTCTGTAGAAACTGCCCCCCTCCATGGTAATAATGCAGCAGAATCCGCCATCGCCGATCTGTAACAAAAGGGTGTGGCCACGTTCCAACAACAGTTTTTATGGACACTGAAATTCGAACTCCGCATAATCTTCACGTGTCACAAAATATTATTCTTCTGCAAATATTTTTCTTCTTCCACATAAATAGATTTATAAATCAGATAACATCCTCGTTTCCTACTTTTTAGTTGGGAAAATACGATTCTCCATGCTACATCGATGCCATTGGTGGCCTTCGATTTAATGAGTGGTAAAAGATCAAGGGTGACAGCTGGAGTTTGCTTTTCTGTGGGGGGGTGCTTGTGCCTCCGAGAAATGCCTGTGAGGACCAGCTAAAGGCAGGACAGGGAAAGATACCAGTTGAAAAAAGAAGAAACAGAAAATCCAAGATCCTGACCTGGGGTCCAAATTGTACAACCACCTCTGACTTTCTTCCATTCATTCAACACTCACTGCATTTATTGAGTGCTCACTACTTACCAGGGGTATCACAAGTGAAAAGGAAAAAATTTGGATTGTCTTTTCTATAGAGACTTTCTGGACCAAGTCTTGAGAATCTGCAAACGTGGAATCCATGAATAGTGAGGATCGACACAGGTCAAGGCGGTGTTGATACCCGAAAAGAGGTCAGGAAGAAAACTGGTGTGCTCCTTCTGGGGGGCAGTTGGGCCCCCCTAATATCTTTGATTCTGAGAGCCCAGCTTCTGGGATTCACCCAGAGAAAATCATCAGGCAAGGGAGTGAAGGGCGTGCAAGGATGTGTGTCGACATGCAAGGATGCTCACTGGAGAGCTGTTATAACAGGATGCCCTGCAGTTGTGAAAAATAATGAATTAGGTAAATACCTGTTACTATGAAAAGAAGTTCATGAAATGATGTACAGCGAAACTGTAGTCAAACAACACCTACGCCAGGGGCCCATGTTTGTGAGTAGATCTATTCCGTTTACGGTGTGTGATATCGACATACCCAGTTTATATGATAGATATATTGAGCGGATGGGTAGAAAAAATTCTGGAAGGATACGGACCCACCAGGTGCCATGTCTGGGAGTTCGGATTATAGATGCACTGAATTCCTTGTACTTTGTACTTCTTGGGGTTTTATAAATTTGTTTACAACGAGAGAGCTACCTTTATAGCTAGAAATGTATTCTTTTGATAATGACAATTTTGGGGGTCCTTACTCGATGCCAGGCACCCGGCCACGTTCCTCAACTCTTCCATTTGTATTAAAACTTGATGAACAATTCGTTGTTTCTATATTATGATTCGTAGTAAAAATAGAAAAATCTCAAGGTTCCTGAGCTTCGCTCCACCGATCTGGAAGGCTCTTGAGGGCCAGCTCCCTCTGACGTGCCTTGCTGCCGCTCTGGGAGCCAGAATCATGGGAGGAGACTCTGGCCCAAATCCCCGTTGCTCAGAAAAGTGCTGAGGTCTGAGTCTTCCCCGCCAGGGCAGAATTCCTGGGGCTTGGCCGCAGGGGCAGGGTGAACAGATTCAGGCAGGAATTTTGTCTGTCTCCTTCTTTGTTTTTAAAAGAAATAGCCCCTGCCGAAACTGGGTTGAGCCCAGTATTATCTGGTTTTCTTCAAAGGCTGAGCCCCGATGAGCTGCTGCTATGCAGTTATGTGGGACTGTCTGGGGAAAGGGGCTTCTGGGGGAGCGTGTGCTCGGCCCAGACCCGAGTCAATTGTCAGCAGGGCCCATCGCTGCACGGGGATGGCCTTAACAGACCCAAGTGCATCGGCGTGAGAGTTTCTGCTTGTAATCTATCCTTCGGAGCAAGGCTATATCCCGACCTGGAGTTTTGCTAACAGTCAACAAATCAAAAAATGACCAAAGGTGATAATAGGAGCCGACTTCAGGGTCCAGCCCTTTGTGCATGGCCCCCTTCCCCAGTACCAGCCTCTGCAGGACGATGCTTGACAAGTCCTCAGCTTTCCAGCTTTTTCTTTTTTACTCAACTTCTTATAAACTGCCGAGTCTGCTAGATTTGAGGCCAGACTTGGCTGCAAGTCCGGCTCTGCCACCTTTCTGCCTGTGTGATCTCGAATGAAGTCCCCAACTCTTCCTGGCCCTCAGTTTACCCACTTGAAAAATTAGACCTAAATATAAGGTCATGTTTTAATTTGTTGACTGTTAAAAAAAAAAAAAGACAAGTTGGGAATATAGCGATGAGAGGTCCCATCCTTCCCCCTGAGGTGCGGCTTCGAGAAAGCAGGCACAGTGTTTGGATTTGGGCGATGTTAAAAGCACCAGAATTAAACAGCTGCATGATTTTCAGCACCAATGCACTGAGCTGGGGTGTTTCCGTGGGCAGGAGCGAGGGAGGGGGGCTTCCAAAATCATACCACGCAGGGGTCCCCTGACCTACATAAAACAAGTCAGTACCCCCTGGGGCCGGCCGACTGGAGCTCCTCCGATCACGTGGCAGAATTAGGCACGGTTTATGGTTCTTTTCAGGGAGATTCTCCAAGAACGGTGTAAATGTCAGTTTCATGAAAATGCATTCTCAAAGCCCCGATGAACTTCTCAATCATCTGCTCCCCCCCCTCCCCCCACCTCTCCCAGAGTGCCCGAGGCGCTTCTGAGATCAGAGAGCATAATTACAAATGCACTGGGGCTCTGGGGATGGTTTACAGCTTAATTAGCTCCCGTCCCTGCACTGTCTCTGTTTCTCGGCCTTACACTTGATGCAGGAGTCCTGACTGCCAGAGCGTTCAGACCAGGAGCCTCCTGGCTTGTTAACACGCTCTCCCCCGTCCCTCCTGACACTCACGTCCAGGTTGCAATTAGGCCCAGTCGAGGAGAGGGAGAGGCCTCTGTTTGGGCATCCGGAGCTGGCGGGGGGAGCTGCTTGTCTGAGCCAGCCCGGAGGTGAGGCACGGTGGAATGTGGAGTGGCGGCGGCTGCAGGAGCAGGCACCTGCCGGGCCCAGCCCAGGTCAGGAGGCTGCAGGCTGCAGGTGTGTTTCCTGGGGCGCCTGGCAGGGGCCGGGCATTGAAGACACCTGGGGTTAGAGGGGCTCATACATGTGGGGGCGGGATGCCCCCCCCCTCCCGCCGGGGCGTGAGCACGCTGGGCAGCACCAGCCAGGCCCCTGGAAGAGGCTTCGGGCTGTATACCACCAAGGATCAACTGTACAATCCCACCTGGAGGGCCCCTCTCAAAGAAAGTGCAAATCACACGTTGATTGCTTGGTCCTCGTGACTTCCTGGTGGCTGTCCCTGAGTTCCGGGCTTGGGCGAAGTTCCTCTACCCTGGAGGAAACTCACTCCCTTCCCTCCGGGAGAGGAGGCAGCTGGAGGAAGAATCCAGCTCCAGGCAGAAAAGAGAAGCCCTTAGCTGGGCACTGCCGTCCATCAGCGAAGACAACGGAAGAAAAGAAATCCAGACCCCACGGAAGGGCTTAAGCCACACCCCTCCTTCAAAGAGGGAGTGGAAAACAAAACTAAAATGAGTACACTGAATTTAACGCCTACAAAACATACCACATGTAGAATCAACCCTCGCTCGACCTCAGTATTCAGGCAAGATGTGCTCCGATATTAGCAGAGATGTATTTTAACCCGTTTGACAGACAGGTGAGGGTCTGACCTCACTGTTGGGGATACAGCTCCCCGCCAAGGGACCCTCTGCGCTCACCCCGTCAGGTTTCTACACACCTGCCAGGTTCACGGGGCCTGGGGCCTGCGCTGCAGACAAGGGGCTCCTTCTTTCAGGAAAGAGTAGGGGGAGTTGGGAGTGAGCGAGAGAGCTTTACACGCAGCTCCTCTTCTCTCTGGGCAGGGATCTCCACCCGCTGGCTCTCCTGCACGGAGAAGGCCCGCTGAGCCTCCCCCAGCTCTGAGCCAGGCTGCAGCCCCGATCTTGCTAGGATTTCTATCTGAAACAGGCATCGCCTGGGGGCCCCGCCTGCCTGGCAGGAGGTATTTCTGAGGTGCTCGGAGGCTGGCAGGGGAGGCGATGACAGCACCACAAAGAAAGCTCCCGAGCAGGTGGGGGACACGAAGTGTTCCGAGGCCTGGAGAGCGTGAGAATCCTTCTAGCCGAAGTTGGGGAGACCGCACGGAGGAAGTGTCTGTGCCTGGGGCTCTGAGATGACGGACGGGGTGTCCCTGGGCTCAGGCCTGAGAGACGATGGGATGCGGGCCAGGGGCTCAGGCCGGAGAGGTGGACTGCGACCTGACCGAGGGGCCCTGTGTGTTGCTCGAGCAACTGGGAGGGGATCACCTAGTGTCCGGGAGCTACAGACGGAGCTGGAGCCGACAAGGGAGCAGGTTCTGGTTTCCGTGCTGCACAGTAGAGGCTGGTGGACGCGAGGGGAGGAGGCCGCCTCCACTGATCGCTTTTCGGCAACATCGTCACTACCCGTGAGCCACAGCCATGTGTGGTCACGCCGCTGGGCCTCCTTCCGCAGCACTCTAGGGCTCCCTCGTACCTTTCCACCTGTTCACTAGAGAGGTTTCCATGGCAGCTCTCGCTGGGTTTGGACCTAGCTCCAGAGGTCCCAGGCCTTGCTGGCCCAGGTGTGGTTGGTCCCGGAGTCGGACCATCAGCAGCCCCTTGGGGAGCTTGTCAGGAACCTAGAACCTCAGGCCCGACCCACTGGATCCCACTCCTCTGGCTCACCAGAGTGATGTGACTTCCTGAGGGTTTCTGGGCCAAGGGTGGCCCCCGCCTGGGGCAACATGACCTGGAGGAGGGACCCTCCCATGCCCAGGCTCAGGCCACGGATCACAGAGCAGGGGCCAGCCCAGGAATTGTCCCAGGTGCGAAGCAAGCCTGCAGCTTCGGTTTTCCAGTATTGCAGGCAGGAAGCCAGGCGAAGGGGCTCGGTCACTCCCAGGCACACGGCGGCGTCAGGCGCGCAGTCAAGACACACAACAGCCCAGGAATGCCGGTGAGCTCCTGCGGCTGCGGACGTGCTCCGACAAGTTCCATGCGCTTCACGGAGGAGGCGGCCTGTGCAGGTGGAGTCCTGCGCCCGTATCTGTCAGCGCTCACATTAGCCACGATTATCCGGATTCTCTTTCCATTTGGCCCGAGAAGGAGCCTTCACACAAAGAGTTTAGCAGGTGAAGTCACTGGCCTCGCGCTGGATAGAAGAGTATCCACAGATGCGGAGAATAACCAGTTGTGTGTGTGTGTGTGTGTGTGTGTGTGTGTGTGTGTGTGTGTAAGGGGGGTGGGGCTGCAGAAACAGGACGCCCCTGGTGGAAGGGAAACACCCTGCTTTTCTGCAGGTCAGAGCATGAGAGAAGCTTCTCGTCGCATTTAGGGCCTTGAGCATTTGAAAATAATAAAAAGGAAAAGTTTTGAATTAAAATTTATGGTTGAGCCTGCCTGTCTGGGAGGAGCGGGCTTAGTGGGCACACTGACGCCAGCCAGGCTGCAGGGGCTGGGAGAAATCGGACACCGGCGTCCCCGCGAGGGAGAGGGACGACTCTCCCGCAGCAGCCCCGTGGGGCGGCCTCTCTTGGCCGCGGCTCCCAGCGCTCCTGCACCGGCCACGGCTGCAGGCGTGTTTATAAGATGCTGGTGGCCCGGCCACCCCACAGACCAAGCCCGTCTGAGTCTCCGAGGTGGGGGCCCACTCGCTGGCGGGCTTCCAAAGCTCTCCGGGTGCTTTAATGTGACACCAGGGTTGAGAACCACTGGCTGAGGCCGAGGACCCCAGAGTTGGAGGAAGGGGACAGGCTGCTCGTTTCTGTCCCGTGGCCCTCCCCTCTGCTGGGGGCGAAGGTAGCTGCCTCAGTGGGTGCAGGAGGGGTGACACTGCGCATCGAGGTCTTGGAGAGTTTTATCCACCTGGAGAGGGCCCCGGATGAGGAGGGAGATGAGTCTGACACATTCATCTGCAGGGATGGGGTGTCGAGTCCGCAGACGTGCCCACCCCTCCTGGCCTCTGAGCCACAGGACTCGTCCGATGGCCGTCTAGATAACACTTTTCAAAGACCTCGTACATCCGCGATCTTCACCCGGGTATTAATATTCTATTGACGGGGTAACAAGTTCTCGCGAAGGTCCCGGCGTGAAGCAACACAAGCCTATCTTACAGTGTGCGGGTTAGCGCCAACACAGGCATGCCAGGCTGAAGTCAAGGTGGTGTCGGTGGCGTGCCTTCTGGAAGCTCTAGCGGAGAATACGCAGAGGCCCTCAGCTCTTCCTTCCACCCCCCTTCCCCCCTCAGAAGGAGAGGGCCGTTTCGAGCACCACCACCCCCGTTGATGAGCCCTCACCCAGAGCTCAGAAAACTGCAACCTCCCTTTGCTACCCCAGAGACTGCAGGTCCCTCGCCCCATCTTCAATCCATAGGTTCAAAGATGGCCAACTTCGAGTGTTAGACTAGCCTAGCAAAATGAAGCCAATTGCTCCTTCCTGTTTTTGCTTGTATATTTTTGGATTTTAAGATCCAGTAAGTGTGTGCCAGGCCAGATCTCGGCTGTGCTTTGGACGGGGCTGAGCCCTGCTGGCGGCGACCACGGGCCGACTGGAGCCAATGGGCAGGAGGGAGCCCACACGTGGAGGAGTTCGGGCTCCTCTGGAGGCGATCGCGACCATCACTGGTGTCGCGGGTGAGGGTGGTTTCTTTTTGGCGCTAGTCTCTGCTGACCTCTGAGGTGGCAGGTGGGGCTGGGACCGCCATTAGCTACAGAAGGTCTGAAATAGGGGAACAGGACTTGCCTCTTTCCTCAGAGCTTCAGAAGCTTATTTACCAAGCCCTCCAGTTCCTAGGTCAAAAGTGCTCACCACAAGCCCGAAGATATCCTCAGAACGTTCCAGGCAATAGTCAATATTTATAACCCGGGACTTCGGCTCAGGTGGCTTCACGAGACTGTTTGAGCTCCACTTAACTCTGCACATTGATCACCGGCAGCAGACCTCTCACCCGCTGGCCCCTCTCGCTCTGTTCCACTGCGCAACTGGGAATACACTTGACTTTCAAAGGCCCTACTTGTGCCATTCAAAGGAAACATGCCCACCTTGTCTTTAAGCCCTATCTTGTTCCCCTGCAGTCTGAATAAACATTGCTCAATAGCCAAAGTTACTTAAGCATCAATCACTTCCACTTCAAGGAGAAGGTAAAGGGAACAAAGATGTAACAGCACAAAAAGATTGAAATTTAACCACTGCTGGGTGCGTTCCAAACTTGTTCAGATTAGTTCTTCAAAAAGAAGCCCCAGAGAACTGGTTACCTCAAGTTCGCTGAAATTCTCTTCCTCTCAAGGATTACACTTGAGGGTGAAGCAAGTCATTCCGGAAGCCCCAGGCAGGTGGCAAACTCGACTAGTGTGTATTTGCTCTCTCTCCCCTCTGGAGAAATTTCCACACACCTTTGACGTTCCTTTTCGTTCTGATGTGCCCTCCCTGGAATGGGTCTCCGACCTGGCCCTCCACTGTGTCCCCCTCCCCTACATGTCCCAGTCTAAGAGCTTCCGTGTCTTTCTCTTCCTCCTTCCTTTCTCTCTACTCAGCCACGTGCTCGGATTTCACGGACACATGTCCGTGGTTAGCTGTGAGATGCAGAGCCGGGGACAGTGGTTTTCCAGGTGTGGCCCCCAGGTGAGATCCACTCACCTGGATCTTTTTAAGCACAAAGACTCCCAACCTCACCACCTCGACTCAACTGGACTCCGGGAAGTGGGCCAGGGAATCCGTATGTTTAACAAGCTCACCGGTGACCCTTCCACCCAGCTGGGGATCCACTTTTACTGAGGGGGAGCATGGTTTTGAAGTCAGAAAAACCCTGGCTGGATTCTGCGCATTGTTCTTTACTAGTGCCATGATTTTCTTTAACAGCTTAATTGAGATATATATATATACCGTGCAATCCCCCCACATACTTGTACATACAATTCGTGGGTTTCTAGTATATTCACAGAGTTGCACCATCATCCATACGACTTTAGAACAAGCGAAAAAACCTGTGTCCATCAGCAGTCAGTCTCCATTTACCCTCAACCCCTCAGCCCTAAGCAACCGCGAATCTGCCCTCCGTCTCTATGGGTTTGCCTGCACTGGATACTTCTTGTCGACGGAATCATATGCTAGGTGGCCTTTTGTGTCTGGGTTCTTTCATTTAGCACAATGTTTTCAAGGTTCATCTATGTTGTCGCGTGTCACCACTTCATTCTTGTCCATGGCTGAGTAATATTCCACTGCGTGGCTGGACCATCTTTCATTTACCCATTTGTTTGTTAATGGACATTTGGGTTGGTTCCATTTTTTTGGCTATTATGAATGAGGCTGCCGAAGACATTCGTGTGCCGCACTTTGCGTGGATGCGTGCTGACTTTCCCCTTGTCCCTGGGAGTGCAATTGCTGGGCTGTACGGTAACTCGATGCATATACCATTTTGAGGAACTGCCTGATGTTTTTCCAAAGTTTTACATTCGCACCAGCTGTGCGTGAAGTTTGCAATTTCTCTATAGCCTTCCCAGTACATGTTTTGTCCATCTTTTTTTTTTTTATCATAACCATTCTCGTGGGTGAAGAGGCCTCTCGCTGTGGTTTTGATTTGCCTATCTCCAAAGGATGATGACACTGAGCACATTCTCACGCACCTACCGGCCATGTGTGTCTTCTCTGGACCAGCTACATGATTGGGGACGTATGTCGTCCTGAGCTTTAGCTTCCTTGCCTGTGAAACAGACGTCATCGCAAGGTGGCTGAATGACGTAATGGAGCCGGGGTCCACGATGCATAAGCACTTAACAAACGCTTACCGTTTCACACCATTGGTTTGAAACATATTAACCCAGCCAGGCTCAACCACGATTCCCACAACTCCCTTTCCTATATGCCTCTGGGTTCGGACTGACCACAGGAGACACCTGTGGGAAATTTGGAAGACACAATGGTACGGTGGCCATTTTATGCTCTCGAAGGTTGGTACGGGGCACTTTGTTGGTCTGGGGCAGCTTTGTCAGTGCCCTCTGGGTCTCCTCCTCCAACGTCTTCAAGTCCTGGACCAGGTGCCTGTGACTTCTGTGGCTCAGTGCACAGTTCCTCTGAGAGGTCACCCACGTCATCAAAGTTGCATGGGGGACAGGTTTGGGTTCCAGCTCCCCTGAGGGATTCCAGCTGATCCCTGCTCTCCTGCTCTTCACACCAGCTTTCCTTCTCTCTGTGGGTCTGGCTGACCTAATCCACGGTAGGCTCAACACCAGAGGCAACAGCCTTGCACAGAATTTTCCACCAGCTTCCAGTATTGCATAAAACCCAATTCCTATAATAAATCCCTGATTCTCTATCCCTCAGAGCGAATCTCGTCTTCTGAGTGAATCTATGTAATACGATCACAAGGGCAGTTACGGCGCACACTCGCCCAGAGAAAGCAGCGAGCAAGGCTCATGAAATGTGGTCTTCCCAGAGAAAGTAAATGTGGTCACCTGGAGTTCTCCCAGGACTGGTAACCCCAGGTCTCCCCAGGCAGAGGGAGGCAGAGAGGAACGTTACCTGCCCCTCTGGTGTTACTTTGTTATTACTGTTGTAAGAAATTACTACAAACTAAATGGCTTAAATCAACACAAAGTTATTATCCTACAGTTCTAGAGGGCTTAAGTCCAAAGTGGGTCTCACTGGGTTAAAATTATGGAGTCCTCAGGGCCACGTTCCTCCTGGAGGCTCTAGGGAAGAATTCGTTTCCTTGCCTTTTTTGGCTTCTAGAGGCCACCCACACTCTTTGGCTCATAGTGTTTTTCTCCATCTTCAAAGCACAGCATCTTCAAACTCTTACAATGACCTTCTTGCCTTCCCCTTATAAGGACTCTTGTAGTTATATTATGCCGACCCGTATAAGCCAGAACAATCGGTCCGTCTCAAGATCCTTAACCACGGCTGCAATGTAGTCACAGGTTCTGAGGATTAGGACCAGAGGATCTTTGGGGGCTGTTATCCTGCTGGCTACGCCCCCAGATTTATACCCCTCACCTCCTCCAGGCTGTTCAGTGCCCCGGGAGACTGACCTGGAGCAATTGCATCTAGTGGCTCCCTTGTCATCTAGTTTCTGGTGGGGTTGAACCAATGGAAGCATCAGCAAGGATCAGAAAACAGAAGATCCCCCAGTTTCTCTCTGTTGGCGGGATGGGGGCATCCCCCTCCCAAAGCACACAGCTCCTGGCAGTCAGTCCCTTCCCCTTCTACACAGTGGCCGACTCGACTCCACTTGCTCTTCTCTCTCTCTCTTCTGTCCCCAGGCTTGGTAACAGTAATGTCCCCAGAGATGGTAACGGTGGCCCTGCCTGCCTTGCCCCAGGGTCCTGAACCATTCCTTGTTGCTGTGTTTCACTCTGCACACACCTCTTGCAAAAGGTCCTATCAGACATAAATATAGCTGCTAAAACTATAAAACTCTTAGGGGCAAGACTTTGGATTTATCAACAGATTCTTAGATGACCCCCCCAAAAAAGCACAATTGGCAAAAGAAAAAAAACAATAAATTGGATTTCAACAAAATGAGAAACTTTGGTCCATCAAAGAACACTAGCAGGAAAGTGAAAAGACAACCTACAGAGCAGGAGAAAGCATTTGCAAATCAGATACCTAGAAGAGCCCGATCTCCAGAATGCGGAAAGGACTGTTACAAGTCAATAATAAAAAGACAAAGAACCCAGTTAGTAAAAGGGCAGTGGATCTGAGTAGGCATTTCTCCACAGAAAATACGGCCAGCAGGCACATGAAAAGATGCGTACCCTCCTTACCAGAAGGCAGACGCAAATCAAAAGAGTGAGATACCACTTCACACACTCCGGGATGGCTCTCACGGAAACAAGAAGAAAACCAAGTATGGGTGAAGACGTAGAGAAAGGGGAACCCTCATACCTCGCCAGTGGGGATGTCCAATGGAATAGCCACCGCGGAGAACATTCTAGTAGTTCCTCAATAGGGTAAACAGAGACTTGTCGTATGATCCAGCAATTGTAGTCCTAGGTAGATAGAAGAAGAATTAAAGACAGGCGTTCAAAAAAAAAACCAGTATAAATGTTCAGCACTAGCATTATTCGCAACAACCAAAAGGTGGGAACAACTCAAACGTACGTGAAGGGATGAACGGATGCGTGCTTTCTATGCGGCGCGATATTAATCGGCGATTAAAAGGCGTGAAGTCCTGACAGACGCTACAACACAGATGAGCCCTGAAAAGGGGTGCTAAGTAAAAGAAGCCAGGCAGACGTGGCCATATATTATTATTATCTGACTTCACCTGTATGGAGTGTCCGAATAGACAAATCCGTAGAGACAGAAAGCAGATGAGCGGTTTTCAGGGGCCGTGGGGAGATGAGAATGGGAGTGATTGCTTAATACATACATGGTTTCCTTTTGGGGGGGATGAAAATGTTCTGGAACTAGATAGTGGTAATGGTTGCACAACGTTGTGAATGTACTAAATACCAATGAATCATACACTTTAAAATGGCTCATATGGTAGTTTTATGGTATGTGTACAAAAATTTTTAATTTTTAAATTACTTTAAATGTGCCATATGACTCCTGCCAGGATGAAGCCCCCAGCCTCTGGAGATCCCGAGGTGATGTCACTTCTACGACTGGACCCTCTACCTCAGCCGGTCCGACCCATGATGGAAGCCACTGCTGGCTGTTTACTTCTGGGAGGACCCTTCCTGTAAAAGCATGTCCTCTCCTGGAAACGTAAATAAATCCTCTGCAGTTCATCTCAGCAGCCTTTGCTGACCAGAGCATGGCATGGAGAGCAGAGCAGCTGGTTTGAGGCACAGATTCCAGAAACTTCTTGAGTAATATTGGGAACATACTTGAGGCCACCCTGGGCACTTCCGACATCTCCAATGGGGAGATGAGGACAGTCTGTTCTGTATTCTCTTTCGGGGTCAGGGGTCAGTAACCAAGTGATCTCACGCTACCCCCAGACAATCTGCCCAGAGGAAAGACTGTTTTGCTAGAGATGCAGCCTGGGCGGAAGGTTCCAGAGGCCAGCTTAACGGAAAGCTCTTGTCTTCAAAGTCACGTGGGATTCCTTAGCCAGGGCAGCTCTCCCTCACTCTCTCTCCCGCCCCCTCCAAGGACACCAGGCCCATCCTGGCTGATTATTCAGGTGGAGGCCCTGGCTCTAGCCTGACATGGCTCCTTGGGCAGGGTCTTCTCTGTCACCTCTCCTTCCTGACTCACTTATTCGGAATCTCCAGAAATACTCTCTCCTCCTAGGCTCAGGGTAGGCCAATCTTTCCTGGTTTTATAACAATCACCTCCTGCCCTTAGCTCCATTCTGGCCCCCAATTTGCTCCCTCATTTCTGACCTTTAGTCAACTGTGCTTCTATTTCCTTGCTCCCTGGCCGGGAGGGCCAACCCCTCTGCTCATGACCCATGGATCCTCTCAACCAGCTCCATCATGGAAGCAGAGAACACCTGCTTCTAGATGCTTCTCCCAGTAGCTAATGCTTGTGTCCTACAAAAGAGCCAATGCCCAGAGTCTACAGAGTAGAGGCGTGTTCATTGTCCAGGGCTGTTTGTCACGTTGTGGCACAGAGTTCAAGGTGTCTGCCAGCCGGGCTACTTCCCAATGTGCTGGACGGGGGTGCACTTCAAATGCCTCAAGAGACCTCCAATTTATGGGGGTTTAAGATCAAAACAACATCAGAGGGAGATTGGCTGACCCACTGTGAATCCAAACCAATTTCAACTAAAATAGGAGAGGGGGTTCACAGAAAAGGGATTTCAGATTCAGTGTCTGATGTTCCATCTCCCCAAAATAGGCAGCCTCCTGGGCTCTAGTCTTGGCTTTTTCTTTGCATTGTCTCTCTTGGAGCTCACTGTGCAGACGTTTCTATGATGAATGTCTACCTGGCTGCTGCAAAGCCTCTATTCAGAGGCCTAGCACACTTCAAATGCAGCAGATCACAACTGAATTCATTCATTCATTCATTCATTCATTCATTCATTCATTCACTGTGCTTTGCTCACCTTCCTCATCTCCAAACTTCTCTGCTTCCTGCCTTCCCCATCCCTTCCTTTTCCTACCTCCAGCGACTGCACTCCCCAGCTGCCAGCCACCGCCAACAGATCCCTGTGTCCTGGGTCCCCCTGCTCCAGTCGACCCTAAACCCAAAGTCCAATGGCTTCAGCAGGCTATCTCTGACGCCGGCCTTCAGTTCATTACCATGAAAAGTCTATTGCATTCATTCTGCTTCTGATATTTCTTAAATATCTGTTACGCACTGGGTATCGTGTTAGGAGCTAGGATTGGAGCAGTGAACAAGGCTCTGGTGGCTCACGGTCCAACGGGGGAGACAAACGGAGCAGTACTAGGGGGTGAAGAGCTCTGTAACAGGGAGGGAGGGAGACGGTATGCTGGGGCCACAAATAAGGACACAGCCCCAGACTCGGTGGGTCAGGGAAGGCCCCAGTACTCAAAGGACTGAGTCCAGTTCCTCAGCGAGTGTGCAAGACTGTCCATCCCTGGCCTGGGCTCCCTTTCCTAACCTCCGGACTCCTCACATGTTCCAGGAAGCACCTGCAAAGAGCTCCTGCCTCCTTCCAAACAGGCCAACCTTCCTACTGCTCAACTTTTCTTTTTTTCATTCTTCTCTCTCCCTGGATTACCCTCGCTCCTCCCCTCTCCAGGGTAGTCCTCAGGAGCCCCAGAAACACCACCCACTCCCTGAAGCCTTCCCTGGTTTCTGGATTTGCACATATTCTCTCTCTCTCTTTACTGCCCTTATCTGCTTCTTTGTGGTCTACTGGAGTGCTCTGGATACTTCTTTGTGCTAATGAACTCAGGCCAGGACCATATTTTGTTCATTTCTGAGAGCCCCAGAGGACCTACCTAAAGAATTCCCTGCACTAGATGAAGGTTAAGACAAATTAAGGAAGAAGCCCCACAGGATTTTTGTCGCAGCCCCTGAAACACTAATGGGCCACACCGGGTAGATCTGGACTGTTCCATGGGTGCTGCTTGCTTGTACCGAAACCCTCCGTCAACTCCTCTGCTCCTGCACTGGTCTGGGAAAAAGTCAAGGGCAAGTCACATGCATCTGTGTGTCCGGGGGCCTCAGCCTGCACTTTGCGGGGCCCACAGTGAACCTTTCCTGCCCACGACTAAGAGGAGATACTCCAAGTCTGTCACTTTACCCTGCGCTCTCTCTAATGTGCCCCCGCTGAGACAGAGTTAAAGTCTTGTACACACAAGCACACTTTTCTCTCTCACACATATGGTGAAGGAGAGTGTGCTTTGATTCGGGGCTCATTGCTCTCGGCCATCCTTGCAGCCCATCCTTCTCTGCTTCTCAGTGCACCGGCATACCCTCCCTCCCAACCCAGTTCGAACAGGCCTGGCCGACAGCCCAGGCCCTGAGACCTTCCTCCCCCCGCCCCGCCCCCACCTCTTGCACTTGGGCCCCTCACCTTGCCTTAGCTTTGGAAAAAGTTTAAAAGGCGAGTTTCCTCCATCCCCTTTAATTATATTTGATTATTTTGATCAGCATTTTTATTTTGTATTAAACATTCTGCCTTGAATTCTGACTTCGCTGGGGGAGGGGAGAGGTCTGGAAAGAGGGCTGTTGGTGATGGCTATATTTTATTACGTGTGATGGTCATGAGTCGGACATGCAGTTCATCACGCCGGGGGCTGGGGGGGAGGGGGAGAAGGGCATGAAATACCATACAGTCACAGTGCAAAATATTTTTCAAGGAGACATCAAAGCCTTTTTCCATGGTGCCTTGCCTTGACCCCATTTCACACTGGCAAAACACAAATTCACGTTAAAATAAAAATACCGGGCTGGCTCCATTTCGCCAGTTGGGCTGTTGGGCTAAGTGACCGATTTTATTAAAGTCACCAAACGCAAACATTCCAAGATTTATTTTCCTTGCTTATAATTTTTCTGCCTTTCCACTGGTGGGCTGTTTATTTCTAATAATTTGGTAGGAAAAAACATGCGCTCATACCATTGGAGGTCTTCTATACCAAGCTGCAAACCAGAGCACATTTTATTGTGGAATAAAACTCTTGGAAAACAGGCTCCGGGGGGCCTGCCCAGGGCAAGTTTACAAGCATAGTACAATTGACGCCATTATAATTAGTTCCCCCCAAAAGTCTTATTTTTTAGGGCAGAGATCTGAATCTTTCTCTTTGCACATGAATATCTCCGGACTAGAGCAAAAACATTAAAGAGAGTGAGTCATAGACCAACTTGGGGCTTTAAAGACTAACGCAGATCCTATAAATCTAACCCACATTCTTTTACTGGGAATGACTGACTTTTATGAAAACGGAGGATTGTAAATCAGAAACCTAAATAGCTTACTTTGCAGCAGATAAACACAGATTTATGTAGTGGTTGAGTTCTAATTTAACCCTTTTGTGGAGCCAACAGTAGACCTGGGGGTATGTGTCGGGGGGGGGGGGTTGCTTACACCCAGCGCTGGTGTTTCTGCAGAAAAGCTGGAGTATGGCGGTGAGGGGCCTCCTCTGCCTGTCGGAGCCGCTGCAGGTGGGTGCCTCGAGGAGCATGTCCCTCTGTGGCCGAGTGTGCTTTCGACGGGACCATCTCAACTGGGTGCATGCCCAGCCACCAGGAGTGGGCCCCTGGTTCTCCGAAAGGACAGTCCCCAGCTTGATGCGGCGCACGCGCAAACGCGGACTAGAAGGGGTTTCTGCATGGGTGCCTGTATGCGAGGCTGTCCCGGCTGGGGCTTGGATCCCTCCGCGTGTGACTTCTGGCAAGACACCAAATCTCCCGGAACCTCACTCAACCTTGGCATCCACAGAATGGTGTATCTGGCACGTTGCAAGGATTAAACAGAATAATTATACAAAGTGCTTAGAACGGCGCTGGCTGCTGATAAGCCCTCGATCCGTGTTAGCTGGTGGTGTTACCCTTACGACCAGAACCACGCGTCACCTGCGAGTCGAATGAAAGTGCACGTTCTGATTCCGCGCACCGGAGAAGGCGCATTTCTGACCAGCTCGCAGGTGATGCCAGTGTGGCTGGTCCCTGGACCCCGCTCTGAGCGGCGGTGGTGCAGAATTCGGAATTCACCAACCCAACTGTGCCTACATCCTCTCATTCAACGCTCATTCCGGCGCCCTGTCGCGTGGACCGGTCAGGCTTTCTTCCCCTGTGATTGATGTTACTATTATCTCCATCAACGTGATCCCTGGCTGAGCGGCAGGGCCGGCCCTAAGCGCCGCTTGATGGGGCAGGAGGGGGCTGCCCTGGTTCCCGCTTCTGCTCCTCCCGGGGGCACAGCCCCCCCGCTCTGCCTCATGCTTCTGTGTTTAAGCTGGGCGCGCCCCACTTAAACTTTAAAGGGAAAGAGGGCCTGCCGATCACGGGAGGGAGGAAGAGAGCATCTATCATTTTTATGTGGCATTTCAAAGGAGGAGGCTCCTAGGCGGCCTGGGGACAAAGGCTGGCGGTGGGGTTAATGGAGAACGCGGATTTAATCATTAACGCTTAATACTAAAGCAGCCCCAGGAGGCTCGCCCAAGTGGGGGCGGAGGGCGACCTGGAGGCTCTGGCTCAGCGCTTGGGGGTGGCAGCCCGCCGGGGTTCCCAGGGCGTCAGGGCTCCCACGGAGGCAGTGTCGATGGGGCATCCTGCTGACGCCCAGGGTGGGCATATGTGCCCTTTAGGTTCTCAGCGCCTGAGAATCTAGTATGAATGGGGGGCACGGAGCTGGCACCAACCTGGGGAACTGGATCCTTTCTGTCGGCTGGCCTAGCCCTGGGAGGGTGGAGGCATTAGCCCACTTTTTAGGCCAGACCTAAGAAACGGGTGCGTAAGCAGCCAGAGCTACACACTGCTGGCCTGGCAGCTCCAAGACCCTGGGAAGGCCTCAAAGCCAGCATTCCCATGGGGCCTGGGGAACCCCCCCCCCCCCCCCCCCCCCCCCCCCCCCCCCCCCCCCCCCCCCC